>NC_042627.1:39619233-39982236 GCF_901001135.1 Rhinatrema bivittatum | reverse complement strand
TAAATAAATAAATACTATTCATAAGAACATAAGAAAATGCCATACTGGGTCAGACCACGGGTCCATCAAGCCCAGCATCCTGCTTCCAACAGTGGCCAATCCAGACCACAAGAACCTGGCAAGTACCCAAAAACTAAGTCTATTCCATGTTACCATTGCTAATGGCAGTGGCTATTCTCTAGGTGAACTTAATAGCAGGTAATGGATTTCTCCTCCAAGAACTTATCCAATCTTTTTTTAAACACAGCTATACTAACTGCACTAACCACATCCTCTGGCAACAAATTCCAGAGTTTAATTGTGCGTTGAGTAAAAAAGAACTTTCTCCGACTAGTTTTAAATGTGCCCCATGCTAACTTCATGGAGTGCCCCCTAGTCTTTCTACTATCTGAAAGAGTAAATAACCGATTCACATCTACCCGTTCTAGACCTCTCATGATTTTAAACACCTCTATCATATCCCCCCCTCAGTCGTCTCTTCTCCAAGCTGAAAAGTCCTAACCTCTTTAGTCTTTCCTCATAGGGGAGTTGTTCCATTCCCCTTATCATTTTGGTAGCCCTTCTCTGTACCTTCTCCATCACAATTTTATCTTTTTTGAGATGCGGCGACCAGAATTGTACACAATATTCAAGGTGCGGTCTCACCATGGAGCGATACAGAGGCATTATGATACTTTCCATTTTATTCACCATTCCCTTTCTAATAATTCCCAACATTCTGTTTGCTTTTTTGACTGCCACAGCACACTGAACCGACGATTTCAATGTGTTATCCACTATGACGCCTAGATCTCTTTCTTGGGTAGTAGCACCTAATATGGAACCTAACATTGTGTAACTATAGAATGGCTTATTTTTCCCTTCATGCATCACCTTGCACTTATCCACATTAAATTTCATCTGCCATTTGGATGCCCAATTTTCCAGTCTCACAAGGTCTTCCTACAATTTATCACAATCTGCTTGTGATTTAACTACTCTGAAAAATTTTGTGTCATCTGCAAATTTGATTATCTCACTCGTCGTATTTCTTTCCAGATCATTTATAAATATATTGAAAAGTAAGGGTCCCAATACAGATCCCTGAGGCACTCCACTGCCCACTCCCTTCCACTGAGAAAATTGTCCATTTAATCCTACTCTCTGTTTCCTGTCTTTTAGCCAGTTTGCAATCCACGAAAGGACATCGCCACCTATCCCATGACTTTACTTTTCCTAGAAGCCTCTCATGAGGAACTTTGTCAAACGCCTTCTGAAAATCCAAGTATACTATATCTACCGGTTCACCTTTATCCGCATGTTTATTAACTCCTTCAAAAAAGTGAAGCAGATTTGTGAGGCAAGACTTGCCCTGGGTAAAGCCATGCTGACTTTGTTCCATTAAACCATGTCTTTCTATATGTTCTGTGATTTTGATGTTTAGAACACTTTCCACTATTTTTTCTGGCACTGAAGTCAGGCTAACCGGTCTGTAGTTTCCCGGATCGCCCCAGGAGCCATTTTTAAATATTGGGGTTACATTTGCTATCCTCCAGTCTTCAGGTACAATGGATGATTTTAATGATAAGTAACAAATTTTTACTAATAGGTCTGAAATTTCATTTTTTAGTTCCTTCAGAACTCTGGGGTGTATACCATCCGGTCCAGGTGATTTACTACTCTTCAGTTTGTCAATCAGGCCTACCACATCTTCTAGGTTCACTGTGATTTGATTCAGTCCATCTGAATCATTACCCATGAAAATCTTCTCTATTACGGGTACCTCCCCAACATCCTCTTCAGTAAACACCGAAGCAAAGAAATCATTTAATCTTTCTGCAATGGCCTTATCTTCTCCAAGTGCCCCTTTAACCCCTTGATCATCTAACGGTCCAACTGACTCCCTCACAGGCTTTCTGCTTCGGATATATTTTTAAAAGTTTTTACTGTGAGTTTTTGCCTCTACAGCCAACTTCTTTTCAAATTCTCTCTTAGCCTGTCTTATCAATGTCTTACATTTAACTTGCCAGCATTTATGCTTTAACCTATTTTCTTCTGTTGGATCCTTCTTCCAGTTTTTGAATGAAGATCTTTTGGCTAAAATAGCTTTTTTCACCTTCCCTTTTAACCATGCCGGTAATCATTTTGCCTTCTTACCACCTTTCTTAATGTGTGGAATACATCTGGACTGTGCTTCTAGAATGGTATTTTTTAACAATGACCACGCCTCTTGGACATTTTTTACTTTTGTAGCTGCTCCTTTCAGTTTTTGTCTAACAATTTTTCTCATTTTATCAAAGTTTCCCTTTTGAAAGTTTAGCACGAGAGCCTTGGATTTGCACACTGTTCCTCTTCCAGTCATTAAATCAAATTTGATCATATTATGGTCACTATTGCCAAGCGGCCCCACCACCGTTACCTCTCTCACCAAGTCCTGTGCTCCACTGAGAATTAGATCTAAAATTTCTCCCTCTCTCGTCAGTTCCTGAACCAATTGCTCCATAAAGCTATCATTTATTCCATCCAGGAACGTTATCTCTCTAGCGTGACCCGATGATACATTTACCCAGTCAATATTGGGGTAATTGAAGTCTCCCATTATTACTGCACTACCAATTTGGTTAGCTTCCCTAATTTCTCTTAGCATTTCACTGTCCGTCTCACCATCTTGACCAGGTGGACGGTAGTATACCCCTATCACTATAGTCTTCCCCGACACACAAGGGATTTCTTCCCATAAAGATTCAATTTTGTATTTAGTCTCATGCAGGATGTTTATCCTGTTGGACTCTATGCCATCCCGAACATAAAGCACCACACCTCCTCCCGAGTGCTCCTCTCTGTCAATGCGATATAATTTGTACCCCGGTATAGCACTGTCCCATTGGTTATCCTCTTTCCACCATGTCTCTGAGATGCCAATTAAGTCTATGTCATCATTCACTGCTATACATTAGATTTTTTTTTCATTTTATTTGTTCATTTCATTTAATTCAATTGAACCTAAATAAAACAACAAATTGAAAAAGTGGAAAGAAAAAACAAAAAAAAAGGTAGGAGCTGCGTTCTGCCTCCCCCCCCCCCCCCCCTACACACACATCAAAAACCTGAAGCACAATCATAATTAAAAAATGAATCCTGACCCCATTCCACCCTCCTCAGACCTTATCTTAACCCATCAATGAGGTCACAAAAATAAGCAGCAGTCAAAATGGGGAAGGAGCGATCCCAGTCACTCCTGACCTACTGGGTCCCATTTTCAAAATGGCACTGACCAGCCATCAGGCTAGTGCCACTTTTCTGTATGGCTGCACAACAACATGGCACCACCCTAGGGCACCATATTGAAAATGGGATCTGGTGGCACAGCAGCAACTGGGAACCACCCTTGTTCCATTCTGACTGCTTCTTGTGCTTGCAGTACCATAGATAGGATAAGATGAAATCCAGAATGGGTAGAGGAAGTCCTGGAGGTATTATAAATTGTTAAATTTATTAATTAGAGGGGTGGTTTTTTTTCCCTTTTACTGAAACTAAAGGAAATGGGACATTATGAATTTCAATGGCATTGTTGTTTTGGTTAATATTCTAATGAAAAAAAAAAGTTTTTTTCCTTCATTTTTCATTCCTAGCAAGCTGTTTGAACACTGCCTTCCTTGAATCCAGTTAAAAGCATGGGTATTATTTCACAACATGCAGACATTTAGGGGAAAGGGAAGGATTAGTTCCTGGGGGCATGTTTTAAATAGAATTAGAAAATAATGCACATAGATTGTATTTGCCAATTTTAGCATGTAGTTTACTGGATACAATTTAATCACACAAAGTAATTGTAAAAGTCTGTGGATACTTTGTAGCCATGGCAGTTTTCAAAGGAAAAGTATGTGATTATTTTTCTCTTTGAAAATTAACTACAAGATCCTTAGGTACAATTTATCCTTGGACTAAGCACCTAGGTGGGCTCTTTAAAAATGTTCCCCTTTATGACTCTGGGGAGTGAGGGGGAGAGAGAGAGACTAGCCATAATACCCTCACACTAGATAGGTATTTATATCTCTATGTGAGGCCCACCTAGTAATTCGAGGTGAGGTTTAGGTATTAGTGTAGGTGTTAGGGGCCACTTTGACATTCAAAGTGAGACGTACGAACAGAACAGTGCTCTCTTGTGAAGATTTGATGACCTTTAGAGTGAGGAAACTCACCCAAAGATGAGATTTGTGCAATGTTCTCTCAACGTAGATTGATATTACCCAGGTAGAGAGTCCATCAAGCTAGGTTGAGAGAATATTGCACAAATTTCATCTTTGGGTGAGTTTCCTCACTCCGAGGGTCATCAAATGTTCACAAGAGAGCACTGATCTGTTCGTACGTCTCACTTTGAATGTCAAAGTGGCCCCTAACCCCCACACTAATACCTAAACCTCACCTCAAGTTACTAGCTGGGCCTTCCATAGAGATATAAATACCTATCTAGTGTGAGAGCATAATGGTTAGGTGCTTTCTCTCTCTCTCTTTTTCTAACTCTAAATTGCCTATTACCATAAAACACACTTCTTTTTTTCTACTGCATGTGATATTTAGTGCATTTTGATAAATCCAGGCCATAGCTTCTTCCTGCTGAATATTGTGCCAACAGACTAAAGCTGACCCCCTTCTCCCCCCAAATCAGGCTTCTCATGCAGACAGCAATTTTGTGTAGACAAAATTTAGCTGGACAGTGATGGGAATATGTCATCAGATTTATGTGATATATATTGAAGATTTATGTGAGGTATATATTGAAAAGGGGCCCTTTTCAATATATACCTCACCCCACTCTGTCAAATCCTCTCAGATCTCAAACTAAAATTCTACTTATATGCTGATGATGTTCAAATCATCATACCAATACACACCTCCATATCTGATGCCTTAACTCACTGGGAAACCTGCCTCAAATCTATCAACTCCCTTCTCACCAATTTCCACCTCGCCCTTTACACCAAAAAACCTGAACTATTATTTATTTCTCACCACTCTACCCCTAAACCATCCTTTACCACTGACCCAGCCTTCAAGCTCATTACCACACAACCATTTGTAACAGACCTGGGAGTTCTCCTTGAACAACAACTAAACCTGAAGAAACATGTCAGCTCCATCCTTAAAGATGGATTCTTCAAACTTAAGGTGCTAAAGAAACTCAAGCCCTTACTACACTCCCAAGACTTTCGAACAGTGATCCAAACCACCCTATCTTCAAAACTGGATTACTGCAATTCTCTCTTCTTAGGACTCCCTTACTCCACCATAAGACCACTACAAATGCTCCAAAACGCCACGGCAAGAATCATACCAAATGTCCACAAAACAGACCATATAACCCCCATTCTCAAAGAACTGCGCTGGCTCCCCATCCCTTCTCGTATTCTTTACAAAACGCTCACAATCATCCACAAAGCCATTTACTCCCACCACTCCAACTGGCTAGACCACTCCGCACAGTCGAATCATCCTACTAGATCAATCAACAAGGGATCCCTTCATGTGCCCTCTCTAAAAATGGCACACCTATCCACCACAAGGGAACGTGCCCTCACGATCACAGGCCCCTCACATTGGAACTCCCTGCCATCAGTACTCCATCTTGAATCCTGCCATGTCAAATTTAGAAAGAAACTAAATACATGGTTGTTTACACAGGCATTCCCTGACTAGCTACAACCTGCTTTCCCCTAGCCCATAGTCCACCATCATCTCTAATACCATTGTAATCTGTAATCCTATGCACGCCTGTACATAATGTACACAATAATAAGCAAATATGATGTTATCTAGCATGATATGTACCAATAGTTCACTATGTTAAGAACTTACGCTAAGAACCTATAATTACTTAGGTTCAGAACCATTTGCCAGTTGCTCTATATTTCTATGCCTTTCTCTGCGTTCACCCGGCCCTTACAATGTTATTCCCTGTTAAATGTATTTTCTAAGCTTTTGTTATGATGTAAACCGATGTGATGTACACACTAATACTGATATAGAAAAGGTTTTAAATAAATAAATAAATAGTGGTTAAAAGTCTATTTTAACCACATAAATCTATTAAATATCAACCCCTTAGTACATGTAGCCTGTAATATTCCTGATTGTGTGTTATTGTTCTGCTACTCTTTCCATTTGTACAGGTGATACAAAAAATGACTAACATCTGAATTGTAGCTTGAACATATGGATTTAGTCCCGTCCCCCCCCTCATCAAGATTGCTAACGCCAAGTGTTTCATATACTCTGAGAAACAAATCCAGAAAACCTTTAGCACTGGACCTGGGGAAGCTGTAATTTGTTCAGTTTGGAGTTTAAACAACACAATGTAAGTAGTGTCTAGTATTTTGTAATATGATTCTGGGACTTGGAGAGCTGCAAATTGTAACAACGAGCTAGCCACTGACCACAAGAGACTGCAACCCATTACAAGCTAGCCACTGACCACAAGAGACCGCAGTTCAAAATTAGATAAAATATGGGATAACAAAATATTTTGGCATAAAAGCAGATATCCTGTGAAATCTCTGTTACCGTGTGCCTAAATGCCCTTGTGATCCCAGTTTTCGCAACTCGATGATCCGGGACTATGAATCTCCCTCATTTTTTACTAAAGGAACTGCTGTTAGGATGAGCAAAACATTAGGATAAATATGTAATCGGAGTAGGGACATAGATTCCAGAAGCACACATCCTGTGATTTCATTCTGGAAGCAAATAAACACATTCCATCCATACACTGTTTGATTTACTGCCTACATAATATCTTAGAAAAGAAGTACATTTATTGGATACGGAAACCTTCTGCCCCTTGCAGTTTGGAAATGGGACAGATAAAAAAAAATCAAATGATGCACTGCAATTCGATGATCTGTCCTGGTGGAGGAAAACATTTGTTTCTGCCCAGTTTTTGATTAAAAAAAACCCCAAAACATTCTTTTATTGAATTCAAAACACTGATAATTGCCCCAGCCCCAATAAATTCAGAAAGGAAATGCCTTTGATATGAATCGACCTGATATTACTCTGTACTTGCTCGTGGGTTGTGGTAGGACAGGAAAAAGTGCCGCTCTGGTCTCTGATCTTTACTACCCAGTCATTCTGCAACTCGTTCTGCAAATGTTTTCCTCAACAGCTGGCCAGCATGTGCACATGTCTCATAACATTTCCCTCTCCCCTTTTGTTTCCCTTTTCAAGGAAAGCTATTACTAGGTCCGCAGCTGCTGAACAAAGATGGATGTAAATATCTGCAGCAGAGACATCCTACCCCGCCTTTCCTACCCTCACCCCAGCAAAGCTAGGCTTTCTGCCTTTGTGGGGCAGAAGTGCTGGCTGGATTCATTGTAGGTTGTGAAAACTGTTAGAGGGACATAATGAGAATTTTCCAAAAATGATACTATGTATGAGTTTTGGAGAGCATAAATCGTATGCATTATAGGTTTGATTTTCAAAAGCATTTACATGCTTAAAAATGGGTTTTACACATGTAAATGCACTTTACCGGTGTAAGTGGGCTTTTGAAAATTACTACAAGCTGGCCAAAAGTTCCGTTTGTGTCCAACGAGGGGTCCGGGAGCGGAACCGCGGTGGACCAAGTGACGGCCGCGTCACTCCGACGTGACGCGGACGTCACGTGCTCCTCGCAAAGGAATAGAGGAATGGCTTCCTGACTCCCCGCTGGACCACCAGGGAGTTTTGGTAAGTCTTGGGGGGGATTAAGGAGGGTGAGGGGTTTAAATTTTTATTTAGGATCAACGATCGCGATTTCCAACTTATTCAACATAGCTATGTTGAATAAGTTGGAAATCCGATCGTTTTCGCCTCATCACTTTTTTAAGTTAAAAAAAAAAAAAAAAGTTGCGTTTTACATATAAGTTCAAAACGAATGCACACCCCTACCTCCTACCCATAACTTCTGAAAAACTCTACTATAATTCTAAAACACAGAGATTCTGTTTGGTAAAAAATTACTGTACTGGAAAGGAGCAAATAATAATATTAACATTTAGCTGTGAGCAAATATTTTTATTTGGTAGCAATATACAAAATGTAAAAGGTACAATTGCATCACCTCCTAAGGGTATAGCAACTATCCCCTATCAAATGTATTATTTCCATATATACACACACACACACATATATATTTATTTATTTATTTATTTATTTAAATACTTTTCTATACCGAAGATCATGTACAAGTACATATCGGTTCGGTTTACAGTGAACCAACATTTGGAAATTACATCAAACAATATGAACTTAATTTAACAAAAGATTGTACAGCAAAACTATATGAACATAATTAACAAAACTGTATGCGAATAGGGTTATAGTTGAACAAGCATGACGAGTGGAATATGGGGAAAATCAAAAAAGGAAAAACATGATAGTCAGCACAGGGACTATCATATATATATATATATATATATATATATATATATATATAACACACACACAAATACATCTACATTTAGAGAGATAAAAAAAACCAGGCAGCCAAATTACAACCTAATGTGATCAGGTATAGAAGCACAAAATGAACATTAATGATAACAAATTATTCATACATTAGAGGAAAAAAATATTTTTTTATCAAATATTACAAAAACTAACATTTATAGTGATACTTTCATAAATATTTTTAGAAAAAACAAAAAAAGTCCATATCTTCCAAACTCATTAGAAATGAATGTCTCAAATCAGTAATCCAATCCACTGTTGATGTAGAGCATATGAATAAAATCCTTATGCAAACAATAATTATACAGTAGATGATTTAAATTTTTTTATAATACAGAAAGTATTTCTACCGAGGGGGGACGGGTAACATCTCTAAAGCATTACAATGACATGAACAGTTTTATATTTTTACTTGGGACACAATGCAACCAACAGGATTAAATCTGAATACTGAGTGGGAGATTTTTCTATAAGGGAAGTACTAGAAACCTTTTGTGGTTCTTTTGCTGTTCTACTTGATGTCATTGATGCGGTGGCATCTTTCACAGAATGCCTTTCTACATCTGTGTGTTAGAGCATGTTCAAATACCAGTTTAGTCCTGCGGTATTCAGCCTTGTTATAGTTTCCCATTTGAATTTCGTGAAGGAGGAAGGCTCAGGTAACTCTTGTGCGATTTTGTTTATTTTTTCAAATTTAGGTCTTTTAAATTTGTTTCTTGAATATTTTGTTACTTTTTGGCATGGTAACATGTACTTATTGCAAGATGTCTATTTTCAGGATTTCATGTGAAATATGGGATAGAATGGGATGGCATTTAAACTGGGCACACCCTAGTATGTGTTGCATTGTTGAGTGAAAAATTGTGTATTCATATATCTATTTTTCACTCAATATTATTCAATGATTACAATACCATCGATTAAAATGACTGGACTTTTGATTCTGCTCATTTTTCATGTATGAAAACACCTATATTTCATTCAAAATTTTGTTTAATTTTGTGTTAAATGTAGATGAATATCAATCTGGTTGTCTTGTATGTATTACTAAAATATGTTTCATGCTATTTGCCAATTGTCTCCAGATATTCAACTACTTATATAACACAGGAATTCAGATTCTCTTACTCATCACGTCTAGATGTAGTCACTCGACAGCTCCTCATTATCCTCTTCTCTCTCTCCCTAAACCTTCATCAAGAACTTTGTTCATCAAGCAAATCACTCTTATCTGTGTCCTTCTCCTCTGCTATTGCCAAATCCCAGCTCTGCGCTTTCCACCTTTCTGTGTGTCATACACTTGAAATAGGCACTTCGAGGCACGGACACTGCCAATAGCCCAGTGCCGCGCCTAGAGCAGGAAGGGGGAAGGGCTGCGGCACTTATGTGACAATCGGTGCCGGCACCATGTGATCATGTCATCAACGCACCAATGTTGCCTCTGACGGTGCGGGCATGTGCGGACGGGCACTGGGATGTCAGCAAGGGTGAGGGCAGCAGGGCAGAGGGGTAGGATGGGGGAGGTCTGCCGACGGCGAGTCAGACCTTGAGGGCAGTAAGGGAAGTCCGGGGACGGCTCATTGGGCCATTTGAAGCCTGTGGGCCGTCCTGAGGGGCAGAGGCAGCAGTGTGGGGAGCTACCTGGGTAGCACGCCCTGGCTCTGTCCTATTTGGCTCCTGTTCCCTGCACTGCTGCCTTTGCTGAGAACTGGTAGGTCATCTCTTCCCCGGCTACCATTTGGCTTAATCAGAATTATAAAAAAAATAAATAGGAGGAATTGGGCCGTTACTATTTGACTAATTGGAATTAAAAAAGAAAGCAGGAAGAGGGCATGTAAAGCCCTTTATTTGGTAGCCATGTCGCATGGCCACAAGCAGAGAGCCCCCACTTGCCACCCAGCCCACCAGGGGGATCTCGATAGTGCAGCCCCACCTGATGAGGACTCACTGGCTGTACTATCATCCGATATCCCCCGGGGGGCACAGGACTAAGAGGTCGCAAGGCACATTGGGGAAGAGTCAGACAGAGGTCCCATTTTCCTTCTAGGGACTCACCAGCCAACTTCAGCAACCCAGACCATGGCAGCACATCAATGGGGACGGGATCGGGGCTTCCTAGGGGTAGTCACCTTGCTGGAGGTGGTTGCATCCCTCATTCCTCCCCATCAGCCTTCCAGCCAGTGGGGTGGGAACCTCATGGGGACTACACAGCTAGCCATCCAGGAGGTTTCACCCCCATGATAAGAGGGTGGTATTCAACTGGGGAAGCCCAGATGTGCGACTACTCTGCCTTTCCATACAGCACACCATCAATGCAGATGCAGGCTTGGAGGACTACAGAGGTTGTACCTCCTTCCTGGCCTGGGTAGCCATACTCAGGCCCTCCTGGTTTCAATCAGTGGGCTCAATCGCACTGGCAATCTGGGGCGCTTCTTGGTAAGGGTAATGGGCTTCCGGGTATGCTATGTGCCCACAAGACCAGAACAACAGCTTCCTGCACTGCAAGTGCCCATGGTGGCAGTTCCCTCACATCCTGGGGGATGCTCAGCCCCAGCTACTGCCTGCACTTCAGCTCCTAGCGAGAGTGATGGTCCTTCATACTTGCTGGACATCTGGAATGCCACCAATGCGGATCCCGCTCTGGCCCCTGGGGTAGAGTCAGTGGCCCCTGTGTCTGCTGAAGGTGAGTCCAATGTTGTTATTCCTGTGGTTGGGGTTGGGAAGACTTCTGATCAACCACCAGGGGTAAAGTGGTAACCATCAAACAACCCCTTGCAGAGGGCAGAAAGGTTGTGAGATGGAGGCAAAAAATGAAAAATAGGAGGCACTCCTGCCACTCCGACTCCTCGGGCAGCAGGAGTTCCTCGTCAGTATCCTCCTCTGGTTCGTGTGGGTCATCGGTGGTGGAACACCACTGCTGCTAGTGCCGGATGACCTTCCCTCAATACTACAAAGCAGCTTTGGCAGGGTGTCCTTCATTCACTCTGGCGCCACATATACTGTCGACAATACGTCGACATATTTAGTCTGATGGAAGGGCACAGACAGAAGGTGGGATTGCATAAGGGGTGCAGGTGGCAGGAAGCTCCTATGGGTCCCAAGGACTATTATAATTGGGTGTGGTCCTTTGCACAGTTGGCATCGATAATTGGCAGAGCTGACTCCCTCACAGCACATGGCAATGTGGTCATACCTGGACATCATTATCAGTGCTCACTCCATATATGAGGGATTTTCTTGGTTGAACTATGATGAGCGGTTCAGAGAGAGGATGGCGGACACCCCATCCATGTCCTGGGGCACTCACAATGTTGAGTTATGGCTGACCCACATGACAGTGTGGAGCTCGGAGGCTCAAGCTACCAATTGCTCCTATTGGCCCCAGGGGGGCTCCCAAGGTCAGGAATGGGCATCTAATACTGCCAAAGCCTGCTAGCGATATAATAAAGGGGGTGTATGGTGCAGGATTGAAGTACAAATACATTTGCATCTCCTGTGCCGCAAGTCACCCCACCATCAAATGTACAAAGAAAACTCCTTGTGATAGAGGCAAGTAGTCCTTATGTAATAGCCCTGATTCCAGTTTGGTGGGAACAGCTGGTGACTGGTCTCAGCCTTTACCCCAATAGGCACGCAGCAGTAACGCTACACGAGGGTTTAAAGATGGCTTCAGAATCCCTTACGAGGGTCCTATGAACCCATCGAGTCACACAAATGTGCTTTCTGCTGCCAGGTTTGCTGAGGTTGTAAGGAAAATGCTGTCAGGGGAGATCAGTCTTGGTAGGGTTGCGGGCCCCTTCCCCCTGCCTCTCTTTGACAAGATGGTTTTATCACATTGGCAGTGGTGCTGATGAAAGAGCCGGGTAAGTTTAGGTGTCTACATAACCTCTCTCACCCAGCTGGTCAGCCAGTGAATAATTTCATTCCCTAGCAGGCTAGTTCAGTCCAATACTCCTCCTTTGACAGAATGCTCGATCATCTCATGGATTGTGAGGAGGGGGCTCTCATAGCTAAGGTAGAGTCTATTGGTGCATCCAGACGAGTTTCCTCTGCTGGGGTTCTTCTTTGAGGGGCTTATTACTTTGATAGGTGCATGCCCGTGGGGTGCTTGGTTTCGTGTGCGTACTTTGAGGCTTTCAGCACCTTCTTGCATTAGGAGTTGTCTCAGGGCACCAGTCTGACAAGCATCGTTCATTACTTGGACAATTTTCTATTCATGGGCCCTTGCAACTCAGATATGTGCCGCAATCTCTTCAATAGCTTTCAAACCATAGCCAGAGATTTTGGCGTTTCACTGGCAGCGGGCAAGTTGGAACCGCCAACTAAAGTGCTTAAGTTCCTTGGCATTGAGCTCAACACCATTCAAATGTTGTCCAGATTCCCGGCTAATAAAATTCAGTTGGTTGAACTGATCCAGGGCGCATGCCTAGCTCGCAAGGTAACCCTATCCACAGTGCAATCCCTAATCAGGAGCCTGGTTTTTGCTTGACAGGTCATACTGATGGGGCAGGCATTTCTGTGCTGATTGATTGCTGCGTCCATGACAGTCACTAAAAAGTACCACCGCTTGCAAGTTACCCATGTTATGCATGAGTATCTCAGGGTATGAGAAAAATTCCTGGCTGATTTCAATGGCTCAGTGGTATGGAATGGTGTGGCTACCCCCCCCCCCCCCCCCCAGTATCCAGCTTTGATCTAGAGCTGTTCTCCGACGCCTCAGGGGGCATTGGCTTTGGCCTATACTGTCAAGGTAGCTGGTGCACGGAGACATGGCCAAATAATTGGGTACATTCAGAGATCACGTTGAACATCACCTTCCTGGAGCTGTTCCTGATAATGGTGACGCTCCATATTTGGCATGAGTGGCTGGCGAACAGAAAGGTGATATTCTGGTGTGACAACCAAGCGATCGTGAACATAATCAATCGGCAGTCTACGAGATGCACTCCTGTTTCGAACTCCTGAGGCTAATGGTTTTGAGGTGTTTGCAGATAAACATGTTGGTGAGGCACATCCCTGGTCTTTGCAATGAGCCTGCTGATTGACTTTCTCATTCTAAGTGGGAAGACTTCTAGATGCTCACTCCGGATGCTGAAGAGAAGGGGACACCGGTTCCTGGACACCTCAGGAGCATTGGAGCCAGAATGCACTCGATTTGCTGCGCCAGTTGATCACACCATCTACCTGGCGAGCATACCTGAGGGGATACAATGAAGTCCTGGACTTCCTGGAAGCCTCCAACCTGTCAGAGGACCTGAGGCTTTCACACAGGATGGTGGAATATATTGTGCAGGCTAAGCAGCGCGGCACGTCTCGAGGCACAATCCAAACCAATCAGGCAGGCTGTGCCTTTTTTGCAAAGGCCCAAGGTTTGCCTAACCCAGTAAGGGACTTCACGGTTAGGTGAGTCCTTGCAGGTTGGGCCAAAAACAATCCACGAGTACCTGATGTACACTGTCCTATCCTGCACAATCACCTGCTTGCCCTATGGCGATGCTTGCTTTCAGTGATACTGAACCATTTCAAGCTGGTCTTGTTCCGAGCCTCCTTTTGCATTGCATTCTTTGCCACATGCTGCGTGAATTAATTAGCTGCCGTGGCCAGTTGTAGACACTACTGCTCTGGTCTTCCAGCTTAAGATGTTTCCATTGCCGATGGAAAACTTACTCTCCGGATATGGAGATCAAGGACCGACCAGCTCAGCCGGGGGGCATTGGTCACACTCTCTGAAGTACCAGGTCTGGTTTTATGCCCTGTTGCCAACACGGCATGCTACAGGCACTCAGGCCCTCTGGGGGAATACAGTTTCTGTTGCATGTCAACTCATTGCCTCTGAGCAAGTATCAATTTAATGCTATCCTTAAGCGTGCACTGGACATGGCTGGGTTGAGGTTGGAACAGTTTGGAACTCACTCTTTATGAATCGGGGCAGCCTCCAGCGTAGCAGATGGTGCTCATCAGCATACCTGACCTATATTGGAGAGGTAAATGGATCCCCGGGACTCAGCACACCTTAGCGATTTGGGTATGGAATCTCACGAGCATGATTGTTTCCTGCTTGTGGCAGTTTATTTTAACATCTTCTGTCTTTCAGGCTCCCACCAGTGACATCAGTTGATATGGATCACTGGACACTCGTTTGTGTTTTAGGCGGAGCAGTGTGCAATAAAAAATACCATCAGCAGGCAACTGGGTGTGGAGCTGATGAACAGGATAGTGCAATGGCTGGGTCGGAGGGGCATGCATTGGGATCAGCTTGTCCCTCTGCTGAGGCAGCAACTAACAAGATTTGCCCCTCCAGAGGTATTAATCATGCACCTCGGAGGCAACAATTTGGGAACCACACTAGGGTGCCTGTTCTTGGACAATATGAGGAATGACATTGCGATCATCTTGTCCTTAATGCTCTGCACCAGGCTTATTTGGTCAGAGATCATCCCCTGTCACCAATTCCTGAACTCACCACTCTGGAGACTGTGGGTGAAGAAATTAAACAAGCAGATCGGCAATTTCATCGAACAATAGGGTGGCTTGCACATAAGGCACCACGACTGGTTATGCATGGATTGCATGGAGCTGTCCCACAACAATGGGGTGCATCTCTCAGATATGGGATAGGACCTATTCTTGAACAATTTGAAGTGTGCTATTCACAGAGTGTTGTTGGGCTCCTAGACATTGGCCATAGTTGGTTAGGGGAAGGTCCCAGATAAGCCATATGGCTATCTGGGTCCTATGTCGTGGGTACCTGAGCCAGGAGGGGGACCACAGTTGGAGGCAGTGCACAACCTCTTCATCTATAAACCTCTTCATCTATAAAAATCTAACCTGGTCAAGCGTCACGCGCCTAGCGTCACGCACCGAAGGAGCGCGACAAAGGGGCCTGCCCCTTTGAGCAGCCCCTGCAGACAGCCCAGAAGGACATAGATGTGGCTCCCTGCACCCTCGGACATCTCTAAGCAGTACCACCGCACGGCTTCCTCGGAATGAACAGTGAAACCCCCGGACGACCAGCCCAAGCAACACCAGGCTAAACAAAAAGTCCCTTCCCATAGTGAGGGATCCTTCCTCTAAATGTTTGATGGTTTCCACCAACCTCTCACATGACTATGATAATAGCTGGTTCATCCATTATCCTCCTAACAGCAAGTAACCTAATTGGTTATATTGAAACCAATGTGAACCCTCATAAGTAAGCCAGCATCCATCCTGCTTCACGTTCTTCCAGCTCTCTCTCAACAAGCACCATACTGCACCCAGCCAGTGTCATCTCAGCAAGCTCTCAACAAGCATCCATCCTGAAAGCATTCAACAAGTGCTCAGCAAACAAACAAACATCCTGCAAGCATTCAGCTAACAACCATCCTGCAAGCATTCAGCTAACAACCATCCTGCAAGCATTCAGCTAACAACCATCCTGCAAGCATTCAGCTAACAACCATACTACAAGCATTCAGCAAGCAACCATACTACAAGCATTCAGCAAGCAACCATCCTGCAAGCATTCAGCAAGCAACCATCCTGCAAGCATTCAGCAAGCAACCATCCTGCAAGCATTCAGCTAACAACCATACTACAAGCATTCAGCAAGCAACCATACTACAAGCATTCAGCAAGCAACCATACTACAAGCATTCAGCAAGCAACCATCCTGCAAGCATTCAGCTAACAACCATCCTGCAAGCATTCAGCTAACAACCATACTACAAGCATTCAGCAAGCAACCATACTACAAGCATTCAGCAAGCAACCATCCTGCAAGCATTCAGCTAACAACCATCCTGCAAGCATTCAGCTAACAACCATCCTGCAAGCATTCAGCTAACAACCATACTACAAGCATTCAGCAAGCAACCATACTACAAGCATTCAGCAAGCAACCATCCTGCAAGCATTCAGCAAGCAACCATCCTGCAAGCATTCAGCTAACAACCATCCTGCAAGCATTCAGCTAACAACCATACTACAAGCATTCAGCAAGCAACCATACTACAAGCATTCAGCAAGCAACCATACTACAAGCATTCAGCAAGCAACCATCCTGCAAGCATTCAGCTAACAACCATCCTGCAAGCATTCAGCTAACAACCATCCTGCAAGCATTCAGCTAACAACCATACTACAAGCATTCAGCAAGCAACCATACTACAAGCATTCAGCAAGCAACCATCCTGCAAGCATTCAGCAAGCAACCATCCTGAACAAGCAACCATCCTGAGCAAACAACACTCAAGCAACAGCAAAACAACTACTTCTCAGCACTCTACATTAAAACAAAAGACTCACAAAGACTGCCTTCGCCCCTCGGTCCATCAACAGCACTAACGCAGCACCACTACAACACAAGCACTACACGCTAAAATGTTCCCCACCTTCCCAATACCTATTTTACAACACAGCCTGTCAGCAATAGGAAAACCGAACAGATCATTCATACTACAACACAAACGACAGGCGCTACACCGAAACCTTAAATCATTCACCCCAATTTTGATAACACCCATCACCCAACTCTTAGGCCTCACTGTATTCTCACTTTCACTATTCAATGCTCAATCTCTGTCCAAGAAATCTCTAATCCTCAACGACTATCTCCTTGATACCAAACCAGATATATGTGCTATAACAGAAACATGGCTCAAACCCACGGACACAGCAATTATAAACCAACTTCCCACATCAAACTACGACATCTTCTCCATCCCCCGACTGAAAAAAAGAGGAGGAGGACTCCTATTTGCATCAAAAAAAGACCTCGGGTTCATCCAGCACCCATACAACTCAGACTCTAAACTAGAAATGGGTCTCTTCACCTCGGAACAACTACAAATCCTACTCGTCTACGCCCCTCCGGGCCTCCTTGAGACAGACCCCTCCCCCTTAGTAGAGGAAATCACAACCCTCATCAAACTGGACGCTCCAGCAATTATCCTAGGAGATTTTAATCTGCATGTGGACAATCCTACCCCATCATCCAGCTGTGAATCCTTTCTCTCTGCCCTCTCAGCCCTGGGTTTCAAACAACTAGTTACCAAACCCACACACAAAGCAGGCCACACGCTGGATCTTATCTTTATTAACCCAGGCATCAAACATTCTTCACGCCTCAAAAGCAAGAAGGTCCCTTGGTCTGATCACTCACTTATCTCAACCGCATTCTCATTGAACAAACCCTCCACCTCCAAAGGGCCCTCACCATCTTTCCCATACAGAAGATCCTGCTCTACAGAAGACCTCAGCTCCCACCTAGCCTCTCAACTTCCATCCATTGATCTCTCAAACCCGAACACAGCTCTCCGCTCTTGGAAAGCCATCACAGATTCCATAGCCGACAAGCTATGTCCGCTAGCAACCAAAAAATCACTCCCAAACGCCTCCAAAAGACAACCATGGTTCACGGAAGAACTAAGAAAGCTAAAACAAAATCTAAGACAGAAAGAGAGCGACTGGCGCAAATCCCCAAGCACCAATACACGATCCATCTACAAAGCCACCCTCCATCAATACAAGTCAACTACCTCTAAATCCAAAAGGGACTACTATGCATCCAAGATTCACCACTTAATCTTCGACGCAAAAGCCCTCTTCGCCTATGTCTCCAATCTCACCCAAATCATCCCACAGGAGATTCCCAACGACCTAGCACAACCCAAAGCTGAAGAACTTGCTCTTCATTTTCACAACAAAGTCAACAGCCTTCTAACTCATCTGCCTTCTAATCCCACCGACCCTGCTCTTTACCAGTCTCTTCAACAATCATCCCTCAACAACAATGGTCTGGAAACACTTGAACCCATCTCTATCTTAGAGATACAAACTCTTATAAGAAGAATGAAACCTTCCTCCCATCCTTTGGATACTATCCCCACCAAACTGCTCCTGGCCATCCCTGACTCCATCGCTAAAACCTTGTCGGACATCATAAACTGCTCACTCTCCCAAGGACTATATCCTGACGACCTCAAATTGGCCTCCATCAAACCTCTACTCAAGAAACCCAACTTGGATCCTAAAGACCCCAACAACTTCCGTCCTATCGCCAATCTCCCATTCATAGCCAAGATTCTAGAAAAAGTTGTCAATACTCAACTCTCCGAATACATAGAAGAAAACAAAATCCTATTCCAATCACAATACGGATTTCGCAAGTCACTGAACACAGAATCCCTCCTCATCTCCATGTCTGACTTCATATTAATGGGCCTTGACAAAGGCCAATCCTTCCTCTTAATTCTACTGGACCTATCAGCCGCCTTTGATACGGTCAATCATTCCATTCTCACTTCCATTCTGGCTTCTATAGGTATCTCAGGCACAGCTCTCTCATGGTTTAAATCTTTTCTCTCCAACAGAGGCTTCAAGGTTAAGATACAGAACAAAGAATCTTCACGAATGGACGCATCCATAGGTGTCCCCCAGGGCTCCTCACTGTCACCTACACTCTTTAACATTTATCTTTTACCTATCTGCCAACTCCTCTCCAACCTTAACCTCAAACATTTCCTCTACGCCGACGACATCCAGATCGTGATACCCATTAAAGAATCTTACACAAAAACATTGGTTCACTGGGAAAACTGTCTCTTCGAAATTAAACATCTCCTGGCTAACCTAAACCTAGTTTTAAACTCCTCTAAAACAGAACTGCTTCTCATCTCCCCAGATAATAATGCCATCTCTAATCCTCCAACTATCCCAACTACTACACAGGTGAGAGATCTAGGAGTATTAATTGATAACCGGATGAACCTTAAAGCTTACATCAACAGAACCACCAAGGACTGTTTCCACAAACTCCAAGTTCTGAAAAGAATTAGACCACTCTTCCACACTCAGGACTTCAGAACCATTCTACAAGCTATCATTTTTTCTAAGATCGATTACTGTAACTCTATCCTTCTGGGCCTACCTTCCTCCTATACTAGACCCCTCCAGATGTTACAAAACGCTGCGGCAAGATTACTGACAAACTCCAGGAGGAGGGACCATATATCTCCAATCCTAAAAGATCTCCACTGGTTGCCTGTTCACTTTAGAATCCTCTACAAATCTCTTTCCATAATATACAAAACCATCCATCAACACACCCCACTCGACTTACAAGTCCCATTCCAAATTTATAACTCCTCCAGACCAACAAGAGACACACTCAGAGGATCTCTTCAAGTGCCCCCAGCCAAAACTACCAAACACATTACCTTGAGAGATCGGGCCTTTTCAACAGCCGGCCCCCTTCTATGGAACTCCATCCCACCGGACCTTAGACAGGAGCCCAGCCTCCCAACCTTCAGGAAGAGACTTAAGACCTGGCTGTTTAAAAAAGCTTTCCCGGACACCGATTAATTCTATTCAGCCAGATTCTACCACTTCCACATGTAAAAATGTTATTACTAATGTAAATACCTATACCTAATGTTATTCTCTTTCTTTTCTTCTCTCCTCCCAGTTCTATTACCTTGTTATTTGTAACTGCTTCCTTCTACACAAATAGGTTATTGAATTGTTTACTGTACACCCCTGTTATATGTAAACCGGCATGATGTGTTTGCAACATGAATGCCGGTATATAAAAATTTTAAATAAATAAAATAAAATAAATAAATGTGTTCTGGGGCTGTCTGTCGCCAGGGCCTGCTGGCCCCAGAGTGGTGGCAGATTGGACGCCCCCATCCTTCCATTGGGCAGTCACCTTGCTTGAGCGAGGCAGTTGACCAGGAACGCCCTGAAGATATTTACCTCCCGAAAGGCAGGGCCTTGCTTGGTTGAGGCAGGCACCAGGCTGGAGATGGCGTGCTGCCTGAACAGAAGGGGGAACATGACAGCTGTATCTATGTTATGGCTCGGGTACACGGTTATGATTGTATAATAGTTATTAATATTAATAAAGCTGTGGCCAATTTTACCCCACATCTGGTCCTTATGGTACTTTGGAATCTGTGAGTGTGCTTCTGTTGGTCCCCCTCCCCCCTTTTAGGGACAAATGGTTGCGACTGCCTGGATTAACATTTCCTGTGTCCTTTTATCATGATCCATCTCTGACCATATTCAAATCCAGTTGGAAAAACTCACTTTTTAGAAGCTGCATTTAAATCCTAACCACTTTTCTAAAATAAATGCACTTCTTACAAACTTGTTTGTCATGTATGTTTCTCTTGACTAGATTGTAAGCTCCATGGAGCAGGAACTGTCTGTTGTGCATATCTGTACAGTGCTATCTACATTAGTAGCAAAGCAGGAATGATAAATAATAGCAGTCACAGTATTTGAGGATTTAATACTTAAAAGACAGCCTTTCAAAATAGCTAACCAAAATTAGGTTCTGTTAAAATGTTAACATAGCTGCTCACATATCAGGTTTTTATTTAGCTTTTTGCAGCATTTTGAGGTTAGAAAAAAAAATCCCTTTTAGACATTGTCTAGCATATTTGTCAGCTGTCTTTGGTTTCACTGCTGTCAGTAAGATTCTGTACCCAACTGAGAAACTCACAGAGAACATGCTTTCAGACAATCTCCAAGTGAGAGAAAAACACTGGGTCTGAAGAAATTGCTCCCAACACGTCCTACAGTAGGGACCCCCAAACATTTTAGGAGAATCACAACACAAAGCATTTCAAATTTCAATAAACTCTCCCCCTCTTCCTCCCCGCAAACCCTAAAGTCCCCTTTCTCTTCCTTCCTCCTCCCACCATCTCTCCACATCATCTCGTTCCTCTCCTTCACCCTCCCACCAGAGGGTAGGGCAAAGGCCTCTTTCCGCTCCCCTTCGTATAAGCCCCAGCGCTCCTTGTTCCTATATGGCTGCCTTCTTTTGCTGGCAGTGGATCCAGAACAAATCTCCTGGCCTTTTTCTGTTCCTAATGCACCTGCCCCCCCATTGCACCTCTCTTGTCTCATTTGTTTTTGGAGGGGGGTGGGGGGGAAGAAGGGGAGAAAAACAGAAAGGTAGCCCTCCCCCCCCCCGAGTTCCAAAAATTTCAAAAAATTTGGTAGTCAGCAAAGAATTTCTAGTGCCAGCCTTTTAGAGCAGGGCACTTGTCAGTTATTACAAATATCCTTTTAAACAATTAAAAACTGTACAGAAAATGTTAACAGTTTGATTCTGCAAAGATTTAGAAATTTCAGTAAGTATGGAAAATAAAATAATTGTTCTGCCTTTGTCTGAGGGGGCTTTTCATCATAAGGTTTGCAATCTTTCTTCTTGGCTGTTTTCTGAATCTTATTCCTTGGGGTTTTTTTTTTTCGTTTTACCTTTCCACATCTCTTCATCCCCTTCCATACAATATTATTGTTATCACTCCCAAACATTTATTTAAGTACTTCAAGGTGTACACACAGTGCTGGAAAGACCAATAGAAGACAGAGTCCCTTTTCTGTCGAGCTTACAATCTAATTCATATTACATCTATTTCTCTCCCTCAGTTCATTCTCATTTTGCTTTTCTCTAATCTTCGCTACTTATCTCACCTGGCTTTCATCTTTGTCTCACATCCTTTCAATTCTTAAATTTCATTGCCTACTCTTCACTTTTTTCTTACTTTTTCTCACTCTTGCTTGCCTTTCTTTTTGTATTAATTTAAATTTGTATTGATTTTAAACAAAAAAAATCAAGGCATTATAATAAAATACAGAAGAAAAAACAATACTACGATTATTCCAAAATACCAAATATATATATATATATATATATATATATATATATATATATATATATATATATGTGTGTGTATGTGTGTATGTATATATATATATATGAAGACAATAGTCCACATCATAAGACTGCTTCTAGCCATAACAAGAATAAACTTAAATTCGTGTTCCTAATTCCCCCTACCCCCATGAGCATCTACTACATTATCCACCAAAAATACTTCTAAATGTGAAGAGTCCCTAAAAATGAACTGACTCCCATATGAGCCTAAACACTTGCAAGGAAATTTCAAAAAAATGTCCATCCCCCAATCACTAAAACACATGATTTTAACTTATCAAAAAACGTTTCCTCCTAGCTTGGGTCTCTTTCAATAGATCTGGGAAAACTGAAAACACACTGACCACAAAATAGCTTTTTTTTATATATTTAAAATATCGATGCATGAAGAATTCTCTTTCATTATCTAAAGCAAAGGTCACAACAAAAGTAGCCCTAGGAGATATATTGCCCCCTGAAGTTTGAAGAAAAGATGGCACTTCGGCACTAGAAAATGGACCCAGCACATCTGCAGATCCCCCTTCTATATGCTCACTTCTCCTTTTATCAGGAATTTAGAAATTAAGAACGATTTCTCATGGAAAAATTGTAATACTTCTTTCATATATTTTTTAAATAACTCCAATCCTGAAAGAAATCGAGTTTTTGGAAAATGTAGACGATGCACATTCCTAGCCCTCAACCTGTTCTCCATCTTTTCACATTTAGGGCCTCATTTTCCAAGGAAATACCACGCGCGATATGGCCGTATCGCGTGCGAAAAATTCGCAAACCGCGATAAAAGCAGTTATCGCGGTTCGCAAATGCAAATTTTGAATTAAGTATTCAGGGGGCGGAGTTGGGGCGGGGCAAATGTAAAATAGGGAGGACTTATCGCGTGCCACGAAACAGCTGCGCTGTTAGCGCGGCTCCTAACGCGGCCAATAACTACACCTCTTTCAAATACGATACACCATTTCGCGGCGCATAGCACGCACCACGATATTATCGCATTGAACGAAAAAGTGGAAAACCAATCCCCACCGACCTACAAAGGTACTGCTACCCAATAAAAAGGTCTGTTCTTAGTAGGTCTATCTTCTCCACACCATCTACACATTCTCAGTGTATGGGGCAGGTGCACTCCATGGCTGAGCAGGCCTGACGCAGACGCCAGGACGTTGGTCGACGTCGCCGCGGGTACAGGCAGCGGATCTATCTTCCACGAACCTCATTGCTGGGTATGCCAGAGGATGTTGTGATCAGCAGATATCGCCTCAGCGCTCATGCCATCCTGGAAATATATGAAGACATACGAGGTGCCCTTGAGTCTCGAACCCGAAAGAGCCGTGCCGTCCCCGGCCTGACCAAATTCTTGGCCGCCCTGCACTTCACAGCAAGTGGCTCCTTCCAATCCACGGTAGCTGTTGTGGGTAGGATGTCACAGAGCACCTTTTCCCGGTGTCTGCACCAGGTCATTGAAGCTGTTATGGACCGCATGCCTCGCTACATAGCATTCACGCGCAACAGACAGGACCTGATGGACCTCAAGCGTGGTTTTTATGACATTGCCTGCTTTCCGAATGTCATTGAAGCTATTGACTGCACTCATGTGGCCATCATTCCACCCCATCAGACGGAGGCAGCCTACTGCAACAGAAAGCAGTTCTACTCCCTCAACGTGCAAGTGGTGTGTGATGCTGGAATGCGGATCCTCTCGGTGATGTCCAGCTTTCCAGGATCAGTGCACGATTCCTTCATACTCAGGCAATCAGCTCTGTTTCGCAAATTTGAAGCTGGCCTGTATGGCGATGGTTGGCTTGTAGGTAAGATAGACATTAACATACATCTAACATATTTGGAATGTTCATCTCTGTAATGGCACACAAATGTGATGTAGACGCCTGTTGGGATGGAGTCATATGTCCCCATCACAACAGACCTGAGTGGCTCATTGTGCTACCTTAAGTGGTGGAATGGCTCATGCACCCAACCACTTGCTATTGGCTGCCAAGCAGGTGGTACACAGCAGCCCCTGTATGGCCTGTATGTGCCATGTCTTGTTCACCTCACTGCACTAGTGGACAGCCTACACATATTTGGTGTAGCCATGGCTACTGGCAGTGTCCCAGGTGATTTTAGACTTGTCATGTAAGGGCAGCTCACATCCACAGGTGTTCGTGAGATCCTGACATTCATGAGATTTCACATGATCACTTCTAGTCATTTGTGCACATTGAGGGGCAGCCAGTTTACACCATGTATGTTATTGGGTATGCATACCTACATAAAAGGTGCAGTTGAGCAGATATGTCTGTACACAATGACTGCAGTGCACGATGCATATGATCCGAACACAGGGATGTGATCTGTAAGGACAGTGATGTAATGCACCAACCACATACACACTGCTGATATAAATCTCACTGTCTAGGGGCCCTTCACGTGCTATACCGCCTAATAGCCACACACCAGCTGTGTGCCAAAGCAATCATAAAGCCACACACATAGGGTGTGGGGCAACTGGAATGAGCTGCCTCGTGCCATCCGGTTTTACTGCATGTATTGAGCACATACACCCATGTGACAGAAACATCATTATTTGTAATGGCTTGCCTATCTCATTGCTACAGGAGACGCAGCCTATGGATGCAGGCCCTGGCTTATGACCCCAATCCTCCTGCCTGTCACAGCGCGACAGCTGGCCTATAATGAGGCTTTAAGTGCTACACGCTCAGTCATCAAACGTACCATCGGCCTTTTGAAGAGCCGCTTCCGATATTTGGAAAAGACTGGGGGAGCGTTACTGTATGCTCCCCCCAAGGTTGCTAGGATAATCCTGCTTTGCTGTGTGTTCCATAATGTGGCTCTTCAGCATGGAATTCCTGTGGCTATAGATCCAGACCTCAGACCTGATCCCCCATGTGCGCGTGCCCGACGGCATGAAAACACAGTCAGTGGCAGCCAGGTTCACCAACACTTATACAGACACACTTAAGGTTGGCATGGGACAGAACCATGGCCCAGTAGGGCAGTTTGCCCACTGATGGGGTAGGATATAGTGTAATGTGCAGACCTCCTTTTCAGTCTGCTACGTGCCTCACCCACTACGTCTGTCCACCCAACAACTGTTTGGGGTGGTGCTCTATCTCAGAGTGTATAGCCCATATTAGGCTGGCTAAGGGCTGGCTCAACGCTCTGCTCAGGTGCTGTATGTGTGTTACTTATTCAGTGCCATTGGACTAAGCACTTGCTACATACTGACAACCCAGCAAGGATGGCAGTACTGTACACACTTGTCCCCATGAGACACAACACACTCACACGCCTCCCCTGATTTGCTAACACCATTCAATAATTGACGCCCATTAGGAGTAATGAACCCTACCTACTTCACTCTAACCCTATTTCCCAATCCCCAATATTCTTGTCATGTGCATCTTGCGGCAACACTAACGACCCTTCAGTAGGCAAGTGGTATCAGTGAGGGCCTAGGCAGCAGAGCCTCAATACACAGCAGGGAACACATAGGATCCCTACAACCGCCTGACGCCTCATGAATGGGTGCGTGAGAAAAAAAGCACATCTGGCGCTGCCCACACCTATCTGAAGGTTCCTTATAACTGTAGCATCCCACATCAACACACCTCTGGGGTCATTGCAGCTGGCTGAAAGGAGAGGCAGCTATCTGGTTGCATGCACATGGTTGTGGCGGATGTATGCTGCTACAAGGTATCGCAGCGAAGGAAAGAAGACGCATGTACAGTTCGCCCCCCCCCTCCCCCCACAGCTATGGCAGTATGTAGGCCACTGTGCTGTCATGGGCCCACCAATACTGTGTATCTGCCTCCATAAACACATGTCGTACAGACATGAAACATCAGTGACTGTGCCAGCTCCCATGGGTCGGTGGTTCTGTTTCACACACACCCTCCACTAGGCTCCCTGTAACTGACTATGCATGTACATGTGTTCTGGCCTACATATCCATGCAGTACCACTTGAAACCTATGGCTACTCACATCACGTCTCTGGCTGTGAAACCAGTGATGGGGGCTCAATGGGCAGCCGGGCATTGCTGTCACAACAGGGAAGTTTAGGCAGCAAAGGGTGCAGCCACCGTGTATCTTGTGTAGGAATGTCAATTATGAGGTGCTGTATATGGTCTGTGAATATTAGTACAGTATGTAACGCCCTGCTCATCATGTCCCCAGCAACATTATGAACTGCTTAGTCACAGTACAACTACTGATGGAATAGCAGCAGAGCTCAGGGTTGGTGTCCACAGCACACCTGCCATCCAAGGGGTACCACACACCTGTGTCATACTAGATATGACACACATTATGTGATGCAGTTAGTGATCGACACAGTGTGCCTGACAAGCAAGGAAAAAGCCACCTGGCCATGCATGCTCATGGAACCAGCACACACACAGGCCATCAGACTCTTCATGATATAGATGTCCCCTGTTGGGACCCACAGCCACCATTTAATGCAGCCCGTACATACTCCTGTCATAACATGTCAGTTTAGAAATTGTCAGCAGTGCTGTCTGCACTGAGCTGCGACATAGGGGTACCCACCCACATGTCACATATTTCGCCACAATGGTGATGGCCTGACTGTTGGCAGCCACCTCGCAGAGAGGCCGTCACCAGCAGCACAGCTGATCGGCCAGGCTGGCAGAGGGAGGATGCATGCATGTGTATACTGCTCTATTGTGTGATCGATGGCCATTACTGAGGAGTGAGTCCTCACAAGAGGACTGACAGGTGGATGTGACAAGGATGCAGTCCCCCTCAATGTGCTGTCAAGTGCCCTTCCAATGTCTATAAGGTGCCGAAAGTAGCTGGCTGCAATGTTTTCAAACATGGAGATGTGTGCAAAATGCCAATGAGGCTCTCAGGACTGTAACAGAGTGCCTCTTCGGACAGGGCCGCAACAGATGGGCAGCGCAAGTGCCCACAAAAGGGTCATAGCGGCACAAGGCAAGTATCTGGGTGTGGCTGGTACCATGTAAGCCACTGCAGTTGGTTCTATAGCACAGAAGGCATTTTGTGGACTGTGGATGCACCTCCGACCAGCCATTTGTACCCCTACAGCACGCTCCTGGTGAGCAGACAAACAGTCATTGATGCTCGTGCAATCACAGCCCATCATAACCATGTTGGCTCTACCATTTTGCGCAAAATGGCGCAAAATGGCGCCGGCCGTACGGCAACACGATTCGACTGCAGGAGGTCGTTCTGGACCCCCGCTGGACTTTTGGCAAGTCTTGTGGGGGTCAGGAGGCCCCCCCAAGCTGGACAAAAGTCCCTGGGGGTCCAGCGGGGGTCTGGGAGCAATCTCCTACCGCGAATCGTTTTTCCGTACAGAAAAACGATTTGCGTACAGGAAGTCGTTCCCAGACCCCCGCTGGACTTTTGGCAAGTCTTGTGGGGGTCAGGAGGCCCCCCCAAGCTGGCCAAAAGTCCCTGGGGGTCCAGCAGGGGTCCGGGAGCAATCTCCTACGCTCCTGACGTCGGGGGACAAAAACCAAAATGGCGCCGGCGCTACCTTTGACCTGTCATATGACAAGGCAAAGGTGGCGCCGGCGCCATTTCTACAACGCACCGGAGGTCCGAGAGTAAAAGATCACAGCGGGATCCCTTCCTCTGGACCCCAGGTAATTTAAGGCATTTTGGGGGGGGGGTTCGGGAGGGTGGGGGATTTATTTTAAAGGGTCAGGGTGGGTTTTAGGGTTGTTTTAGTGTGCCGGTTTTCCCGCCCTCCCCCTTCCCCTCCCCCCCACTGGACCCCAGGTAATTTAAGGCATTTTGGGGGGGTTCGGGAGGGTGGGGGATTTATTTTAAAGGGTCGGGGTGGGTTTTAGGGATGTTTTAGTGTGCCGGTTTTCGATTTACACGATTTACACGATATTTAAAAAACCCAAACTGCGACGATCCGATTCCCTCCCCCTCCCAGCCGAAATCGATCGTTAAGATGATCGATCACACGATTCACATCTCTAGTACTCACTCCTCGAGGGCCAGTATGTCTATCCTGGTGCCTGCTACCAGTTCTTCAACCCGCTGGAATTCTACCTATCAGCGACAGAGAGTGAGTACAACGTCTCCCAGTCTGTCCATCTACAGCTCCTCACTGCTCATCTGCATCGTGCCCTACACCACCATTGTGGAACGGGTCTCCTCTGCCGAGGATTACAGACTGCTAACATCTATCCTCTCTCTACTGCTCATTGGGAACTCTATCTACTCAGCTACCAGGGAGTGTGTTATAACATCTGCCAGTCTGTCTCTCCTACAGTGCCTTACTGGACATCTGTATCGGGGCCTTACACCACCATTGTGAGACAGGTCTCCTACGCCAAGGACTACAGACTAGAGCAACCTAATCTACTCTCTACTGTTGTTGCGACTGTCGCTGCCTGACGTCTCCACTACGCCCACCTTACTGCTTTGGCTACTCCCTCTTTGCCTGTGAGAGGTTTGGCTGCCGCGGCGTCCTCATGCCATCCTCCTCCGGCGTCCCCGGACCAGCTAGACCCTGCACATCGCCATGTTTCCATGGAGCCTAAGGGCGCGCGCACAGCGCAGTCCCGATTGAAATACCAGCAGTGGCGCAAACCTCAGGGGCGTCCCCCTAAGATGACGTCATCCGCACCGGATATTTAAGATCTCTGAAATCGCTAACGAGTTAGCATAGGTTTACCGGACATGGGATACTCTACCTAAGCTACTCTGCCTCCATGGACTTACCAGGGGTACCCGCTCCTCGGGGGCCTCATTTCTCTTTGCTTTTCAGATCGCAGTCTGGAACCGGTACTTGCTCCTCGAGGGCCCTCGTTCCCGGACTTGCTACTGAATACCACTTCTGCCAGGAAGTCTTCGCTACCTTCAACATCAGTGAGTTACTCTCTCTCTCTCTCTCAGAGTGTTCCCTGGAACCAGGTACTCGCTCCTTGAGGGCCTACTTCATTCCAGCTCCTGGGCTACTTCCAAGAACTATTGTGTGAGTGTTACCATCAAGGTTCTGTTCCTGAACTCTGCATACCCTGCCTACTCACTATATTCAGTTTCTCTACAGCTCAGTTATCCAGGATCGCTGTTCCAGTATCTGAGGGACTACAGCCCAGCCGGGCAATCCAGCTCACTACTGCCACCTCTGGTGGTTCAATATACTGTTTATTAAAAGAACTAGTGTGTGTCTGTCTCCGTACTCTGAGTCTGACCGGTGGTCCCTCTCGGGATCTCCCCCCGGGGGTGTGGTCATCTGCTACCGGCCCAAGGATCCACCCACAACTACCTCAAACACTAACAACTGTCACCTCTGGTGGACCACACTAGCTGTTTAATAAAAGATATATTCTCTGTATTTGTGCATCTGAGTCTAGCCCGGTGCTTCAGTTCCCTACGGGGCTCCTCCCTGTAGAAGTTACCATTACTGTTGCCCCTGAGAATCCACCAAACACCTCGATATCATAACACAATCAACCACAGTGCCGCTGAACACCACTTCATATCCCCAGCACAAAGATGACTTCAGCATCAGGGAAGGATGAAATTGCAGCTCACCTCTCTGGTCCCCAGGTACTGGCCAGGGCAGGAGCAGTCCCCTCTTGCTTACCTTTCTCCCTCCTCCCCATTTGTCCCCCTTTCTAGGTCTCAACTGCATCTAAGCTCTCTACCTTCCTTCCTCTGATTCTCAACCTTCCATCTTCTCTTTTAAGTCTCTCCCTACCTTTTTCCTGTATCTGTTTCCACTTGTTCATCCCATTCAATGAATGCTCCACTAGCCTCAACCTCCCTCTCTTAGAGCCATCCCAGCTTCAACCATCTTCCCCTCAGTGTCCCACACTCAGCCTCACTCATCCTTCCTCAATGCCCTCAACTTCACTCATCCCCACTCAGGTGTCAATGGATGACTGTATTCACTGCAGAGATGCTGAATGAGCATATGCATGCATACTCACCATCCTTATGATAGTCCCATTGCCCACTATCTCTGCTCATAGTACCTGTGCTAAATTTCAAAATCCTATGCTGTGAGTAGAGGTGGTAGAAGGGTAGAAGGTGGTAGAAGGGATGGTGAGTGCATGCTCACATGCTCGTTCAGTGTCCCTGTGGTAGATACTGTCAGCTGTACCTTGCTGTCCTTGGTTCCAGGTTTTTTGTAGCAGATGACTGGTCAGCAGGCTGCATGTATTCCCTGGCCCATAGTATGGAGGACATCTGCTCTGCAGGAATAAGTAGGTAGCAAATGACTTTTCTTAAATGATATTTTTATCTTCAAAAGTTTATAATACTGATTAATAATACCAAGCTCCCTCAATTTATCATTTCAATCTGGGCAATAATTTGGTCAAATAATGTTGATTTAAGTTCACATTCTTCATATAATTGTTTTGATGGCATTAACAAGTAAATACGCCTGATAGCTTCTAAAAATGTATTAAATAATAGATAAAATATTGAGCTCTCAAACCCAGGAGCCTAGTTGGTAAGGGGTAATGTAATAGATTTCAACTTGAGTAGTCTACTATGATCTACATTTCCCCTGCACTCCTCGCCTCAGCAACAGGTCTCCTACAGCCTTTGTAGTGTGAGTTGCCTCAGTGTTCCTGATTGTCAAAATGCCATAATGGGTCGGACCAAGGGTCCATCAAGCCCAGCATCCTGTTTCCAACAGTGGCCAATCCAGGCCAAAAGAACCTGGCAAGTACCCAAAAACTAAGTCTATTCCATGTTACCATTGCTAATGGCAGTGGCTATTCTATAAGTAAACTTAATAGCAGGTAATGGACTTCTCCTCCAAGAACTTATCCAATCCTTTTTTAAACACAGCTATACTAACTGCACTAACCACATTCTCTGGCAACAAATTCCAGAGTTTAATTGTGCGTTGAGTAAAAAAGAACTTTCTCCGATTAGTTTTAAATGTGCCCCATGCTAACTTCATAGAGTGCCCCCTAGTCTTTCTACTATCTGAAAGAGTAAATAACCGATTCACATCTACCCGTTCTAGACCTCTCATGATTTTAAACACCTTATTTTTATTTATTAAGGCTTTTATATACCGACTTTCTTAATACAAATCAAATCAACTCGGTTTACATCGAACTAAGCAAAAACTATAACCAACCAATCAATAAAAGACATTTTAAAAGGAGCATAAAGTTACATTATAACAAGGGTGCCTTAACTGGGAGTAGGAAAAAAAGAGTAGGAGAACGAAGATAAAATACTATATACAATAGAGTATGGGAGGGAGGCAGGGAGCCGACCTCATGATAACTTATAAGCACTTTTTAGCATTTGTTTATTTACATAGGTGATGGAACACCTCTATCATATCCCCCCTCAGTCATCTCTTCTCCAAGATGAAAAGTCCTAACCTCTTTAGACTTTCCTCATAGGGGAGTTGTTCCATTCCCCTTATCATTTTGGTAGCCCTTCTCTATACCTTCTCCATCGCAATTATATCATTTTTGAGATGTGGCGACCAGAATTGTACACAGTATTCAAGGTGCGATCTCACCATGGAGTGATACAGAGGCATTATGACATTTTCCGTTTTATTCACCATTCCCTTTCTAATAATTCCCAACATTCTGTTTGCTTTTTTGACTGCCGCAGCACTCATTTCAATCTTCAGTTCCTGGTCTTGTTTCACAGGGACTGATGAGATAAAGGCCACCATTAATGTGGTCTTTGTCTCATCAGTCCCTGTGATCAGTCTTTAGTTCTTCTGTGTGCCTTACCTCCTGTGTTGCTCCTTGTCTTTTTGCCCTGCCTGCCTTTGTATGGATACTCAGTATTGACCTCTGTTTGCTTCCTGGACTTCTTTTGATTGCCACCTGCCACTGACTACTGCCTGACATCTGGACCTTCCTTGAATGCCTCCTGCCACTGACCACTGCCTGACTTCAGGACATTCCTTGAATGCCTCCTGCCACTGACCACTGCCTGACTTCAGGACATTCCTTGAATGCCTCCTGCCACTGACCACTGCCTGACTTCACGACATTCTTTGAATGCCGCCAGCCTTGACTCGAGCTTGTCTTTGACTTTGCCTGCACACCCCAGCTTCAGCTATGGATCTTCAGTTCATCAGTAGAGATCCCCATCTAAGACCTGCTGGTCCCAGCATCCAAAGGCTCAATCCAAGGGGCACGTGGGCTGATAAAGGTGAAGCTCCAGTTGGGCTTCTGCCTCTTCTGACTCTGCAAACCAGTGGTAGAGACCTGCAGGGCTCCAATTCCACCTCAGTCCAAGAGTCCACACCCGCATCATATAGAAAGTTCTGTAAGTTACTCCAGAACTATGATAAATGTTGGTTATAACCTTTAGTCCGCTTCTTGGGGACAGCACAATAAAAGCATAAGAAACATTAAAATAATACATTGCCAGACAGGGAACAAAACATTCAAGTTATTGTGCAGATGTTTTTCTCTCTCACTTACTATTTGGGGCCAGGCTGCCATTTCTTGTTAAAGATTATGGTTTTAAGCTGCTGTCCCATTTCAGACAGAGCCTTCATGTTTTAGTCAATGTTGAGGAAAATAGTTCTCTGCATGCAGAAAGGTGACATAAATGTTAGTCATTATTAAACCATTGACCACAAAATAGTCACTTCCCCCCTCATGGCCCATTATAGCGCCACAGAACAAGATCCTCAAAAAACGTAGACCAATCAGTTGGAAATGATTCATGGTTAACTCTGGTTATGATTAACAGTACCATAAATGTGCTAGAGAACAAGCAGAAAGTCCATCGTAATTTTAGAGTTATGAAAACTATAGTTACTATAAAGCAAAGCCCAAAGGCAAGTCTCCAATTACAATAAAATGTTTCAGAAATGAGTAAGTCACGCTCATTCAGGGAACTGGTTCTGTCAGATAAAATCTCTAACACACAGGATCTGACTCAAAAACTAATAGGCTTTGTGCATTAGTTTCAGATTGATCAATTTATAAAATATATCTATATCTATCTATATATATCTATGCCTATACAGAAGGCACAAAATATTCCCAGAACAATATCAGTAAAACTAGAAAAGTTCTGTGAATTATTCTGCTACAAAGGAACTTGTCATTGAAAATGACATGAATAGTACTGTTTCGCATGAACACTACCATAAAACATGAATTGCATGTAGCTGGACTATGATTTTTAAGTTCCCAAGAGTTGAAATATGGATGAATTTCTCTGCATATCTTTAGATGCAGGTGTAATTTGGCTTCTGTTCCAGGGGTGGCAGCTACAGATAAAAGTGGACTGATCGAAGGCAACATGCCATTGATTCCACTGTAATGTGTACATGTTATTCTAGCTAAAATTAACCACATAAAAGGCCTAAGCAGTAAAGCTGAATGTGTGCTGTAAGAGCCTTTTGTGCATGTTAAAAATAGCATGCTATGCTATATGGCCTTAGCGTGCACGTTAGCACAGGCCCTGAATACATTAATGTGCACAGGCTAAACTTAGTGCATACCTGAATGTGAGGGAGCATCAATAGAAACACAGAAATGACGGCAGAAGAAGACCAAATGGCCCATCCAGTCTGCCCAGCAAGTTTCGCACTTTTTTTTTTCTCATACTTATCTGTTACTCTTGGCTCTTAGTAACCTTTTGGTTCTATTTCCCTTCCACCCCCACCATTAATGTAGAGAGCAGTGTTGGAACTGCATCTAACTGAAATATCTATCTTAATTAGTTAGGGGTAGTAACCGCCGCAATAAGCAAGCTACACCCATGCTTATTTGTTTACCCAGACTATGTAATTCAGTCCTTGTTGGTTGTTGTCTGTATATATATCCACTTTTCTTCATTCCCCCTGTTGTTGAAGCAGAGGGTTATGCTGGATATGCATTGAAAGTGAAGTATCAGACTTTCTCCCCTGCCATTGAAGCAGAGAGCTATGCTGGATATGCATGAAGTATCAGTCTTTCTCCTCTGCCGTTGAAGCAGAGAGCTATGCTGGATATGCATTGAACGCAAAAGTCCAGTACTGATCCCTCCGTTCTCCTGGATATGCATTGAAAGAGAAGTATCACATGTAAATGAGGCCCTAAGATTTGCATTTGCCCTTTCTATGCTATTTACTGTGAGCTTGTTAATGTCAAAAGTGTGACACCTGCCTAGGATCAAGTGTTAAGAGGGCAGTTTGGAGCTGCAGAGTAGATGGGTGCTTTTACTGCATGTACTTTTGTAGTTAATTTTGAAAGGGAAACTATATAGGCAGTTTCCCTCTGAAAATGGGCTTGCGTAAATTATGCACATTAAAAGTACTGTGCACGTTGCACCTACTATTCATGCAGGCGGCAGGAGAATGGAGGGATCAGCAGTGGACTTTTGAAAATGCAAAGTACTACACACACTGTTGCATTCTTCTGATCAAAACCATACCCAAAGAAATATCCTTTTATTATTAGTGCAGGCTAAAGTACACAACCTTTGAACCCCATGCAAACTTTTTGCTTCTCTGAGGAGGGCAATTTTCAGAGAGGGCAATTTACTTGGGTAAAAGGCTTTTCAAATGGCTCTCTACATTTTTAGCTGGCTCGGTATAGGTCATAGCTGAAAAACTACATGAATTCTTTGTTTTGGTCTTTCCTGAACAGGTTGTTAGCAAGATACCAATACTGGAACCATTCTTTGAAGGTGATGAGTCAGAAGAATTGAAGTAAATTGCTGTGAAATGAGATTGTATGAGAGTAAATTGAAAAGTTAAATAGCAGCAAATAACCAGGATCTGATTGTGTTCTCCCCAGCATTCTGAAAGAACTCAGATATGAAACTGCAGATTTGCTGCTGGTAATCTGTAATCAATCTTTAAAATTTGTCACTGCACTTGAGAGCTGGTGGATAGCCAACACAACACCAATTTTTATCAAGGACTACAGGGGACATCCAGGAAACTACAGACTAAGGAGCATTACATTAACGCCAAGCTAAATGGTAGAAGGTAATGTTAAGAATAGAATTACTGGGCATATGGATAGCCATGGCTTATTGCAGGAAGAGCCAATATGGATTTAGCAAAGGGACGTCATGCCTGACTAACCTATTCGATGTTTTTGATTGTTTAAAATAATGTATGTAGACAACAGCAAAGCGACTGACAGAGTGTATCTGAATTTTGAAAAGGAATTGGATAGAATTCCTCATGCATTTATTTATTTGCTTATTTAGAACTTAGATTTGTGAATCGCCCATGAAAAAAAGCACCAGATAATATACAACAAAGATAAAAACAAACATAAAATATACAAAACAAAATCAGCTATAACAAAATAAAAAGCAGTAACAAAAAAAAGACCTTCAAAATACATACTAAAACACTTTATATAAAAGCTTGATTAAATAACCATGTTTCACAGGACTTCCTAAATTGCAGCAGATTGCTTAAATCCTTAAGTTGAAAAGGAAAATAATTTCAAAGACTCTGCCTGCTGTAAAAATAAATAAGTAAAATAAACAAGCAGTTTTTTTCTGTTATCCACCATCTTAATCTTGGCAGGTAACGTCCAAAAGGAGTAGATCATGAGAGCCTCCTCAGTCATGGAATAAGACAGTGTCTTATTGTAGATTACTAACTGGTTAAAAGATAGGACAAATGGTAGGACAAAATGGTCAGCTTTCCCAACGGAAAAAGCCACAAGGATCTGTACTCAGACCAGAGTGTTTTCTCACATATCCATTAATGATCTGGGAAAAGGGAGCAATGACTGAGATGATCGGATATACAGGCGATACAAAATTATTCACAGCAGTTCAAACAAAAGCTAATTGTGAGGACAAATTGCAAGAGGACCTTGTGAGACTGGGAACTGGGCATCTAAATGATGGATTCAATTTAATGTAGATAAGTGCAAAGTGATGCACATAGGAAAAACCTGATCCTAACTGAGAGAATAATTTTAATAGCCATTTCCACAGGTAGAACAGTGTTTTAGCCATGGAAATGGACGGCTTGAAGATTGCCTGCCATGTACGGGGGGGGGGGGGGGGGGGGTAAAGTGCGTTGCTCCACAACAACTCACATTTTTACCTGCACTGAGAGGAGAGGATCACCTTGCTGGTGGCTGAAAGGAATCAGTAAGTTTTTGCTTGGGACATTGTCTTTGGGGCAAAGTTAACTATTTGGGAATATTATTTAGTGTGTGTGTGTTTGTGCTTTTAATAGAAAGCAGTAGGTAGTGTGTTTATTTTTTAAAGTCTGTAAGGCAGCTAGCAAGCAGAACTGAGTGTTTGTATTAAAAACAAACAAACAAAAAAAAAAAGTAGCCAGGAGCAGTGTATACCTAAGTAAAAAGGTTGAAAAGTTCAGTCCAGTTACTCACCTTTGAAAGGTGTTGAGGTAGTGTGACTTGGTTTGAATAGATACTAACATTTGTTAATCAAGAGAGCAGTGACTCACTCTGGCTGACTAACTGAAGTTAGACTGTTTGTATTTCCCAATCCTCCCACCCCTTGCCCACCCACTCCTAGCTCATCCTTTAATTTATAGGCAGGGGCCACTTTCATTAAAAAAAAAAAAAAAATCCCAACAACAACAACAACAAAAACTTTATTGAAAATTTGATCAGACCCCTGAAGGCCACTACCAGACATATAGTGAATTCACTAATACATTTGAAGGACGTTAGACACATTCCTACTCCCATAGCAACCTAAAACTTAACTAGGAACTGATTAAAATTGAGATGAAGGCAGCAGTCCAGCAGCAAGAGGGGGGCTTCCCAGTCTTTTGCATCGAGTGTCACATGTATGAAATTATACCCACCGGTGAGAAGTTGTACATGTGCATGCGATGCAAAGAGCTCCTGGCTCTCAGAGAACGAGTCCGATCTCTGGAGGCTAGAGTGGCAGACCTGGAGGAGCTGAGGCAGACAGAGAGGTATATAGATGAGACCTTCAGGGACATAGTAGCTAAGTCCCAACTTCAGACTGGCAGCCCTGGTGCTGCCTTGGAGGAAGAAGGTCTCATGATAGGAGAGCATCAACCTGGTGTAGCAGGAAAGGATCCTGTAGCAAGGACCTGCTCTTCAGGTTATGCACTATCCTTTCGTACCGAAAATATCTCCCCAAGGCCTACTGCCCAGGAGGGAAGGGTTAGGTCGGCCGTCATAGTTGGTGATTCAATTATTAGGAATGTAGACAGCTGGGTGGCTGGTGGGCGTGACAATCGCCTGGTAACATGCCTACCTGGTGCGAAGGTGGCAGACCTCATGCGTCACCTAGATAGGATTTTAGACAGTGCTGTGGAGGAGCCGGCTGTCGTAGTACATGTGGGCACCAACGACATAGGAAAATGTGGGAGGGAGGTTCTGGAAGCCAAATTTAGACTCTTAGGTAAAAAACTTAAATCCAGAACCTCCAGGGTAGCATTCTCTGAAATGCTCCCTGTTCCACGCACAGGTCACCAGAGGCAGGCAGTAGAGGTGTGAATCGTGTAATCGATCGTCTTAACGATCGATTTTGGCTGGGGGGGAGGGAAATCTGATCGTCGAGTTTTTTTTTTCTAAAAATCGTTAAAAATCTAAATCGGGGGAGGGCGGGAAAACCGGCACACCAAAAAAGCCCTAAAATCCACCCGAACCTTTAAAACAAATCCCCCACCCTCCCGAACCCCCCCCCAAATGTTTTAAATTACCTGGGGTCCAGTGGGGGGGGTCCCGACGCGATCTCCTCCCACTCCCTGGCCACCGCTGCGTTGAGAAATGGCGCCGTGGCCCTTTGCCCTTATCATGTGACAGGGCAAAGGTAGCGCCGGCGCCATTTTGTTTCCTGGCTCCCGACGTCACGCGTGCGGGAGATCGCCCCCGGACCCCCGCTGTACCCCCAGGGACTTTTGGCCAGCTTGGGAGGGGCCTCCTGACCCCCACAAGACTTGCCAAAAGTCCAGCGGGGGTCCGGGAGCGACCTCCTGCACGCGGGCCGTATTGCCAATCTTCAAAATGGCGCCGGCGCTACCTTTGCCCTGTCACATGATAAGGGCAAGGGGCCACCGGCACCATTTCTCAACGCAGCGGTGGCCAGAGAGCGGGAGGAGATCGCGTCGGGAACCCCCACTGGACCCCAGGTAATTTAAAACATTTTTGGGGGGGGGGGTTCGGGAGGGTGGGGGATTTGTTTTAAAGGTTCGGGTGGGTTTTAGGGTTTTTTTGGTGTGCCGGTTTTCTCACGCTCTATTTAACGATACAATACAAATGCCCCTGATGATAAATCGGGTGCATTTGTATTGTATCGCGTATCTAACGATTTAGGACAATAATTTTAATCGTTCAAAAACTATTCACATCCCTAGCAGGCAGAGCTCCGGAGTCTCAATGCGTGGATGAGACGATGGTGCAATGAAGAGGGATTCAGTTTTGTTAGGAACTGGGGAACCTTTTGGGGAAGGGGGAGTCTCTTCCGAAGGGATGTGCTCCACCTTAACAAGGGTGGAACCAACTGCTGGCGCTAACCTTTAAAAAGAAGATAGAGCAGCTTTTAAACTAGAAGAAAGGGGAAAGCCGACAGTTGCTCAGCAGCGCATGATTCGGAGAGAGGTATCTTTAAAGGATACTAATGATGCATTAGAATTAGGGCATCCCAACAGTGAGGTTCCAATAATAAGAAAAGTAGTCCAAGTGCCTGTAACTAAAAACTCACCTGAGCTAAAAACATTCTAACTTATCCCTATCAATTAAAAAGCAGAATGAAAATACATACAAAAAACAAACTTTGAAATGTTTGTATGCTAATGCCAGAAGTCTAAGAAGTAAGATGGGAGAATTAGAATGTATAGCAGTGAATGATGACAGACATAATTGGCATCTCTGAGACATTTATTTTATTTTTATTTATTTAAGGTTTTTATATACCGGCAATCATGAAAACATATCTTGCTGGTTTACATGGAACGGGAGTGCATTAAATACATCAATTCGAACTGTGGTGACCGAAGAAACAGTTACAAATAACAAGGGTAGCAGAACTTGGAGAAGAAGGAAGAGATAGGAAAGAATAAACGGTTAAACGGTATAAATAAATTAAATGCTATGTACATGGTGGAAGGAGGAGAACCAATGGGACAGTGCTATACCGGGGTACAAATTATATCACAATGATAGAGTGGAGCACCCAGGAGGTGGTGTGGTGCTTTATGTCCGTGATGGCATAGAGTCCAACAGGATAAACATCCTGCATGAGACTAAATGCACAATTGAATCTTTATGGGTAGAAATCCCTTGTGTGTCGGGGAAGACTATAGTTATAGGAGTATACTACCGTCCACCTGGTCAAGATGGTGAGACGGACAGTGAAATGCTAAGAGAAATTACGGAAGCTAACCAAATTGGTAGTGCGGTAATAATGGGAGACTTCAATTACCCCAGTATTGACTGGGTAAATGTATCATCGGGACACGCTACAGAGATAAAGTTCCTGGATGGAATAAATGATAGCTTTATGGAGCAATTAGTTCAGAAACCAACGAGAGAGGGAGCAATTTTAGATCTAATTCTGAGTGGAGCACAGGATTTGGTGAGAGAGGTAATGGTGGTGGGGCCGCTTGGCAATAGTGATCATAATATGATCAAATTTGAATTAATGACTGGAAGGGGGACAGTAAGCAAATCCACAGCTCTCGTACTAAACTTTCAAAAGGGAAACTTTGATAAAATGAGAAAAATAGAAAAAAACTGAAAGGAGCAGCTACAAAAGTAAAAAGTGTGCAAGAGGTGTGGTGATTGTTAAAAAATACCAGTCTAGAAGCACAATCCAGATGTATTCCACACATTAAGAAAGGTGGAAAGCAGGCAAAACGATTACCGGCATGGTTAAAAGGGGAGGTAAAAGAAGCTACTTTAGCCAAAAGATCTTCATTCAAAAATTGGAAGAAGGATCCATCAGAAGAAAATAGGATAATGCATAAACATTGTCAAGTTAAATGTAAGACATTGATAAGACAGGCTAAGAGAGAATTTGAAAAGAAGTTGGCCGTAGAGGCAAAAACTCACAGTAAAATCTTTTTAAAATATATCCGAAGCAGAAAGCCTGTGAGGGAGTCAGATGGACCGTTAGATGATCAAGGGGTTAAAGGGGCACTTAGAGAAGATAAGGCCATCGCGGAAATATTAAATGATATCTTTTCTTCGGTGTTTACTGAAGAGGATGTTGGGGAGGTACCCGTACTGGAGAAGGTTTTCATGGGTAATGATTCAGATGGACTGAACCAAATCACAGTGAACCTAGAAGATGTGGTAGACCTGATTGATACACCCCAGAGTTCTGAAGGAGCTTAAAAAATGAAATTTCAGACCTATTAGTAAAAATTTGTAACCTATCATTAAAATCGTCCATTGTACCTGAAGACTGGAGGATAGCTAATATAACCACCATATTTAAAAAGGGCTCCAGGGGAGATCCGGGAAATTACAGACCGGTTAGCCTGACTTCAGTGCCAGGAAAAACAGTGGAAAATGTTCTAAACATCAAAATCACAGAACATATAGAAAGACATGGTTTAATGGAACAAAGTCAGCATGGCTTTACCCAAGGCAAGTCTTGCCTCACAAATCTGCTTCACTTTTTTGAAGGAGTTAAACAAACATGTGGATAAAGGTGAACCGGTAGATGTAGTATACTTGGATTTTCAGAAGGCACTTGACAAAGTTCCTCATGAGAGACTTCTAGGAAAAGTAAAAAGTCATGGGATAGGTGGCGATGTCTTTTCGTGGATTGCAAGCTGGCTAAAAGACAGGAAACAGAGAGTAGGATTAAATGGACAATTTTCTCAGTGGAAAGGAGTGGACAGTGGAGTACCTCAGGGATCTGTATTGGGACCCTTACTTTTCAATATATTTATAAATGATCTGGAAAGAAATACGATGAGTGAGGTAATCAAATTTGCAATGATACAAAATTGTTCAGAGTAGTTAAATCACAAGAAGAATGTGATAAATTGCAGGAAGACCTTGTGTGGCTGGAAAATTCGGCATCTAAATGGCAGATGAAATTTAATGTGGACAAGTGCAAGGTGATGCATGAAGGGAAAAATAAGCCATTCTATAATTACACAATGTTAGGTTCCATATTAGGTGCTACTACCCAAGAAAGAGATCTAGGCGTCATAGTGGATAACACATTGAAATCATCGGTTCAGTGTGCTGCGGCAGTCAAAAAAGCAAACAGAATGTTGGGAATTATTAGAAAGGGAATGGTGAATAAAACGGAAAGTATCATAATGCCTCTGTATCGCTCCATGGTGAGACCGCACCTTGAATATTGTGTACAATTCTGGTCGCCGCATCTCAAAAAAGATATAATTGCGATGGAGAAGGTACAGAGAAGGGCTACCAAAATGATAAAGGGAATGGAACAGCTCACCTATGAGGAAAGACTAAAGAGGTTAGGACTTTTCAGTTTGGAGAAGAGACGGCTGAGAGGGGATATGATAGAGGTGTTTAAAATCATGAGAGGTCTAGAACGGGTAGATGTGAATCGGTTTTTTACTCTTTCAATTAATAGAAAGACTAGGGGGCACTCCATGAAGTTAGTATGTGGTACATTTAAAACTAATTGGAGAAAGTTCTTTTTCACTCAACGCACAATTAAACTCTGGAATTTGTTGCCAGATGATGTGGTTAGTGCAGTTAGTATAGCTGTGTTTAAAAAAAGATTGGATAAGTTCTTGGAGGAGAAGTCCATTACCTGCTATTAATTAAGTTGACTTAGAAAATAGCCATTGCTATTACTAGGAACGGTAACATCGAATAGACTTAGTTTTTGGGTACTTGCCAGGTTCTTTTGGCCTGGATTGGCCACTGTTGGAAACAGGATGCTGGGCTTGATGGACCCTTGGTCTGACCCAGTATGGCATATTCTTATGTTCTTATGGAAGCAACTCCCAGGAGAGGTTAGATCAGGTCAGGGGAGAAACTGTGAGCAGTTTGGCTTGGAAAGCATCCACAGAAAAAGGCAGGTACAAATTAGAGATGTGCAATCGTTTATCACGAATTAGGCAATTACAAAGAAATTGCCTAATTCGTCCTGGTTCGGGGGCCCCGAAACCCGAAAAGGATGTTCCCCGAACTTCGGGGAAAATCCATTTTTCGGGTTTGTATGGGGAGAGAGGCACTTTTTTTTTTTAAATTAAAAACCACCCCAAACATTAACTATAATAACACCCCCTGCCCCCCCATCCCATCCCGATCCCTCCCCAAGACTTACCAAAATCCCTGGTGGTCCAGCGGGGTCCCGGGTGCGATTTGTCCCTCTGTGGATGCCCAGTGTGCTAGTGGTAGCCACGCTCAAAATGGTGCTGAATAGCCTCTGAACTACTATGTCACAGGGGCTACCGGCGCCATTGGTCAGCCCCTGTCACATGGTAGGAGAACCGACCAATGGCGCCGAAAGCCCCTGTGACATAGTATGGGCAAAGGCTATCGGCGCCATTTTGATTATTGGCAGCCGACGACGACATCGCTCCCGGACCCCCGCTGGACCCCCAGGGATTATTGGCAAGCTTTTTGGCCAGCTTGGAGGGGCCTCCTGACCCCCCCAAGACCTGCCAATAATCCCTGGGGGGTCCAGCGGGGGTCCTGGAGCGATGTCATCGTCGGCTGCCAATTATCAAAATGGCGCCGATAGCCTTTGCCCATACTATGTCACAGGGGCTACCGGCGCCATTGGTCAGCCCCTGTCACATGGTAGGAGAACCGACCAATGGCGGGGCTTTTCGGCGCCATTGGTCGTTTCTCCTACCATGTGACAGGGGCTGACCAATGGCGCCGGTAGCCCCTGTGACATAGTATGGGCAAAGGCTATCGGCGCCATTTTGATTATTGGCAGCCGACGACAACATCGCTCCAGGACCCCTGCTGGACCCCAGCATCCAATTGGACCGGGAGCGATGTCGTCGTCGGCTGCCAATAATCAAAATGGCGCCGATAGCCTTTGCCCATACTATGTCACAGGGGCTTTCGGCGCCATTGGTCGGTTCTCCTACCATGTGACAGGGGCTGACCAATGGCGCCGGTAGCCCCTGTGACATAGTAGTTCAGAGGCTATTCGGCACCATTTTGAGCGTGGCTAGACTAGCACACTGGGCACCCACGGAGGGACAAATCGCACCCGGGACCCCGCTGGACCACCAGGGATGTTGGTAAGTCTTGGGGAGGGATCGGGATGGGGGGGGGTGTATGTAATGTATTAAAATTAATTTAAATGCGTGGGGTGGGGTTTTTTTTAGCTTTGTTTTCCCGCGTTGTTTTTTGGCCCGGTTTCGGTTTTCCCCGTTTAGTTTTTTTTTTTTTTTCAAAAAAACTAAACGATAAAAACCGAACTTTACCATGAAGTATCCGAGTCAAAAAACGACCCGGTAGCAAAACACGAAGCACATCTCTAGTACAAATCTGAGATTTCTTTATCCTTGGACAGTTTTCCAAGGAAAAGTAGTTGCGTACTTTTTCTTTGAAAATTGGTGAAAAGACCAAGGGTAAAAACTATCAATGGACTTTGCAGCTATATGTTAGGGATGCCAAAGCAAAAGGTTTTCAGCTGATTTGTTTTCAGTTCAAATGAAAATGTCTCATTCATTTTTAGAAATATATGCATGTAAATGATGTCTTGCATTCATAAAACTGAATTTTATGCATGTAAATTGTACTTTCACTGAGCGGAGGACTTCATGCTGCTCACATAGTAGCTCACTATGTCGGTAGTAGGGATGTGAATCGGGCTTCGGACGATTGAAAATATTGGACGATATTTTCAAAATTGTCAGAAATTGGGGGCTCCCCCAAAACGATAGGAAAACCCCACGATATTGATTGTGGGGGTTCTCTTATTTTGGGGGAGGGCGGGAAAAACCGCACACAAATATAACCCCTAAACCTACCCCGACCCTTTAAAACTAATCCCTTGGCTTCCCCCCCCCCAAAAAAAACATTTTACAGGTACCTGGTGGTCCAGTGGGGGTCCCTGGAGCGATCTCCCGCTCCCGGGCCATCGGCTGCCATTAATCAAAATGGTGCCAATGGCCCTTTGCCCTTACCATGTGACAGGGTATCAGTGTCATTGGCCGGACCCTGTCACATGGTAGGAGCACTGGATGGCAGGAGTATTTTTGGAGGCACACTTTCTGCTACTTCCAAAATTTTGCCACCCGAAGCGGCCACCTCACCCTGCCTTATTATAGAACCACAGCAGGCCAGCTGAAGATTTACTGCTTTCCAGTTGTGCTGAATCTCACTCAGCAGAAAACAGCTCTCTGCTTCCTGATCCAGCTGCAGGGAAAAGAAGGGAGAGGAGGGAAGTCTGGAGCAGACGGAGAGCATAAAGAGGTCATTTTGGGGAGGTTAAGGAGAAGATGAGAATCATTGAGGGATGAGGATAGAGACTGGGAGATGAAATGGAATCAACTGAGCAGTATGTGTCTGTGTGTGTGAGAGAGAAGGGGGAAAGGGAGCAAGGATTGTGTGCGTAAGAGAGAGAGGAAGGAGAGCAGTGTTTGTGCGAGAGAGAAAGGATTGGTGCCAGGTGTTTGTGTGTGTGTGTGTGTGTATGCATGGCAGACTGGGCAGGAGGTTAGAGAGGGGATGCAAGGGGGAGCAGGAATGGAGCACAGTAAGGACACCTCCCTTCTCCCCCCCCCCCCCCCCAGATCCTGGAACCTACCTTCCTTCCTACCTCTCCCTTCTTTCAGTTTCTGGAGTCCCGTCCCCCCATCCAACTTCTAATCCCAGATCCTTCCCCCCCCCCCCCCCCCTTCTTTGATCTTCCACACCTATCCTCATCCCCATCTCTAGCTCTCTTCTTTTCCTCTCCCCATCTGTGGCCCTCTCACCCTCAATTTTTCCTCTCCTCATCCCTGAGATTGCCTTTCTGTGTCAATATTTGAGATCCCTTTTCCTTACGAAATAAGAACAAAATAAATTATATAGAAACAAACAAGGTTGGAAAAATGTTTTTATAATGTGATAAAAAAGAAGATGGAAATATTTGCCAATGTGCTTGAGAATTTTCTAATTCCTGCCACAGCAAACTGCAGGGCTGGGCCTTAGATCTTCCTCACCTTTTAAGAAGAAGGGGGAGGGGGGGGGGGGGACAGCAGAATAGTGCCTAGGGCTGGGAAAATCCTAAATCTGTCACTGGATATGAGAAAGGTTTATGAAATCAAAAGTGGAGTGGAATAGCTATTTCAAATAGCACAAGGGTTAGGGGACACTCCATGAAACTAACTAGTAGCAGATTTAAAAGAAATATAAGAAAATACTTTTTTCAGTCAATGTACAATTAAGCTATCAAATATATTTCCAGACAACATGATTAAGATTAGTATAGCTGAGTTTATACAAGATTTTGATAAGTTTCTGGAGGACGCTGACGGATCCATGAACAATTATTTTCCAGATAGACTTAAGAACATAACAATATGCCATACCTGGTCAGACCAAGAATCTATCAAGCCCAGCATCCTGTTTCCAACAGTGGCCAATCTAGGCCATAAGAACCTGGCAAGTACCCCAAAACTAAGTCTATTTCATGTTACCGTTGCTAGTAATAGTGGTGGTTATTATCTAAGTCAACTTAATTAATAGCAGGTAATGGACTTCTCCTCCAAGAACTTATCCAATCCTTTTTTAAACACAGCTATACTAACTGCACTAACCACATCCTCTGGCAACAAATTCCAGAGTTTAATTGTGCGTTGAGTGAAAAAGAACTTTCTCCGATTAGTTTTAAATGTTCCACATGCTAACTTCATGGAGTGCCCCCTAGTCTATTATCCGAAAGAGTAAATAACCGATTCACATCTACCTGTTCTAGACCTCTCATGATTTTAAACACCTCTATCATATGCCCCCTCAGCCAAGCTGAAAAGTCCTAACTTCTTTAGTCTTTCCTCATTGGGGGGGGGGGGGGGTATGCTGGAGATGGGGTCACCTTAGTTTGTCCCGGAAGAGGCTATGTCATTGATCAGTTGTGAGAAGCCTGGAGGGGGATACTGGCAGGGGAAGAGGGGTGGGGGTTGCCCTGGAGGGAGTTGTCATTGCTACCAGAGGAAGGGCGTGTGACATTTTTTATGATAGAGGGTTTGGAGGATAACATTTCACCCCCTTTCCCCTACTTACTAGCCCTTTCTCTTTGGGACAGTTAGTTTCCTGCCAGCTAACATGGATGTTTTACTTTACTGTGTTAAGGTCCCTGTGCTTTAATACCAAGGCCATATTATTGAGGGAAAGTTGCTGTGTGCCTTATGTGCATTGTATATAGCACATTAAGTCCCTTTTTAGCTTGCACATAAAAATGTTATTGAGTTACATGCCAAAACTTTTTTTGACCTGAGTTTCATTGTGCATGCCCCAGAATGTTGCCAGAGTCAATGTGTCTCCAACTCTTTGCACTAGAAAGCTGGGTTTTGTTTTTTCCACATGACTACACTTGTCTTTACTATTCTTAGGCATGGCCTTGCCTTGCTTTTTGCTGTTTGTTTTTTTTTATCTTTACAAATCAAGTGCTTCTGTTTACCCAAAGTACAAAACAAGACATTCTAGTCCAATTGGATGCAGTATATTTCCTACAACTACACTGAGTACATTGTTGAAATTGGACAGAGAAAGTGCTATGCTAACCGGTTACAGTTCCAATAACCTGCAAAGCTGAAAGGAATATTGCACGTTTGACTACCTCCTCTAATTGAGGGTGAAGCCACTATCTCAATAGGCTCATGGTTCTGGATAAGCTGGATGACTTCACAGGAACCCTTAAAGGAATGCTGTGTCTTTGGTAATGGTGGTACCCGAGAATAAAATTATAGGGATAACCGAATAAGCAGGTAACATAAGTACAAAACAGTAGCTAATAGAGAAAAGCTTTTTAGACTTGGTTAACAGTGCAATGCATATTGTTTTGGGTTAGTACCTTCCAAACAGTACATTTTTTAGTTGTTAACACACTGGACTTCATTCAATAAAAATGTTTTCCACATATGCAGAATAGGAAAAAGTTATTTATGGGATGGATTGCATATATAATTTTTTTTCATCTGGAGCATGCACTCTACAGTATTGCTTAAAAAAATGTCTATTCCAATGTGTTTTATTACTTGATTGTCAATAATATAATAGATTTGATGTTTTGGCATATACTGATCAGAGTAACATTTGAAATATTACAAGAAACTTCCTGGGCTGTTTTAAATTGTTTGTTTTCTGGATTACCTTTTGGAGCTAAGTTTTTTAAGCAAATCAGTAGGAAAATCTATCATATATATGTAACTGAGAGCCATTCTTCGGTTACCTGTATGCCCAGGAAGATAATAGCAAGGATAGGTTAGTGGATGGGGAGAGGAACCATTCAAATTCCAGTCCCTCCCTGGCCTGGGAATGGTCGTCCCCCTGGGAGGCTTTGTAACAGCTTTCTCCTGAGAGACTGGAGGCAGTTGTGTATGATTTTTGGAGAATTAGGAGGTGGTAGGTGCTTACCTTTTATTGAATTTTTCAGGCCCAGTCAGGGGGAACAGGGTCCTGCCAGTATACTCCCTAACTGGTTTGGATACCCCTCCGGGATGTTTTTGAGATTGTTACCTTTTTCTTGGTAGGACACTTGCCAGACACCTGCGCCTTTCCTGGATTCAGGGAACAGAGAACCCTGTGTTCAGGATGCCCAGGGATAAGGAAGACCTGCCCATCCGAGGTGGTAACCCGCTGCAAGGGACACCTCCAGTGTTATCCTTGGTTAAGGGAAAGACTATTAAGTTAGACACCCAGGAGAGAGATTGTTGGTTGCCCCTTCCTACCTGCAGTAGAGCAGGGTAAGAGAATCTGCTTCTGGGGGTCCTCCCACTGGGCTTTTAAAATTGACCTTTTAAAGTGTGCTTACATGTGTGACCTTTTAAAGTGTGCTTACATGTGTAAAACCTATTGACAATTCAATGGCATATACTGTACCAATCTTTAAAAGCCCACTTACACAGGTAAAGTGCATTTACATGTGCAAAAACCAGTTTCAAGCATATCAATCCTTTTGAAAATTACCCTCATAACTTGGAAGAAGAATGCTTCCGTAAGATCCACTTCATTCATATATAATATCATTCAATCTAATGGCAGTAATATAACAGCAAACCAATCTTTGAATCCTGGATACAACTGAAATTTAACGGCTTTGACAAGTATAAAAAGTGGATTATATTATCATGTCCTATTGGTTGAAATGCATCTACATGCATGTCACTGTGCTTGATGTTTTCAGTACAAGGACTTTTCATGTAGCCCTGCATGCTGCAAAGTATGCAGGTACTTTTACCCTCTGAATTCTGTAGCAAATTTTCGGAGAAGCTATCTGGGTAGTTCTCTTTCAGACTTAACTAGTGCAAAATGTATGTGCTAAAAGTCTCCACATACCTTGTGTCTACTATTTATGTGGCCATTGAATATCCTATGACCAGTGCTGTTTTAGTCCCCCAATCTAAACTACTCCCTCCTCACCTGGGATGCTTCTTTTTAACAAAGCTAACAAGTACACATATGCTTTAAGCTGGATAGAGGGCAATTTTCAGATAGGCCAGTTTATTCAGATAAATTGCTGTTTATCTGGGCAAATGGCTTTGAAAATTGTCCTCCTCATGATTATTAATTGTAACTTCTAACTAATAGGAGAGTATATCTGAGTTTAAAAACTTTTGACAATTTTCTAGAGGATAGGACCCATTAACAATTACCAGATGGCGATATCGTAGTCTATCTCTTACTTCCAGGAGTGAGTAAAAGGGACTGTACCTTCCTATTAAGATGTGTCATGTACTTTCAGGTGACTTGGACTAGCCACTTTCAGAGACAGGATGCTGGGCACAATAGACCATTGGTTCTTGTGAGTGCTATGTCAAGAAAAATATTGGTGATAGTGAGTCCTAAATGCTCTTGAATGCATGGGAAAATTGAAACTATTTTCAATATTTACATGTTACTTATCACACTTTTTGGTTTAAAATGTCATGATCAGCTCTTCAGCTGAATAAAATAATTCATATGAGTATATTTTCTTTGATGAATTTTATTGAAGATGTAACGTCTCCAGTGGATGTGCAGGATTGGTACAGAGTAGCTTTTGATAGTCTTCTATGTGCAGAGTTGACAGTTTTAACTTGTCATTAAGTAAGATAATCATGCTTGTGTATATTGATCCTGCTGTTTTACTAATGAAGCATGACTAAAAAAAAGTCATCGACCTTGGGAAATTGGATTTGCATCGGAATATTTTTTCATTCTATAGTATTTTTAAAGCAAAGAGGAGTTTTATTACCAAAGAACTTGTTTGTTTGAAATTTTCTCTGTGTAATTTGTCTATTTCATCTTGTTCATCTTGCTGTTTATAGATTTAACTACACAGAATGCTAACCCATTAGTGATACATTCTGGCCTCTGGAATGTTTTTACCAGACAGTGTTACTGCCCTGAGGCTGGCTCCTTCTGTTATGGGGTGTAAAGAATTTGTACTGATTCCACAGTTGGATTTAAACTAGCTTTTGAAGTTTTATTTTACCATTCCTGAATTATTTATAGCCATTTTCTGCTTGAATGGCTATGTTTTCATGATCAAAGAGAAAATAAAATTGTGCTGTTTTAGGGTGGTGGAATACCTTGCACTCCATGTGTTGAAGGCATTGGATGAAACGAAGCAAGGGACATAATTACACCTAAGCTCCTAGCATTTTAACTTATTTCTAGTGCATGCTTTTACCTTGACAATTTCTGCTGGAGCCCCTTCAGATTATCTTGTTTGCCTACCCCAATCTTACACAGCTGGACTGTTATTCCAGTGGTAAATCCTTCACATCCATAGCCCTATCAATCATTCAGTGTTGGCTAGCGAGTCAAAGATTGATGAGATGAGCACTATTGTCATTGTCTCACCATTTACCCTTTCCCCTCTTCACCATTTCCCCTTTCCCCTCTTCACCACTTGCTATCACCTTTCTATGATTCTCTTCTTCCTCCTCTCCATCAACCCTCACCATCTTCCTTCTCTGCACATTTGATCTCAATTTATTTTGGTGGTGCAATGGCACCATTGCACCTACACATGACACCATTTCCATCATGCATTCTGTACTGTAATAGGCAGTTGAAAACAGTAACATGCTGTGTTTTACTGGGCCTGTTGTAACTTTTATTTTCTGCATTAACATCCAAATCTGTGCATATACAACATATTTTGCTTGAGATGGTAACCAGCTTCCTTTCAGCCAAACAGAAGTGCTACAGAATGATATAGACTGGACTCTCTTCCCTGCTGTAAACCAAAAACACTTCTATCATGCCCAGGCCTGCATTGATTTCCTATGTGAGAAGTGAGAGGTTGTTCCTGAACCAGGCACTTTTGCATAGAAATATGCTATACTTAATCATAGTGACATGGTCCAATCTTCTTCCCCCAAATCCCCAACACTGGTCCTTTTTGACTTTATCCTAAACTTTAAAATTATCACTTTTATTCAGAGATGAAAAACATGAAATAAAACTAAAGATAAAACTATAAGATAGAATGTAACATTTCAGTGTTGCAAATTTTAATGTTGCACCTCCATGTACCCCTCACCAAAACTGTTGCCCCTGTTATTACTTCTACTGCTGTGCAGATGAGATGGATATCCTGATCGACAGCAAGAAGCCAGTTCAGTGAGATAGATGTCTGCAGGTTGATTCCCTCAGGAGACATATGGCAGAACTCAGAGAGGAGATGGCAAGACTGAGGAGCTTCCAGGTTAAAGAGGACTATATCAATAAAATGCTTATTGAGACATCAAAGATGAATACTCAAGCAGAGGGGAAGATGAAACTAGATCTCAAGATGACAACTGGACCCAGATTACTACAGCCATTAGGCCCTCAACAAACTTATATTTTTCTTTTAACTGAAGAATCTGTGTGCAGCCCTGGAAGTGGAGGAGGAGAAACCATCCCACGATAAGGAAGAACCGAACCTTGCAAACTCCAAAGCACTGCACCTAGAAGGTGAAAGGTAGTGGTGATTGATGACTTGTCTCTGAGGGGCATGGAGGCCTCCATCTGCCAACCAGGTATAGTTTTTTTTTAAATTTAGACATTTTATATAAGGTCGTTCCATGTAAAGATCACATGGGTTTACCAAAATAACACTCATAGCTATAAATCAGCAAATAATGATGGGTTGTAGAGGTAGTATTCATATACAGGTATTAACATCTATCAAATGAAGTGTCCCAATACCTATTAAATAAAGATCTAGGACATAAGATGTGAAGTACATAAAATAAAATAACAAAGTTCACATATTAGTCAGTATGTTAGTGAGATTCTTACAATCTCTCGTTACATTTGCTCCTCACGCATCAATTAGTATCTCTTGTCTTTCTAGTTATTGTAGATCTCTGCATCTGAAGTTTTTGATGTTTTTAAGTTAGGTTGTATGCATTTTTGAATAGCCATGTTTTTAGCTCACATTTAAATCTCTTTCTTTCTGGTATCAGATGTAACATCTCAGATAGAGAATTCCAAAGTTTTGGGCCTGCTATGGAAAACACAGGGGTAGATTTTTAAAGTTATGCGCGGGCGTAGATTTGTTCGCGCAACCCGGCATGAACAAATCTACGCCCGATTTTATAACATGTGCGCGCTGCCGCATGCTCGTTATAAAATCCAGGGTCTGCGCATGCAGGGGGGTACACAATTGTGCAACCTGCGCACGCCGAGCCAAGCAGCCAGCCTCCGTTCCTTCCAAGGCCGCTCCAAAATCGGAGCGGCCTCGGAGTGAACTTTTTTTCTGGCCCCCCCCCCCACCTTCCCCTAACTAACCCACCCCCCAGCCCTAACTAAATCCCCCCTACCTTTGTTCAGAAAGTTACTCCTGCCCGAGGCAGGCATAACTTGCACGCGCCAGCCAGCTGCCGGTGCGCCATTCCCCGGCCCGGGGGCTGGTTCGGAGGCCTCGGCCACACCCCCGGAATGCCCCCGGACCAGCACCATGACCACGGCCCTGGAACACCCCTGAATGCCGCGCCGCCTCCGACACAGCCCCAAGCAAAGCCCCAGGACTTACGCGCGTCCCTAGGCTTTGCGCGCACTGGCGGCCTATGCAACATAGGCACACCGGCGTGCAAGTCCTCTGCACGTGTAAATCTGGCTGGATTTACACGCACAGGGCTTTTAAAATCTGCCCCACAATCTCTTACATGTATCATGTGTATGCTCAGTATTGTGGGGACAATCAATAGTCCTTCATTTTGAGATCTTAGTGTTTGCTGCAGTGTGTATGGTTGTAATTTCACACCTACCATACTAGTGTTACTAGAATGAATGATTTTGAATATTATCATTAATACTTTAAAATAGATTCGGGACTGTACTGGCAGCCAGTGCAGTGAAATCAGCAAGGGTGTAAAGTGATCAAATGTCCTAGGTTTCTAACAAAAGTCTTGCTGAGGCATTTTTTAGTACTTGTAATGGTTTTAAGAGACATGTGGGGAGACCGAGAAATAAGGAGTTACAGCAGTCTAGGTTTGAGAAAATTAGAGTTTGCAATAAATACAGTTTGGAAGTCTTTGAAAGCTAATAAATGTTTCAATCAATGTAATATATGCACTTGGTCCTGGGAAGTGTGCTTTCTGCCAGGTACCAGAATCTGAGACATTATGGAGAGATTGATGAAAATCCTCAAGCCTAGTGACTACTGCCTGATGCTTCTCCTCTATGTTGATATAAAGGATACCACTAGGTACCACACCGAGCATAGAAAACATAACAATGTTATGGTTCTGGGGGAGAGAGAGTAAATTTGTAATAGCCAAACTTGCTTCAATGTCCATAATCAATTGCACTGCTCTGCAGAGGCCTCACTTTTTCTTCCTCTTTTTTTGACAACTGCACTAAAGATCTGGTTACCCATTTTATGCAATTGTATAACCCTGAAAATCAAAGGCATGTTCTCATGAGTCAATTAATCATACTGATAACCACTAAATTCATCTAGATCCTCATTGGATAGTCCAAAGCTTGATAAGATACTTAATGCACTCTGTCATGTTTCTCCTCTGGACTTCTGACGTTTGCTGTACAACTTGAAGTGCAGAAACCTGTTTTGTTTCCACTGGAAGTATTCACAGATGTAGAAGCCTGTGGTTGCCATCTACCATGACTTTTGTTGACCCATACTTCCTGCATTTTTCCTGCAAGTTCATTTTCTAATTCAACATCTGGGAATCCATTCTGTGCTGTGCACCCTGCATGTTCATGTCCAGATCTTGAGGCTGCATCTGTTGACCAGTCCTTGGAAAGGACACTGTGCCACCATATCTCTGTAGATTACCTTGAGGTCCCATCATTCTAGTAGGTGTTCCTTATAAACTCATTCTCTGAGACATTCCTTGCAGATTAATTTCTCCTGCTCCCTTAAAAGGATCTTGATTAATCATCCCAGGCATATTCATTCTGGGTGGTCTTTGATCAGGAAAGTTTCCTCTAGAATTATACATGGGATCTGAAATGATGATTTTCAGTAAGACCTGATTAAACAACACACAAGTGCATGTTGAACTGTTTGAGACAACTGAAGTAAAATGATAAATAGTAAACTTAGTCTTAATTTGAGCAAGCTGCAAAGATAGAAGTAGGTTTGAATTTTCCAAGAACACCACAAAGCTGTTGGTCAGTCTCTGGATTCATCCAGCATTGGACAGATAGAGCCTCTGGACAACTGCGTAGCTCCTCGTGCCCTCCATTTTATTTTTTTCTAATCTACAGTAAGAACATTTATATCAACATTGTGAAAGACTAGGTAAACAAGATGATTTGAATAAAATCAAAACCATCATGTTATGGTTAATGGTGTTTGGGTGGATCCTTGGACACTGTAGCAGCTGAGCACGCCCACGGGGGGGGGGGGGTAGTCCAGTGAGGGACCACGGTGTCAGGCTAGACTATGGCCAGACAAACACAGATCTGAATCTTTTATTAAACAGTTTGAATGGCCACCAGAGGTGGCAGTAGTGAGTAGTGGTGTAGAGCCCGGCTGGCGCGTCTCACACATAACGCTGGAACAGTGGCTCCTCTGCAGGGCAGTGCTATAGTGGAAAGAGAAGAAGTTATGAGCACACAATAAGATTAACATTCAGCGTCCCAATGTAGAAATAGGAGAAGCTCCAAGACAGGGAGAGCAGGCCCTCGAGGAGTGCGTACATGATCCCTTAGTGCAGAGAGACTGAGTAGTGTCATACTCACTTAGCAGTAACAGAGATTCCACTAGATGAGAGGAGGCCCTCGAGGAGCGAGTACCTGATTCCAGTGAAGCAGTACTGTGGAAAGAGATGGTATCTGTACTCACTGATGGTAACTGTAAGGTAGTTCTTCCAAGTAGAAGGGTAAAGGTTGCAGGCAGCGACTCATGGAACATGGGCCCTCGAAGAGCAAGTACCGGTTTCCTGATAGCACCTAAAAGAAGCAAAGAGGCCCCCGAGAAGCGGGTACCCCGTTAGAGACCCCAATGGGTAGTAAGAGTTCCAGATAACGCTGGAGTGGCAGAGTAGCTTAGGAACGAAGAGTGAATCCCATCCGTAAGACTCCTGTTGCTAACTCAACAAGCTAGCAAATACTGTAGGCAGATATACACTGAAGTCATGACGTCAGAACAGGGGGACGCCCCTGAGGTTCTCACCAACGTGGAGTTACAGATGAGGGCGACATGCACACACGTGCCCTAGAGGTACCTTGTAGGAGAATGGTGGGAGGCAGCACCAAATCCGGTCTGGGGACGCCGCAGAGAACAGCAAGCAGACGCCATGGTGGCCATCAGTCCAAAGTGAGCGGGAGGAGCCGAAAGTAGAGAGAGGTAGGTGGGGCAAAGCCGTCAAAGATCGACGGATGCAATAGTACCCCCCTTCAAAGGGCTGCCTCCAGCCCTTTTACCAGGTCTTGGTTTGTGTGGATGCATCTGATGAAACTGAAGAAGCATCTCCTTATCCAGGATATTTGCCATCGGCTCCCAAGAATTTTCCTCGGGGCCAAATTCTTCCCAAGACAGAAGGTATTCCCAAGTTTTGCCATGTCTTCTTACATCCAGAATAGTTTCAACCTTATATTCACGGTCTTCTTCTGTGGAAACAGAAGTTGGTTCTGGAGACTTGGATGAGAACTCACGGAGAATGAGTGGTTTCAAAAGTGAAACGTGGAATGCGTTGTGGATTTTCAATCCAGGTGGTAGCTTCAGACTGTACGTAAATGTTGCCAAGACGTCGGAGAATTGGAAATGGTCCAACGTGGCATGGAACAAATTGAGTAGAAGGTAACTTTAGTCTCAAATGCTTAGTTGACAGCCAGACTTTGTCACCAGGTTGAAATACAGGCGCTTTAGAATGATGAGCATCGTACGATTTCTTTGCTCGTTCACCCGCTTTGATTAGCTTGTCTTCAGTCCGAGTCCATAACTGATGGATATCATCAGCAGTGGATTGAGCTGCTGGGGATGACACAGAGTCAGTGGAAATGGTGGTGAAGGTAGCTGTCCATAAACCACTTTGAATGGTGTTGATCCAGTAGATGACGCTGGATGTGAGTTAATGGCGAATTCTGCCCATGGCAACAGTTCGGCCCAGTTATTCTGATGGCAACTCACATAGGCATGAATGAACTGTTTTAGGGTCCTATTCATCTTCTAAGTTTGGCCATTAGGTTGAGGATGATAGGCAGATGTATAATCCAGAGAGATATCAAATAGCTTGCACAAAGCCTTCCAGAATTTTGCCATGAATTGAGATCCACTATCAGAGACAATGTGCTTCAGTAGGCCATGTAGGCGAAAGATATGTATGATGAAGAGCTTAACAAGCTCCAAGGCTGAGGGAAAGCCAGGCAGCACCACAAAATGAGCCATCTTACTGAAATGGTCAACCGTCACCCAGATAGTATTCATTCCTCCAGAAAGAGACAGGTCAACAACAAAGTCTGTAGCGATGTCAGTCCATGGCTCCTCCGGAACTGGCAATGGTTGCAGCAATCCCCAAGGCTGAACAGAAGTAGGCTTATGTTTAACACAGTTGGAGCATGACGCTACATAGGAGTACGTGTCTTCCTTGATAGTAGGTCACCAATAATACTTCTGTAATTTCAGCAGGGTACGGCGTTGATCAGGATGGCCAGCCAGCTTGGAATCATGAGCCCAGTGTAGTAGTTTCTTTCTGAGGTTCTTCAGTACAATCGTTTTACCAGCAGGCACAGAATGGGTAGCCGCCAAGATGACTTTCTTCGGGTCGATGATATGCTGAGGTTTTTCAGGAACATCCTCCGAAAGGAAAGAGCGAGACAGAGCATCAGCTCTGGTATTCTTGTCTCTGGGACGATATTTGAGCACGAAGTCAAAGCGATTAAAAAACAAGGACAATCTGGCTTGTCTGTGGTTAAGACGTTTGCAATGACGGAGATACTCTAGATTCTTGTGGTCCGAGAATACATTAATTTGATGTTGGGTGCCTTCGAGCCAAGGCCACCATTCCTCAAATGCCATCTTAATAGCCAGGAACTCTTTATCTCTGATCCCACAGTTCTTCTCTGCAGGAGAAAAGCACAGCGAGAAAAAGGAGCAGGGCTGTAAGGCTTTAGAATCTCCAGTTTGGCTCAACACAGCCCCTACTCCAACATCTGAAGTGTCAACCTCCACAATGAAGGGTCTGTTGGGGTCCAGATGATGCAGACATGGCTCAGTGGAAAAGGAAGTCTTTAATTTCTCGAATGCGGAAATGGCCTCTGCAGACCACTTTGAAGCATTAGCCCCCTTCAGTGTCATAGCAGTTAAAGAACTATTCTTCTTTGACAGTGCCCTTATGAAGCTTCTATAGTAGTTCATAAACCCCCAAAATTGTCTCAGGGCCTTCAAACTGGTAGTTTGAGACCAATTCTTGATAAACTCTAATTTTTGGGGATCCATCTGGAAGCCTTATTTCGAAATGATATAGCCAAGAAAAGGCGCAGATTCTTTGTGAAACTCACATTTCGACAATTTGGCGTAGAGACTGTGTTCTCAAAGTCTCAGTAATACTTGTTTGACATCCACTAGATGAGTAGTCATATCTTGTGAAAAGATCAAGATGTCATCTAGGTAGACAACGACACATTTGTACAGAAGGTCCCACAGAATGTCGTTCATCATGTTCTGAAACACGGCAGGGGCATTGCACAGGCCAAAGGGCCTCACCAAATATTTGAACTGGCCATCTCAAGTGTTGAAAACTGTTTTCCACTCGTCACCTTCGTGAATGCGAACCAAGTTATAGGCTCCCTGTAGGTAAAGTTTTGAGAATATCTTGGCTCCTTGAAGTCGATCAAAAAGCTCCGAGATCAGAGGAAAGGGGTATCGGTCTTTAATCATGATCTCGTTCAGACCTTGATAGTCAATACAAGGACGCAGTGTGTCATCCTTCTTCCCCACGAAGAAGAAGCCTGCGCCCGCAGGAGACTTAGATGGTCTAATGAAACCTTTCTGCAAATTTTCCTCAATGGACTCAGACATGGCTTTGTTCTCCACCACCGACAAGGGGTAGATATGTCCCTTGGGAGGTTCAGCATTAGGTTTCAGTCTTATGGCGCAGTCATAAGTTCTGTGTGGCGGAAGGATGTCAGCAGCTTCTTTGGAGAAAACATCATGAAATGATGCATACTGAGGCAGCAGTCCTGGCATCACTGGAGTTGTAGGCATACAGAGAATAGGAGTCATCTCCTTTAGGCATTTGCCATGGAATTCTGGGCCCCAACGGGAGAGTTCCAATGTGGCTCAATTAAATTGCGGCAGATGCAGCTGCAACCAGGGTAATCCCAGAACAATAGGGTGCATGGCCTTCTCTAAAACAAAGAAGGAAATTAATTCAGTATGAAGAGCTCCGGTGTGGAGGGATACCGGTTTGGTACAACAGGTAACAGTGCCCGGTAAAGGCTCCCCGTGTATAGATAAGAGTAGTGGAGTCTTCATAGTGGTGAGGGGAATCCTCAAATATTCCATTAGACATTGAAGAACTGAGGGGTTAAAGGGGCTCTTAGGGAAGATAAGGCCATTGCAGAAAGACTAAATGAATTCTTTGCTTCCGTGTTTACTAATGAGGATGTTGGGGAGATACCAGTTCCGGAGATGGTTTTCAGGGGTGATGAGTCAGATGAACTGAACGAAATCACTGTGAACCTGGAAGATGTAGTAGGCCAGATTGACAAACTAAAGAGTAGCAAATCACCTGGACTGGACGGATTGCATCCTAGGGTTCTGAAGGAACTGAAAAATGAAATTTCTGATCAATTAGTTAAAATTTGTAACCTATCATTAAAATCATCCATTGTACCTGAAGATTGGAGGGTGGCCAATATAACCCCAATATTTAAAAAAGGCTCCAGGGGCAATCCGAGTAACTATAGACCAGTGAGTCTGACTTCAGTGCCGGGAAAAATAGTGGAAACTATTGTGAAGTTCAAAATCGTAGAGCATATAGAAAGACATGATTTAATGGCACACAGTCAACATGGATTTACCCAAGGGAAGTCTTCCCTAACAAATCTGCTTCATTTTTTTGAAGGGGTTAATAAACATGTGGATAAAGGAGAACTGGTAGATGTAATGTATTTGGATTTTCAGAAGGTGTTTAACAAAGTCCCTCATGAGAGACTTCTACGAAAACTAAAAAGTCATGGGATAGGAGGTGATGTCCTTTCGTGGATTACAAACTGGTTAAGACAGGAAACAGAGAGTAGGATTAAATGGTCAATTTTCTAAGTGGAAAAGGGTATACAGTTGAGTGCCTCAGGGATCTGTACTTGGACCAGTGCTTTTCAATATATATATATATATATATATATATATATATATATATAAATGATCTGGAAAGGAATACGACATGTGAGGTTATCAAATTTGCGGATGATACAAAATTATTCAGAGCAGTTAAATCACAAGCAGACTGTAATACATTACAGGAGGACCTTACAAGACTGGAAGACTGGGTATCCAAATGGCAGATGAAATTTAAATGTGGACAAGTGCAAGGTGTTGCATATAGGGAAAAATAACCCTTGCTGTAGTTACACAATGTTAAGTTCCATATTAGGATATAAATTGCGATGGAGAAGGTACAAAGAAGGGCTACCAAAATGATAAAGGGAATGGAACAACTCCCCTATGAGGAAAGACTAAAGAGGTTAGGATTTTCAGCTTGGAGAAGAGACGACTGAGGGGGGATATGATAGAGGTGTTTAAAATCATGAGAGGTCTAGAACGGGTAGATGTGAATCGGTTATTTACTCTTTCGGATAGTAGAAAGACTAGGGGGCACTCCATGAAGTTAGCATGGGGCACATTTAAAACTAATCGGAGAAAGTTCTTTTTTACTCAACGCACAATTAAACTCTGGACTTTGTTGCCAGAGAATGTGGTTCGTGCAGTTAGTATAGCTGTGTTTAAAAAAGGATTGGATAAGTTCTTGGAGGAGAAGTCCATTACCTGCTATTAAGTTCACTTAGAGAATAGCCACTGCCATTAGCAATGGTTACATGGAATAGACTTAGTTTTTGGGTACTTGCCAGGTTCTTGTGGCCTGGATTGGCCACTGTTGGAAACAGGATGCTGGGCTTGATGGACCCTTGGTCTGACCCAGTATGGCATTTTCTTATGTTCTTATGTAGGAGCTACCACCCAAGAAAAAGATCTAGGCATCATAGTGGATAATACTTTAAAATCGTCGGCTCAGTGTGCTGCAGCAGTCCAAAAAGCAAACAGAATGTTAGGAATTATTAGGAAGGGAATGGTTAATAAAACGGAAAATGTCATAATGCCTCTATATCACTCCATGGTGAGACCGCACCTTGAATACTGTGTACAATTCTGGTCGCTGCATCTCAAAAAAGATATAGTTGCGATGGAGAAGGTACAAAGAAGGGCAACCAAAATGATAAAGGGGATGGAACAGCTTCCCCATGAGGAAAGGCTGAAGAGGTTAGGGCTGTTCAGCTTGGAGAAGTGACGGCTGAGGGGGGATATGATAGAGGTCTTTAAGATCATGAGAGGTCTTGAACAAGTAGATGTGAATTGATTATTTGCACTTTCGAATAATAGAAGGACTAGGGGGCATTCCATGAAGTTAGCAAGTAGCACATTTAAGACTAATCGGAGAAAATTATTTCACTCAATGCACAATAAAGCTCTGGAATTTGTTGCCAGAGGATGTGGTTAGTACAGTTAGTGTGGCTGGGTTCAAAAAAGGTTTGGATACGTTCTTGGAGAAGTCCATTAACGGTTATTAATCAAGTTTACTTAGGGAATAGCCACTGCTATTAATTGCATCAGTAGCATGGGATCTTCTTAGTATTTGGATAATTGCCAGGTTCTTGTGGCCTGGTTTGGCCTCTGTTGGAAACAGGATGCTGGGCTTGATGGACCCTTGGTCTGACCCAGCATGGCAATTTCTTATGTTCTTATTTAAAATCTTTTCTATACCGTCATTTGGTCATGCAGCATGACAAAGGTTTACAGAGAGGCATATATATTTAATGTTCAGCTTGGGTCATACTATCTTACAAAGTGCCAATATAGTTTCGGTTACATGTTTCAATAATACAATCTGTATGAAAGGTGACATGGATCTTGTCCATATATATGATTAATAGGGTAACCATATAGGTATAGTACTTTATACTGTCTCTATTTAGCTTTAAAAGTAAAGTATGAGAGAAAATAATAAAATATGAAAATACGCATCTAGGTGACTTTGCGTTGTGTGTTAATGTTCCATTGCCTGTTTGTTCATATTTCTTATTCTCCATTTTCACTCTAAAAAGCTTTTTTGAAAAGCCAGGTTTTTAAACTTTTTTGAAGAGTTTTAAATCTCTCTGTAATCTAGTTTCTAGTAGAGATGTGCAGTCGTTTATCACGAATTAGGCAATTACAACGAAATTGCCTAATTCGTAGTGGTTTGGGGGCCCCGAAACCCGAAAAGGATTTTCCCCAAACTTCGGGGAAATTTCTTTTTTCGGGTTTGCATGGGGAGAGGGGCACATTTTTTTTTAAATTAAAAACCACCCCAAACTACCCCAAACATTTAGATTAACTATAATACAACCCCCCCCCATCCCGATCCCTCCCCAAGACTTACGAACATCCCTGGTGGTCCAGCGAGGTCCCGGGTGCCATTTGACCCTCCGTGCCCGGTGTGCTACTGCAAGCCGTGCTCCTCAAAATGGTACCGAATAGCCTCTGAACTACTATGTCACAGGGGCTACCGGCACCATTGGTCAGCCCCTGTCACATGGTAGGAGAACCGACCAATGGTGCCGAAAGCCCCTGTGACATAGTATGGGCAAAGGCTATTGGCACCATTTTGATTACTGGCAGCCGACAACGAAATCGCTCCCGGACCCCTGCTGGACCCCCAGGGATTATTGGCAAGCCTTGGGGGGGTCAGGAGGGGGCTTGCCAATAATCCCTGGGGGTCCAGCAGGGGTCCGGGAGCGATTTCGTTGTCGGCTGCCAGTAATCAAAATGGCGCCGATAGCCTTTGCCCATACTATGTCACAGGGGCTTTCGGCACCATTGGTCGGTTCTCCTACCATGTGACAGGGGCTGACCAATGGTGCCGGTAGCCCCTGTGACATAGTAGTTCAGAGGCTATTCGGTACCATTTTGAGGAGCACGGCTTGCAGTAGCACACCGGGCACGGAGGGACAAATGGCACCCGGGACCCCGCTGGACCACCAGGGATGTTCGTAAGTCTTGGGGATGGATCGGGATGGGGGGGGGGGCTTGTATGCAATGTATTAAAATTAATTTAAATGCTTGGGGTGGGGTTTTTTTTAGCTTCGTTTCCCGCTTCGTTTTTTGGCCCGTTTCGGGTTTCCTCGTTTCGTTTTTCAAAAAAACTAAACGAGAAAACCCGAATTTTACCACGAAGTATCCGAGTCAAAAAACGACCCGGTAGAAAAAAATGAAGCACATCTCTAGTTTCTAGGGGCATTGTGTTCTAGAGATGAGCTTCGGTCTTTTTTTTACTACCGTGTCGTTTTTTGAGTCAGACGCTTCGGGTTAAAGTTCATTATTCTTCGGTTAGTTTTTTGGAAAAACGACCAAAAACTAAACGGGGAAAAACAAAGCTAAAAAAACCCCACCCCAAGCATTAAAATTCACTTTAATACATTAAATACAACCCCCCCCCCACCACCACCATCTCAATCCCTCCCCTAGACTTACTAACATCCCTGGTGGTCCAGCGGGGTCCCGCGAGGGATTTCTCTCTCCATGCATTCTGACTTTCGGGCCTGCCTCGATCAAAATGGCACCGATAGCCTTTGCCCATACTATGTCACAGGGGCTACTGGTGCCATTGGTCAGCCCCTGTCACATGGCCATCGGTGCCATCTTGTGCTCCTACCATGTAACAGGGGCTGACCAATGGCACCAGTAGCCCCTGTGACATAGTATGGGCAAAGGCTATCGGCGCCATTTTGATTACTGGCAGCCGATTGTGAGATTGCTCCCGGACCCCCGCTGGACCCCCAGGGACTTTTGGCAAGTCTTGGGGGGGTCAGGAGGGCCCCCCCCAGCAGGGATCCCGGAGCGATCTCCTGCCCTCGGGCCATCGGCTGCCAGTAATCAAAATGGCACCGATAGCCTTTGCCCATACTATATCACAGGGGCTACCGGTGCCATTGGTCAACCCCTGTCACATGGTAAGCGCACTCCATTGCTCCTATTATGTGACAGCTTGTCCACAGTACATGCACAATCCATTCCTCTTCTGAAGTCTTCTCTCTTCGGATGTCAAGTGACTGCAACCAAGTTGCATTGGTTCTTCCCCACTGGCAACAGGAGTCAAAGGAACCATCCTGAGTGCAGGTTTAGTACGAACTTCCTTCTGAACAGGTCCTTTACAAGGCTTGAGTTCTTGCACCTTTACAAGGCTTGAGTTATTGCACCTTATTACGAAGACAGTGATCAACTCTAGTAGCTAAGGCCACTAGCTCATCCAGCGAGTCAGGTGTTTCGTGAGCAGCCAGCTCATCCTTCAAGCGGGAATCCAAACCTTTGAAGAAGAGAGTTTTCAGGCATCTAGGGTTCCAATGTAATTCAGCCGCAAGAGTCTTTAACTCTATAGTGAAATCAGCCAGGGTTCGGTTGCCTTGCTTCAGGTCCACCAATGTAGAACCAGCAACAGTATACCGGGTAGGATCATCAAAAACAGATTTAAACAAGTCCATAAATCCTGAAGTATGGGGTCTTTGCGTTCCCACAGCACGGAAGCCCAAGTCAAAGCCCTTCCATCCAGGTAGGATAGAATATAAGTAGTCTTGGCGTAGGCTGTGGGGAAATGAGTGGGATGTAATGCAAAATGCATACAACACTGGTTTAAGAAGCCTCTAGTTCTCTGAACCTCTCCAGAAAAACATACTGGAGCAGCAAGAGGCACCATAGTCTTTATAGTTACTTCAGGTAACTGCTGCGACCGTCTCTGCTCGACGTCCTCACTCCGCCCTCTTTACCTCTGTGGCGACTCCCTCCAGGTCTGATGGATGGCTGGCTGCTGCAGCGTCTCCATGCCATCTCACTCCGGCGTCCCCGGACCGGCTCGACGTTGCAGATCCGCCATGTTGCCTGAAGACCTAGGGCGCACGCGCGCACGCTCTGATTGAAGTACCAGCAAGAGCACGAACCTCAGGGGCATCCCCCTGAGATGACATCATCTGCTTCTAATATTTAAAGGTCTATTTTCACTATCTAAATGGAGTTAACAAGGAAGGGGATTGCTTTGGCTACACCTCCCAAGCTACTCTGCCTCCTCGGACTTACCAGAGGTACCCGCTCCTCGGGGGCCTCACTCTTTTTCTTTACTTTCAGATTACAGATAGGAACTGGTACTCGCTCCTCGAGGGCCCATGTTCCTGAAGATTCTCTACTGCTTGGAAGCTATCGCTGCTACAAAAAATTGTGAGTTACCATCGCTCTCAGAGCTTTCCCTGGAACCAGGTACTCGCTCCTAGAGGGCCTAAACCGTTCCAGCACCTGAGCTTCCTTGAGACCTTATGTGAGTTTTGTCATCTAGTTCTGTTCATGAACTCTGTCTACTCACTTTCTACAGTTTCTCAACAGTTCAGCCATCCTGGATCACTGTTCCAATTACCTGAGGGACTACAGCCCTGCCGAGCATATGAGCTCACTACTGCCACCTCTGGTGGTTTCAAAAACTTGTTTAATAAAAGAACTAATGTGTGTCGGTCTCCATACTCAAGCCTAGCTGGTGGTCCCTCTTGGGATATCCTCCCAGGGGTGTGGTCATCTGCCAGCAGCCCAGGGATCCACCCACAACTACATCAGATTGCTAACTCCTCACGGATATTCATTACAGATTGCTAATTCCCAGCTCTAACACAGAGCTTTCCTAACAGATTCCTAACAGTAACTGACCTTCATTACTAGATGTAGAACCTTGATTCCTCTGTGCGAGCAGCTAATGAAATGCAGTAGTCAATTTCTCCAATGCGTCTTGTTGTTCAGCAAAGCGCAAGGCCAGGCCTGGAATGGCCTGCAAGGCGTTGAGCTGAGCAGGATCCATGGAGTTAGCAATCTGTTATGGTTAATGGTGTTTGGGTGGATCCTTGGACACTGTGGCAGCTGACTACACCCATGGGGAGGCAGTCCAGTGAGGGATCACGGTGTCAGGCTAGACTCCAGACAGACAAACACAGATTTGAATCTTTTATTAAACAGTTTGAATGGCCACCAAAGGTGGCAGTAGTGAGTACTGGTGTAGAGCCCGACTGGGCGCGTCTCACACAGAACGCTGGAACAGCAGATCCTCTGCAGGGCGTGCTGTTGTGGAAAGAGACAGAGTTATGAGCACACAATAAGATTAACATTCAGAGTCCCAATGTAGAAATAGGAGAAGCTCCGAGACAGGGAGAGCAGGCCCTCGAGGAGCGAGTACATGATCCCTTAGAGCAGAGAGACTGAGTAGTGTCATACTCACTTAGCAGTAACAGAGATTCCACTAGACGAGAGGAGGCCCTCAAGGAGAGAGTACCTGATTCCAGTGAAGCAGTACTGTGGAAAGAGATTGTATCTGTACTCACTGAAGGTAACTGTAAAGTAGTTCTGACAAGTAGAAGGGTAGAGGTTGCAGGCAGTGACTCAGGGAACATGGGCCCTCGAGGAGCGAGTACCGGTTTCCTGATAGCACTTGAAAGAATCAAAGAGGCCCCCGAGGAGCAGGTACCCTGTTAGAGACCCCGAAGGGTAGTAAGAGTTCCAGATAATGCTGGAGTGGCAGAGTAGCTTAGGAACAGAGTGAATCCCATCCGTAAGATTTCTGTTGCTAACTCAACGAACCCCTGAGATTCGCACCAACGTGGAGTTAAAGATGAGGGCGGCGTGCACGCGCGCACCCTAGAGTTACCTTGAAGGAGAAGGGCGTGAGGCAGCACCAAAGCCGGTCCGGGGATGCCGAGAGAATGGCAAGCAGATGCCGCAGCGGCCATCAGTCCAAGGTGAGCAGGAGGAGCCAAAAGTAGAGAGAGGTAGGTGGGGCACAGCCGAAGACCGACAGACGCAGCACATCATAAACGTCTTATCAAGTTTTTCTACATTGACTGCATTCAGAAATTTTTACATGAACATTCATTTGAAAGAAAGAAAATTAGATAGCAATGATAAAATACACAATGGACCCTAAATATATTCCTTGGAGAAATCATCTTTCCTCTTGGAATCCCCTTGAGCTTCTCATCAGTTGTGCTTGATGATTCAGCTTCCATCACATTTGGCTATTTTTTGCTCTGCAATGTATTTTCAGCTTGCTGCTCTTTACTTCAACTTTATCCTTGACTGGAGAACATCACATCAAGAAATGAAACGGAGGGAAAAAGACCCAGAAAGGGAAGGTCATTCTGGAAATGAATGAATGCCTGCATAGATTGAGTCAACAAAAGCATTTTGGCTTCCTGGACTTTGGAATAATGTTTCAAGGACTGCTGAGCAGAGATGGGTGCACCTGTCAAAGACGGGGTGCTGCATCTTCCAGAACAGACTGGCAAACCCACTGAGGAGGGTTTTAAAACAGGATCACTGGATTTATTTATTTATTTGTTGAGTTTTATATACCGTCATTCGGTACAGCCATCATAACGGTTTACAAAAGTATGCGTTTTTCTTAGCAGTTGGATGGGAGAACAAAGCCCTAAGTAACGTAAAAGTACTCAGGTAGGTAGTTAAGTGGCAGGTTACCCGGCCACATGCAGCCAAAAAAAACATTCAAACCTAACCAGTTACATTCAAACTTTCCTGGTTAGATTTGAGCATTATCTGACTAAAGGTAGCCGGATAACTTTAGGAGCCTTTATCCCGCTGAATATCCTGAATAAGTTATCCGGCTACCTTTAGCTGGTTAATTTGTTTGCTTGCCAGATTTCTAAATATTGGCCTCTAGAATACCAGAATTTTTGAGCAGTTTTAAAGTTCAAAGAGGACTGAATCAGGAAGATTGAAAAGCGAAAAGGTTGATGCATTTCAGTGAAGTCTTATACTGTAGTGAAAAACAGCATATGCCATCAAAAGAATCACCAGTAAAGATAATGGTAAGTTAGAAAGTAAGATCTTAATAAAGCAGTCCAAAAATGGAAAATAATTATGCTCTTCAAACTAGCTGCATCCCTATAGACTGAAGGGAAGGCAGTTATTATAACACCAGAGGCTGGCTGATCATTTCCATGGGAATCTATGCTTTTTAGAAATCACACAGACGATGCCATTTTTCTTTAACTTTTACCAAACAGGCTTTCTCTGTGAATTAATTGTTCAGTAGAGCCATCATCACTAACAGTCAGGAAATGGAAGGTCTCATTGCCATATACACAAAGGATTTCTCTGGGTTTTTATTTTTATTTTTTTCGTTTGTTTTATCCAAGGTGATCCTTAGTACTTCCACCCACAATTTTGTGCCAAACTGTGGGGCTCTGATGTACATTAAATATATTTTTAACATAATTTAGTCTGATAGTGGCTGATGTTTCCTTTATATTTCAGATTGCAGGTAAAGGTATCACATGTTCTCTAATTGGCATGATAATCCTTTCCTACAGCACCACAGTCAAACTGCTGGCAAATTCCAGTAGTCTGGCAACCTGATGCAATGCTATGCAGAATATAGCCAGCCTTCAGCTGCCTCATAAGCTGAGAGAATACCACAGGTTGACGTAGATTGTCAGCGTTTTAACTTCCAGCATTAGAGGTTCATACTCCATCATACAAGAACACAGCCAAAAAAAAAAAGATTCTGCTGCTCACTGTATGCATCAAAGACTGAAGTGAAGGCAATGCTAAGAAATTCACAGCTGGCAAGATTCTCCCTCTCCTCCAATACAAAATCCTTGTCAAAATCTCACACTTATTACATAAAGGACTATCCAGCTTTGCAACAAGTTTAGGAATGGCATAATGTGTACAAATGATCTAATCTGAAGGCTTTGATTTTAAAAAAAAAAAAAAGTTATTCAGTAGAAGTAATGTTTTGAAATAAGCAAAATATTTAGTTAAAAGGATAAGTGAAGATATTTCAGAGGATTCCCCAATGGCTATTCTATTGCAATGTACAGAGATATACATCACTTTTAATAAGTCTCTTGCTAGCAGCAGGATATAATTATATTTGGCTATGGAGGAAGGAGTTTAGTTTATTAGTTTTCAGTTCACAGTCTTATTCAAGACCTGGCAATAATAATCATGATTCCTCTGAAATTTAGACTACTAAAAATCAACTAACAGGTTCCTCCACTGACACTAAGCTCTTCAAATGACCTAGGTTTGACTCTTCAGAATTAGTCCAGCAAAAGTATGCTTACTGATAAAACAGAAGAAGGTATTTATCCTCTTCCAGCATTGACATGCTTTTTTCTTATTAAATGTAAATCAGTCAACCTAAATTTCTCAAATTCTCAACTCTTGCAATTACTTTACTACTGGAGGACTCACTGGCACAATAATCTCTGCCTGGTTCTTTCAGAATGTGGTCATTTAATGAAAAACAGCAAATTTGGAGATTCTTATCCATCAGAACGTATTCTCCGAGTGAATGACATGAGCTGTCTCTAAGTATGTTTTATTAATAGACTTTTGTGATTGGTAAGGACAGAGATAGTTATTAAGGATATGGTTTCATTGAAAACAAATGGCACATCTGAAGCAAAAAAAAAAAAAGGCTATTTTTGTTTCTTGTTGAACGGACCAAACCAAAACTAGACTGACCCAAAAATAATTGATAAGATTTATTTATTTTGGTTAGTTTTAAAACAAGTAGCCTCCTCAGGCTTCCTAGGCCCCCACCTCCATTTTGCGGGGCTACCAAGGCCTTCCTGGACCGCTCTGTCACTCCCACCCCCATCAATATGGTGGAGTCTTGGCCTGCTGGGCTGGGCAGAGTCAGGACTCTGCCCAGCCCAGCCTCTAACCCCTATCTCCCCCTGGAAATTAGTTGTGGCCAGGGACCTTCGCAGCCCACTTACCTGTTCTGTGGGGGTCTTGAAGGAAGAAAGAGACAAGAACAATCTCCATTCATTCTTGTCCTGCCACATCACTTTAAAAATTGTGCTGGCCAGTGCCGAGACCCTCCACTGAGTCTGCATCCTTCTGTTCTTGCTTCATGCCAACAGTGCAAGGAGAAGCAGGCAGCCACCCATCATGCTTCTGCCCCAAATCTGCAACTGTAGCTGGTTTGCCCCTCTTAAAAACAATCAGGAACTATCTTGTCCATGGGATGGCTGCTGGTAATCCTATAACTCTCATCATCACCACCACTGCTGCTCATACTAGCCACAGCCTTCTTTTGAGTAAGCTTCTGCCTTCTCCCATTCCCAGTCCCACATCTATTTGCCATTGACATGATGCACAGATTAAATAAAGAGAGAGATAACCAGTGTAAGAGGTTTTAAAGCTTTACAGTCTACACACTAGATTTAGTGAAGACACACTTGCAGTCACTATTGTCAGAAACAATAGTGCACTGCCAGCTCTATTTATTTATTTTATTTATTTATCAAGGTGTATATACCGATGTTTGGTTTTAACCTTCATACCGGTTTACAGTTTCTTATAAAACAAACAAGTTAGTCATAAAAATATAACAATGCTCTTATTCTACTAATAAAATAAATCAATAAAAGTATAAAAGAATAACTTGAGACAATATAATTACCCATTGATTAATAATAAAATTAATTACTGCTCAGAAATGTAACAATAAAAAGCAAATCATAACACATAAGGCAATAATTAAAAATCAAGACATAACATAATTCAAAAAATAATCACTGGCTAGCAACTGTTCCAAATGCCTGTTCAAAAAGCCACGTTTTCAGACCTTTTTTTGAAAAGTTTTAAATCTTTCTGGAGTCTTAGCTCAACAGGTAAGGTGTTCCATAACTTTGGCCCAGCTATTGAGACAGCTCTTTCTCTGTCTGATGTGAGTTTAGCCTTTGATAATAAACCTTTGTTGGCTGAACGTAAGTTCTTTGTGGTGTATGAATGCGTATGGCTGCATTCATCCAATCCACATGTTCGGCATAAATGGCTTTATGTATTAAACATAGTTTTGTATTTAACTCTATATTCCATGGGAGCCAGTGGAGTGCAATCAAAACGGGTGTTATATAATCTTTTTTATTTGTTCCTGTAAGAATTCTGGTGGCAGAGTTCTGAAGTATTTCAAGGGGTCTGGTCGATGTTTGTGGTAGTCCAAGATATAATGAATTACAATAGTCAATATTTGTAAAAATTAGAGCTTGCAGAACTGTTCTGAATTCATTCTGATTTAGAAGAGATTTTAAGCGTCTAAGTATTAACAATTTGTAATATCCTTCTTGTATTTTAATGGAAATATGTTTTTTTAGACTGAGTTCAGGGTTAAGCCATATTCTTAAATCTCTTACCTTATTTCCTAATGTAAGTGTTTAATTTTCAAACTAAAGAGATTTACATTGATCTGTAGGAGACAACTTGCATTCAAGTAACACGATTTCAATTTTTTCTACATTTAGACTAAGCTTCATTTGCATTAGTAATTGCCTTATGATGTTTAGATACATACTGGTAATTTTGAGTGTTTTATCTATTGAGTCGTTTATTGGTATGATGAGCTGAATGACATCTGCGTATATATAATAATTAAGCTGTAGCTAATACTTCCAACTTCCATCCAACAGCTGGAGGCAGAGAACACTGGTTGAATGTGTTCCATACAGCACCCATGTTCCAGCGATGTCACTAGAAAAGAACCCCAGAGCTCTGCCTCCACTTGGCTGGACAAGGGGACACACCCCATAGGCTCGGGACTGGTGGAGCAGAAGGTAATGGAACAGGCGATATTCACCCACATCTCTCTCCCTGTCCAGAGTTGGTAGGGAAATTGATTGATTGTGCATCCAATGCACAATCTATCTCAAACAGGAAACAGAGTAGGATTAAATGGTATCTTTTCACAGTGGAAAAAGGTAAACAGTGGAGTACCTCAGAGATCTGGACTGGTACCGGTGCTTTTAAATATATTCATAAATGATCTGGAAAGGGGTACAATGAGTGAGGTGCTTAAATTTGCGGATGATACAAAATTATGCAGAGTACTTAAATCTCAAGTGGATTGTGATAAATTGTAGGAGGGCCTTTTGAGACTGGAAGATTGGGCTTCCAAATGGCAGAAGAAATTTAATGTGGACAAGTGTAAGGTGATGCATATAGGGAAAAATAACTCTTGCTGTAGTTACACAATGTTAGGTTCCATATTAGGAGTTACCACCCAGGAAAAAGATCTAGATATAGTGGATAACATATTGAAATTGTCGGCTCAGTGTGCTGTGGCAGTCAAAAAAGCAAACAGAATGTTAGGAATTATTAGGAAGGGAATGGCAGATAAAACGGAGGATGTCATAATGCCTCTGTATTGCTCCACGGTGAGAACACACCTTGAATTCTGTGTACAATTCTGGTTGCCGCATCTCAAAAAAGATACAGTTGCGATGGAGAAGGTACAGAGAAGGGTGACCAAAATGATAAAGGGAATGGAACGGCTCTCCTATGAGGAAAGGCTAAAGAGGTATGGGCTGTTCAGCTGGGAGAAGAGATGGCTAAGGTGGGATATGATAGAGGTTTTCAAAATCATGAAAGGATTTGAATGGGTAAATGTGAACTGGTTATTTATTCTTTTGGATAATACAAGGACTAGGAGCACTCCAAGAAGTTAGTAAGTAGCTCTTTTAAAACAAATCAAAGAATTTTTTTTCACTCAACTCATAATTAAGCTCTGGAATTCATTGCCAGAGGATGTGGTTATGGCCGAAAGTGTAACTGGGTTTAAAAAAGTTTGGATAAGTTCCTAAACCAGAAATCCATAAACTACTATTAATCAATTTAGGATTAGCTTGGATCTGTTCATTTAGGGCCGGATTTTATGTTATGCGCGTAATCCTTAAAAAAAAAAAAACCTGCACGTGCCGAGCCTATTTTGTATAGGCTCGGCGGCGCGCGCAAGCCCGGGACGCACATAGGTCCCGGGGTTTGCAAAAAGGCGCAGTCTGGGGCGTGGGCTGTGTCGCGGCCTCCCGCGCCAGCAGACAGCCAGCATGCGTAAGTTATGACTGCCCGGAGGCAGGTGTAATTTCACGGATAAGGGAGGGGAAGTGGGGGGATGCGGAGTGAACGGGCAGCGCGCGCAGGGCTCGGCACGCGCAAGTTGCACAAATGTGCACCCCCTTGCGCACACCGACCCCGGATTTTATAAGATACGCGTAGCTACGCGCGTATCTTATAAAATCCGGTGTACTTTTGTTTGCGCCTGGTGCGCAAACAAAAGCACGCGCGTGTGCGCGCTGTTTAAAATGTATCCCTTAATGTTTGGGTACTTTCCAGGTACTTGTGACTTGGTTGGCCACTGTTGGACACAGGATACTGAGCTTGATGGACTCTTGGTCTGATCCAGTGTGGCATATCTCATGTTCTTATGTACTGCTATTCTGTGTATCACGTTATCACACAGAGCGAGCTGTCACTATACATATTCACAGCATGCACTGAAAAAACAGAGTCTCTCTCAGACAGTGTACCTTTCATAAAGACACAAACTAGAGTACTCTAAGCACGCCCGAGGTAAGAGTATTTGGTGCCTTAAGCAAACCTTTGGTCAGGCAATCAACTCCCCCAACTTATTTGGCAGAAGCTCCAGCACATTGCTCCCTCCTACCAGCAGTAGTGGCTCCCTCACAATACTCCCTTCTTTTTTGGTATTTATTCTTCTCCCATTCTCCTCACCCCTCTATGTCTTGCTGCCCCCAAAAATGTTGGTGCTCTAGGGAACCGTTTAGTTTTCCAAGTGGAAGCCCTGGCCCCGATTCTAAGAGTCACTGAAGAACAGCACATTTCCTTAACCACCACAATTCTTTTTTATAGTCTTTATTCTGATTCTCAACTCTGAAAAGTAAGGAGGTTCTGCCCCCTGTGAGCTCACTCTCTGAAATCATCCATAGAAGTGACTGAAATGATGCCTGTTTAAGCTTCTCTCTCTTTCGTTTCAGGGACATTAGGATTGGGTGCTACAAAACTGCTTGCAAGGGATTAGTCTTGTACCTTCTTCCAGCCCCTACTGGCTCCAGGGTTTCAGACTTAAAAAAAAAATGTATTGCTTCCGCATAGGCTTAAATAAAATAAGCCTGCTTTGTCTCATTTTTCATTTCGTTTTCAAACAAATGTACATCCTTAAGCTTGCAACAGAACTCATTTTAGAGACATTTCCTGTTTCAGCGATCCTGTTGCTATAATCATGATAAAGTGGATCTGTGCATTGATGCCTTGCTATCTATTAACCAATTTTTACTCAGGTTCATTACTAATTTTAATCTTCAAAATTATGGAGAATAGTGTATACTTAGGTACTAGTTGCCTCCTGAGTTAGTTTAATTTACTTGTTTTGGCAATGCTCGTAACATTGTCGTGTGTTCAATAGGGGTCATATGGCCAGTCTTAACCCTCCCTTGTCTCAATCTCAGCCAAAAGCTGAGACCATTTCTAGTTCATGAGACACCCTGCGCGTGGATCTTAGCCAAAAGATTACAGAAAGTTACAATTTTTATTTATTTATTTAATTCTCTTCTATACCGACATTCATGAAGGTTATCATATATCAGTTTACATGGAACAAGGGGTATTAGAACTTTAACATTATTAATATAGCGATATTATTTGCTACTGATAGCGATAAGAGATAAGTTACAATGAAACAAGGGATGTTAAACTAGGAGGAACAGAAAGTGAAGATAGCAAATCTAACATAAATATATACAATTGAACTAAATTACTTAACAGAGTATCTATTGCTGGATTGGAGGCTATATAACGATTTTTGGCTATATAACAATATAAATATGTGCAATTGACCTAAATTACTAACAGAGTATCTACTGCTGGATTGGTGGCTATATAACATAAATAAATACACTTAAGATGTATTAATAACGAAGTATCTGCTGCTGGATTGGAGGCCATACGGTGGAGGGGACCATGAGATGGCAAAGTGCAGTAGGTGCTGTCTGAGAGACTGCTGGGGGTGCGTGGAGTGCAGAAGGGCTAAGGAAAGGCTTATTTGAATAACCAGGTTTTTAGTTTCTTTTTGAAGGTCCGGGGGCAGTATTCCTGACTTATATCTGGAGGCATGGAGTTCCACAGGGATGGCCCAGCTGAGGAGAATGCATGCTCCCTAGTGGAAGTGTGGAGAGTGAATTTGAGGGGGGAAATGTGGAGAGTTCTTTGTAAGCCGATCTAGCTGGCCTTTTTGAAATGTGGAGGCGCAGTGGCTCTTTTAGCTTGAGAGAGTGCTGGTTGTGAATAGTCTTATGAATGATAGTGAAGCTGATTCTGAAGCTGATAGGGAGCCAATGGAGGTCCTTGAGGATAGGAGTAATGTGGTCTTTTCGGCTGGAGTTGGTTAGGATTCTGGCAGCTGCATTTTGGAGCATATGAAGGGGCTTAGTGGTAGTTGCGGGGAGGCCTAGAAGAAGGGAGTTGTAGTAGTCTATTTTCGAGAAAAGGGTAGCTTGGAGGACAGTGCTGAAGTCATGGTAGTGGAGGAGGGGTCTACGTTATACTTATATATAACTATCTGATCTTCATTTCCCTTCTCATTCCAAGTTATTGTTTTCCTTGTTATATGTAACTGCTTTTCTGCACTATTGTTTAAATGGTAATTGTTTAAATGTTTAAATGGTAAAGTTTATTATAATTACACCCCTGTTTCTTGTGAACCAGCATGATGGGACCACCGTCTTGAATGTTGGTATATAAAAAAGTTAAATAAAATAAATACAAAATAAAAGTTTCTTTAGAATTTGGAGTTTGTAAAAGCAGTCCTTTGCAGTGGTGTTAACGAATTCTTTTTTTAAGTTCAGCTGGTTGTCTAGTACAACTCCGAGGTCTCTCATTTGTGTGGTTGAGGTGGAGGGCGGGTCAGGGTGGGAGTAGTTGCTGTGGTTGGGGGAGATAAGGAGGAGTTCAGACTTGGCCATGTTCAGTACGAGGTTGAGATTAGTGAAGAGACGGTTGATAGAGTGAAGGCAGTTGTCCCAGAATTTGAGGGATTTGGGGAGAGATTCTGTTATGGGGATGAGTTCAGTCTTGGCCATGTTCAGTACGAGGTTGAGACTAGTGAAGAGACGGTTGATAGAATGAAGGCAGTTGTCCCAGAATTTGAGGGATTTGGGGAGAGATTCTATTATGGGGATGAGTATCTGAACATCATTGGCATATATGAAGTGAGTTAAGTTTAGGTTAGAGAGGAGTTGGCAGAGAAGAAGTAGATATATATTGTAGAGGGTGGGGGATAGGGAAGAGCCTTGGAGAACTCCATGGGTTGTGCTGATGGGGGAAGATTCTTTATTGTTTATTCTGACCTTATAGTATCTGTTGTTCAGGAAGGACTCAAACCAGCTGAGGATTGATCCTGAGATACCTATGTCAATAAGGTGGTTTAGTAGGATAGAGTGATTAACAGTGTCAAACGCTGAAGAGATATCAAGAAGTGCCAGTAGGTATGATTGTCCTTTGTCTAATCCTATTAGTAGGGTGTCTGAGTGAAAGTAGGAACGATTCCGTGTTTAGGAATTTACGGAAACCAAATTGAGCAGGGTGTTTGTCGAGATAGTCTGAGAGTTGGGACTTGACTATTCTCTCCATGAGTTTGGCGATAAATGGGAGGTTGGAGATAGGACGGAAGTTGGAGGGATCCCTTCAGTAAGGGTTTAAGGGAGGCAAGTTTCAATGCATCCGAGACCATTCCCTGGGACAGGGCGCAATTTATGATTTTGGCTAGAGGTTTGGATATAATCTTTGGAATGGTGAGTAGCAGTTTTGTTGGGATGGGGTCTCATCTTCTTTAGGAGGGATTCAATTTCGAGGGATGAAGTCAGTTCGAAGGAGGCTCTCTGTTCGCAGGAGGTGGAGTACGGGGTGGGGGGGGAGGGGAAGTACTAAGAAGGACCAAGATGTTTGAGATTTTTTTCTGGAAGAAGGTTGTGAGTTCATCAGATGTTTTTGAGCTTTGTTGTCTGGGATTTGGGGGGGGGGGGGGGGGAGGATGATTTAGTGTGTTCTGAGACATATGAGAACAAGGCCTTTGCGTCATAACCAAAGTTATGGATTTTGTGGGCATGGAAGTCTTTTTGCTCGATGGATGCTTGTGCTGTAAAGGTGTAATGATGATTTGTAAGCAGATAGGGAGGTGGGGGTGGGGTCTTTACACCAATTATGTTCTTTATGTCTGAGTTCTTGTTTTTGTTTTCTTAGCTCTGGGGAATACCAGGGTTTCTTATTAAGGGCTGGGTTTAGTTCTTTAACAGTTAGGGGGCATATTTTGTTGGCAATACTGTTGGTGATGTTGAGCCACAATGAGAGGGCTGAATCTGCATTTAATAGGTCTAATTTTCGTAGTTCATTGGAGAGATGGGAGCTGAGATCTTCCAAGTTGCAGGATTTTCTAAAGTGAAGAGTGGTCTTGTGGGGAGGGGGAGGGATCTGTTTTCCTTTTACCGTGAAGTTGGCGTTGATTGAGTGGTCTGACCAGGGGACTGGGGTACAGGTGGGAGGTGTTGTGAATGTAAGTTGGGAGTTGATAAAGATTAAATCGAGAGTGTGGCCTGCTTTATGGGTGGGGCGGTCTATGATTTGGTTAAATCCCATAGCTTTTATGGAGGCTAGAACAGCTTCACAGTTGGGGGATAGAGGGGTCGTGTCTACGTGGAGGTTGAAGTCACCCAGGATAATGGCTGGGGAGTCATTGTTTACGTGTTTGGCCATGAGATAGGCCTGCATTGCGTGCCCAAGGAGCACGACCAAGGAGCTTGCCCCTTGGTGCGCCCCCACCGGACACTAGTGAATTACAGACTGACTGGAGTACCCTCAGTCCATTGCACCTGCCCTTTCTGTAATCGTTCCGGCTTTTACTGAATCATTGATAACCTTTTGTGACTGTCTACTACTGCTCCGTTGTGAAATCAGCTTGCGATCTATTACTCCGTTATCCATCTATTACTGCTATATATTGCACTGTGCTGATTCTGTTAGTTATGCTTTTGCCAACCTCCCCCTCGTCCCCCTCCCCACTAATTCCCACACTCCCCTTAATACCCTCCTCAGCCTCCACCTTAAACTGCCATGCCCCCTCTTTTATGCTCCATCTCTCCCTCATTTCCAATCCCCCGTATACATCACCCCTCGCTCAGAACACCTTCTCTCCATCAGCGCAAATCCTTACTCCCCATTAAATTAGATTCTTGGCCTCACCACATTATCCCTCATTCTCTTTAATGCTCACTCCCTCTCTAAAAAAAAACTCACATCCTTGATGACCTCATTCTAGACTGCAAACCAGAAATTTGCGCAGTCACAGAAACCTGGCTCAAGGATTCTGACACTTATCTTAAACCAACTCCCCACACATTCCTATGACATCTTCTCCATTCCCAGACTGAAAAAAAAGAGGAGGCGGCATCCTCCTAGCCGCCAAAAAAACCATCAAACTCAGGCCCTTGAACATCAGCCCCCCACCCAAACTCGAAATTGGCTTATTTACATCCATAGATCTCCAAATCTGCCTAGTCTACTCCCCCCAAGCATTTTGGAACACAATCCCTCCCCCTTCATTGAATTCATATCCAACAACATCAACTACGATAAACCTGCCATACTACTGGGAGACTTCAATATTCATGTAGATTCCATACCCCTTTCACCATCATGTGAAACATTCCTTGCCCATTCATTCACCCAAATCATATCCACCCCCACACATAAAGCGGGGCACACCCTAGACCTCATTTTCATCAACTCTTGCATCCACACACCATCTCCTGCCTCCTGCACCCCTATCCCTTGGTCTGACCACTCACTTATTGAGACTCACCTTACCATAAGCGCCACCACCACTTGTAATCCTCCCCAAAACAACTCCTTCTCCTTCCGTAAACCCTGTACATCCGAAGAAATTATCACCGCACTCTCCAAATCCCTAAACAAACTAGACTGCTCCTCACCCGAAGCTGCACTCAGCTCCTGGGATAACCTCACCCTCGACATAACCAAAACCTTTTGCCCTCTCATCACCTGCAAGCAACACACTACACCCCCACACAACAAACCATGGTACACCACAGAACTGCACCATATGAAAAAACAACCTTAGACTTAAAGAGAGCCTGGTGTAAAGACCCAACCCAACAACACTCCATCGCCTACAAATCATTCTTACACACACCACCTTGCCATTCAAAAAACCAAAAGTGACTACTACACTGCCAAAATACATCAATATATTATAACCCCAAAGCCCTCTTCTCATATGTCACTGCCCTCAAAGACCTCGCCCCTCTCATCGCCAAAGAAGCCAGCACAAGATGTGAAGAACTCGCTCAATTCTTCCATAACAAAATAACAAACATACTCCTCAGGTTCTCTCCCTCTCCCATAACTACTCCCATGCCCAGCAACCACCACACCTCCCCCAACAACTAACTCACTCAACACCATCGACCTCACCTCCAAGGAAATTGAATCCATTCTCAAAAAAATCAAGCCCACATCCCACCCATCCGATACCATCCCCACCAAAACCCTCCTATCCATCCCCAACATCATTGCCAAACCCCTAGCACACATCATTAACAGCTCCCTATCCACTGGCTCAGTTCCCAATTCCCTAAAACACGCAGTCAAACCCCTGATCAAAAAACCATCTCTTGACCCTAATGACCCGGCCAACTACCGTCCCATCTCAAATCTCCCCCTCATCGCCAAAATCATGGAAAAGGTGGTGAACACCCAGCTTATGGACTATCTTGAAGACAACATTCTTCACTCCTCATAATTTGGCTTCCGTACGAACCTGAGCACAGAAACCCTTCTACTATCCCTCACCGATGCCCTCCTCACTGGCCTTGACCATGGTCATAGCTTTCTCATTGCCTTCCTTGACATCTCTGCAGCCTTTGATAAGATTAGCCACAACCTCCTCATTTCCCGCTTGGCTGACATCGGTATCTCTGGTATAGCCCTACTCTGGTTCAAATCCTACCTGGCTAACAGACATTGCTCTGTTAAACTTGGCAACTCAGAATCTACACACTTCGCCCTCACCCAAGGAGTGCCCCAAGGCTCCTCCCTATCATCCACCCTCTGCCCCTCTGCCATCATCTGACCTTGGCCTCAATTTCTACATCTATGCAGATGATGTACAAATCATCCCTGTCCGTGAATCATTATCTACAACACTAATTTTCTGGAAGAAATGCCTTGTATCCATAAACTCACTACTCACCGCCCTACAACTTGCCCTCAATTCCTCAAAAAACGGAGCTTCTCCTCATCCGCAACCACCAAACCCTTAAGCTCTCTCCTCCCAACAACCCCACAGCCACCTCCCTCACTTCACAGCCTCCTGTATGAAACCTTGGCGTTCTAATTGATCCACATCTAAACCTAAAAAAACACATTAACTCCGTCCTAAAAGAAGGCTTTTACAAGCTCAATGTTATAAAAAAGCTCAAGCCACTCATCCACACACACGATCTCAGAACTGTCATCCAATCCACCCTATTATCCAAGCTGGATTACTGCAATTCCTTGTACCTTGGCCTTCCCTACTCCACCAATCCCCTCCAAATACTACAGAATGCCACTGCAAGGATAATCATGAACGCACGCAAATCAGACCACATAATTCCCATCCTCAAAGACCTCCACTGGCTACCCATCCCATCATGCATCCTATTCAAAACTCTCACTATCATACACAAATCCATCCACATAAATAATTCCTCTTGGCTCAGCGATCCGCTCCGATCCACACAATCCACCCGCCCCACTAGAGCAAATCTCAAAGGCACCCTACAAGTCCCACCCCTCAAGAAGGCCCAACTCACAGCAACAAGGGACCGTGCTCTCTCAACTGCTGGCCCAACTCACTGCAATGCCCTACCCACAAACCTCCGCCTTGCCATACTAAATTCAGGAAAATGCTAAAGACTTGGCTCTTCCACCAGGCATTTCCAGACAAACTCCACGTACCTCTCTCACCCTCTTCTCCATTATCTGACTCGCTCCAAGTAATTTGCATCATGTAAATATGTAAATATGTTACCTCGAGTTATTGTTACTTCTCTAGTTCAATTTTCAGGCTCCCCCTAGAGCCTCCTGCCCTCGAGTTTCTACTGTTGTCCCTCTCCCACCCCTGTTCATTATTTTCCACCTACTGTTGAGATGTAAACCGATATGATGTGCATTCTAATGTCGGTATAGAAAAGCTGTTAAATAAATGAATTCTATGAGAGGGAAGGCATCAGAGTCTAGAAGGCCTGAGTGGGTGTAGACTAGGCATATTTGTACTCGATTAGATTTGAAGAGGCCAATTTTGAATTTGCGGGCGGTCTTTACAGTCTGAGGGATTAATCTTAGTTCTTTTTTGGCCGCTAATATTAGGCCGCCGCCTCTTTTCTTGTGTCTGGGTAGAGATATGATATCGTACTGTTGTGTGGGTAGTTGATTGATAAGTGCAATATCTGTGGGTTTAAACCAAGTTTTGGTTATTGCACAGATATCTGGTTGCTTGTCTAGTAGTAGGTCATTGAGGATCGTAGTTTTTTTGGCTAGTGATTGTGAATTGAAAAGAATAAGGGAGAGGGCTGTGAGACCAAGGATTTGAGTGAGGGGGAGATCATTATTGGCACCAGTGATCTGGGCTTGGGAGGGTGGAAAGCTGTAGTATGGTTTCTTGGGTGGAGGTGTCGCAGCTTGTGGGGGTAGTTGAGGGTGGGGTTGGGTGTAAAAGCATGGCTGACTGAGGTCTTAATAGCAAGACTTGCAGTAGTGGGTGTTAGAAGAGATTTGCAAGAGAAGGGGGTGGGTGTAATAGCTGAGGCCAGCCAGGAGAGGGGAAATGTGAAATTCGTGAAAGGCGAAAGTGTAGAGGGATTGGATGTGATGGCCAGTGGAGGGGGCTGGAAGTTCGGGGGGGGGGGGAGGGGTTATATCTGGCTATTGGGAGCTGTGATAGTGGTTTGCCAGGTAGAGGTTAGTCTGAGGAAGGGTTATCTGGTTTGAGGGGAGGACACAAAGGGGAAGCACAAAGGGGCGCACAAAGGGACACACCAAGGGGCAGGCTCCTTGGTTGTGCTCCTTCGGTGCGTGACGCCTGGCATGCGATGCCTGGGGGGGTGCCTGTGCTTTAAAGATCCTTCCTGTCACTCTCTCTGAGGTCAGCCACGCGACTGGCCTCAGATTGGAGAGGGGCGCAGTTAGAGGTGGGCCTGTGTGAGTCGAGGAGAGGAGATGCCTGCGAGGGGGGCTTTTACCCTGAATGGGTGGCGCTTATCGCGCGAGCCTCAGCAGGGCCTCGGATGAGCAGTCTTTTCATCAACTGAAAATATTAACACTGCAATTACCAATATTTCATTCCCATTTACAATATATTACCATAGTAATTACAATATATTACCATAGTAATTAAATGGATAATTAATGCTTCAAACTTGCTGGCAGTATGCCATTATATTTAGGATACATTCAGGGCCAGTGCTAGCTTTTTTGCTGCCCTGCGCTGCCCCCCCCCCCCCCCCCCCCGATTCATTCAGTGCCTGTCCCGGGCCTATCAAATAAAGCCCAGTCCGTCCTCAAATCTATATTATTAAAAACTAACAAGCCCCTGCCGAGAACCCATGGATAAGGAAGTGAATCAGGCACCCTTGGCAAACCCTACAGCCTTGCACACATGCCACCGCCCCCCCCCCCCCCCCCCCCCACACACACACACACACACTCCCATACCCTTTACAGACACACACAATTAAATTATGCATTTATAACAAATTTTATATGAAAAAGAACATTCAAGAGTACAGTCTTCTGAGGCAAAAATATCACTTACAATATGCATATTATATTTACATGCACTCCTGTGGTGCCAACCCGAAAACTCTGCAAAAAAAAAAAAAGACACTTGGAGCTCCTATGGAATTAGACATCTTGTAATGCATGCTGGATGTGGGCTTAGCCCTCAGAAAGCCATGAACAAACACAATTACCATTACAATACATTAAACATCCCATACCAAAACAACTCTAACAACCTTATCTATGAAAAGGCAACACTGCACATATTACACCAGGCCCAAGAACACCAATAAAAGCTATTATTAGGAAACCAGGCTGCTATAGATCCCTACACAGAAATGACATGCTAGCAAAATTCCTCACCTAAGTCATGTCACATATGTAGAACAGAGACAGACCCTCACTAAATTCAGAATAAAAAGATCAGAAAGTATAAACATGAACATGCTGAGGAGGACTGAACTGGAACCCACAGCAAGCAGCCTCTATATGCAGAGCAACAATGGAAAAACAGAAACATTACCATTCTTCATAAAAACATTAAATAAAATCAAGAAATATAAAATATCATAATATTAAAGAATATTTCAAAACAGTTAATGAACAGAATATCGAAAATTTCCCAAACACCAAAAAAAAAAAAAAAGTTTAAATCTGATGAATAAAAAATTCAATTACAAATGATCTATTTCCCCCCCCCCAAAAAAAATATTTCAAAAGAGCAGAATCAAATTACGCCCAATAATTAAAACTAATAAGGCTTTAAAAATCTGTTCTCCATACCTGGGATCTGATTTCCAGTCACCCTGTGATTGTTGTGGATTGGGGGAGGTAGGGCTGCACAAATTTTATCTTCTCTCTCTCACACATGACAATAATACATTCATTTTCTCACACACTCCACTCTCTAACATACACAGGCTGTCTCTCCCTCACCGATACGTTATGTATGTGTGTGTGTGCATGCCTGTGAGAGCCTATATGTGACATATAGGCTCTCACAGGCACACAAACATTCACACACACAGAAGCTCTCACACAGACATATACATGGGCTCTTACACAATCTCACACACACACACACACACACACACACACACACAGGCTCTCACTCATTCACACATACATACAAGTTCATACACACACACACACACATGGTCTCCTGCTATCATCGGGCCTTAGTGGGATGAGCTCCACCTCGGCCCCACAGGCCTCCTGCTATGTTTGGGTCATATGGCCCACCAATCTTCCTGCTTGGGGGTGAGGGAGTGGAAGCTGTGCGTGGGTGTGCATGCACATACCCACACACAGCTTCTGTTCCCTCCCCCCGCTAAGCAGGAAGATCGGTGGGCTGTACAGCCCAAAGATAGCAGGAGGCCCGCGCTCTCTCCTTCTTCTGCCGCTGGCTAGTTAAGCTCCACCAGCGGCCCGCAACCTCCTCGGGTGTGCCACTCCGTGCAAATACATGGTATGCACACCTGGTCGTACACATTATCCAAATTAAGCTTTACCAAGGTTAGCATACTTGCATTTGAACTATATGCTAAAAAATATATATAGATTGAATATCAAATATTAAAGGGCATTGTTGGGAATAAGGAAATAGCTACAGTACTGAAAATAAATAGCTTTGAAATGCCAAAAGGTGGAATATAAATCAAATAAATGAAATCTTGAAAGCTTACCAAATCCTTTATTGGCACAGCCACATGAATATGAGAGTTGTATTAAAAGATCAGATGGCTTTTACAGCTAGACGTATGTGAACTAGTGGAGGTCTTAGTTAACAGATTGCAGCATTACTACTAAGTGCATTTTGTTAACTTGAAAACTAGTGTTAAGACTTATTTGTGTTTGCTATTTTGTGAAATAAAAAATGAATTACAAGGGCGCGCAACGTGCAAACACAAATATGGTACTCAGTTTTCTACTGAGCACTGAAAGTCACTCCACATACATTTTAAGTTTCAGTTCTAACTTGGTCTCAGAGATTACATTTTTCATGATCATTATGTTGTACAGGAAAAAAGCATACACCAACCTCACACTACAGTACAGATTTCCCCCATCTGGTTATTATTTGCTGGATAATGCACCTGTGCTACCCATCGCCCCTCCTCATCTATCCACATCCCCATTTTACCCTAAAAATCAGATTTCAACATGCTGTTTATTACTGCATTCTTAGACCATGACCTCAGGACAGAGCCAAAACCTAGTGTACATGTCTGTGCCAGTAATCTTAGCCCCTCAGATTCAGGGTTTATATGGGAATTGCTGACCTAGCCTAAACTAATCAGGAACGCAAGCTGTATCAGACTGTTACTCAACAACCGGTGTGATACCAAATAGTATATAGTCTGTCTTTTGAATAACAATGTTCCTTTCAATAATATGTTCCCCCGAACAAATCTCCTAAATTAACCCCATTAACCTGATTTTATTCAATCGGCATTAAGTTTCTTTATAATGACAGCTCAGTTATTTTGTTTCTCTGGTTTGAATAAAGTTCTCATATGAACTATACTAAAATGATAAGATCCTAATCTGCAAATGCATCTCGTGAAATAAATATACATTTAAGACCAGAATTAAGTTGTGGGCAAAACAAAGTGTAAAATGCCTCCAAGTCAATTTACTTGCAGAATTATGAAACTGTATCTTTTAGGATTTAGTTTCCAGCAGCTTCAGGAAGACAAAAAAAAAATCCACAAAAAGAAGATATCAGTATATAATATCAGTATAAAAACTGATACGTCACGCATATCCAGCATAGCTCTCTGCTTCAACGGCAGGGGAGAAGAAAAACTGATACTTCACGCATATCCAGCATAGCTCTCTGCTTCAACGGCAGGGGAGAAGAAAAACAACCAATAAGGGCTGAATAACATAGTCTGGGTAAAACAAATAAGCATGGGTGTAGCTTGCTTATTGCGGTGGTTACTACCCCTACTACCCCTAACTAATCAAGCTTGATATTTCTCTTTGATGCAGCTCCATCACTGCTCTCTACATTAATGGTGGGGGTGGAAGGGAAATAGAACCAAAGAATAAGAGAAACAGATAAGTATGAGAAAAAAAATGTGTGAAGCTTGCTGGGCAGACTGGATGGGCCGTTTGGCCTTCTTCTGCCGTCATTTCTATGTTTCTATGTAAAGCATGTGATCAGAAATTTCTGCAAAAAAAACAAAAACCCCCACCTACAGAACTGTAAGACTTTTCTTCAAAAGTGCTAAAGTTTAAGAACTGAGCAACTACCATGTGACAAATTGATGGAGTTCAAAAGTGTTACTGTAAATTGGTACATTTTTATTTTGTGAATCTCTTGTTTTTCATGAATTATTATTAAAAAGGGATAGCACATCAATGGGGTAGATTTTTAAAGAAGCGCGTGCAGGGTACATTTGTGTGTGCTACCCGGCGCACACAAATGTACTCGATTTTATAAATGGGCGCGCTGCCGCACGCAAGTTATAAAATCCGGGGTTGGCGCGCGCAAGGGGATGCACACTTGTGCACCTTGCACGCGCCAAGCCCTAGGGGAGCCCCGATGGCTTTCCTCATTCCCTCAGAGGCCGCTCCAAAATCGGAGTGGCCTCGTAGGGAACTTTCCTTCTGCTCCCCCTCACCTTCCCCTATCTAACCCACCCCCCAGCCCTACCTAAATCCCCCCTACCTTTGTTTCAGGAGTTATGCCTGCCTCTGGCATAACTTGTGCGCACCAGCCAGCTGCCGGCGCGCCATCCCCCGGCACAGGCTCTGTGCTGGAGGCCTCGGTCCTGCCCCTGGACCGCCCCCGGACCGGCGCCACACCCATGGCCCCACCCTTTCTTCAAAACTCCAGGACATACGTGCGTTCCAGGACTTGCACGCACCGCCGAGCCAATGCAAAATAGGCTCGGGGCGCGCAGGAGGGTTTTTAAAGGGTTACATGTGTAACCCTTTGAAAATCTACCCCAATATTTTCATGCTATAAAATAAAGAAAAAAAAAAAATAGTTCCATTATGTAAGTTTGTGATTGAACTACTAACTGGGGAGTAAGGAAGGGGATATAACTAATGCGAGAGAGACAGAGAAAAGCTTAGTGTAAGGAGGATGAGAAAAACTTCAAAAAAGAAAGCATGAAGAAACAAGACCCTCCCTAACGATTCAGTTGCAGGTCTTAGGGTGCTGTAACACTGCATGATGCTGAAGATGCATGCTTGTGAACTGCACGCCTCTTTCTTAATCATCTTTGCAATATCACAATATATTACACAACAACCAAAACTAACTTTCCAACGTCCCTTCTTGACAGTGCAATGAGGAAATGAATGCTAAGTGCCAGTCAGCCTGCCTCCTCCTCATGGCTTGGCTGGGGTCGCTTTCTGGAGGTTTTGGGGGGGGGGGGACGATTCAGGTGGGGGCTTGTGGGTGAGCAGAACTTCTCGGTCGGCTGCTGACTGCCTATTCTGACTGCTAATTACTGTTTGGGGCTCGCTTACCGAGGATTTTCTTGTGGAGAAGGAACTTTTCTTCTTGCTACGGCCTGCCGCGATCCCTTCCGGGTTTGACGTCACTAGGAGGAGGAGTCCTAACAGACGCCCATAAAATCGGCGTCTGGCTGGAGGTATTTGCTGCTGACTGCCTATTCTGACTGCTAATTACTGTTTGGGGCTCGCTTACCGAGGATTTTCTTGTGGAGAAGGAACTTTTCTTCTTGCTACGGCCTGCCGCGATCCCTTCCGGGTTTGACGTCACTAGGAGGAGGAGTCCTAACAGACGCCCATAAAATCGGCGTCTGTACGGCGCATCGCCGTTGGCGCGTCGCCAAAGCCGCGCCTAAGGGGCGCCCGGCTTAGCCGGCTTTGCCGGATTTCGCTGGGATAGCTGGAGATAAATGGAAGATTCGAGTCCCGAAGGTAAAAAGAATTAATGGTTTATATTTATGGTCAGCAGCCGTCGGACCCTGTTTAAATATAACTGTGTTACCAAAACCCTAACTGAAGTCTTAGGTTTTAATTTACTGAGCCAAGCTTTTGATGCCCCTTCCTCATAGTGATGCCACATACTAAGAGGAAGGGGAGAATAACAATTACTTCAACACCTGTGATTGATAGCAACCAGCCTCGAATTCAGGACATTTTTGGTCGAACTACTTTAACGCCAGGTGCTGTAGTCGCTGGAATTGAAGTTCAGGAGCAGGAACCCAATTCCCTGACTAATGAAATATCTTTGAGCCCTGGAGCTCCCTCAACACCTGAACAGCCAACGGGAAGAGGAGGAGGTGTAATAACACTTGAGGATACCACCCAGAGTTTGGACTTTTCACCAGCGGGGGGAAAGGGGGAGGCAGTGGGAACAGAGGTACCACTGCGGACTCGTGAGTCCCTGCTGTCCTTAAGTCCTAATCAGGGGGATAGTACCGCATTGGTTCCTAGGGTTAAAAAGATGGAAAGTGGACAAGGGGAATTATCAGCTGGTCCCATAGTTTTTGAGCCTAAAAAATTTACAATGGAAGAAATTGGTAGTATGATTCTTGCAATTCAAAAATCCATAAATGATTTGACTAAAACAGTTCAATTAAGTTTAGATAATAATAAAGAACTCCAGGTTAGAACAGAGAAGGTAGAAAATTCAATGATAAATTTAGAACACAAAATTGAAGAGATTGAAAAAGTTCAGGTGAACTTAATAAAGTCGGAAAAATTTCAACTAAATAAAATTGAGCAGATGGAAAATCAAATGAGAAGGGCAAATCTGAGAATTCTCAATTTTCCTAGGACACATCTGTTGTCCCCTAGAGAATTATTTAAGAGTTACCTTCTAAAAATACTGAAGTATTCTGATAATATGCTTCCTATAATTTCTAGAGTGTATTATATATCTCGTATGGTAGGGGGCACAGAATGCCCAGAACAAGGAAATTTAAGTGAAGATACAAACTTGTCTGAACTGTTAGAAAAGTCATCAGATATGGAAATTAAAACTCGGGCTACTTTAATAATACAATGTGCTGATATTTCTCAGAGGGATCTAATATTGAGATTATATTTTAAAAATCAAAATTCTCAATTTCACGGATTTCCAATTAGGATTTTTCCGGATGTATCTTTAAGCACACAGTTGAGGAGAAAAGAATTTCTGACCATGAGGGAGAAAGTAATCCAAAAGGGAGCGAAATATGTCTTACGTTTTCCTTGTAAATGTGTTTTGATTTATCAAAACACGAGATATGTATTTAATCATCCGGATCAGCTGCGAACATACCTTGAGTCCTAAATCCATCAAACCTTAGGAGTAGGAGAGAATTAGAAATATAGTAGTTCAACACAGATTTTTTAAAATGTTAATTTTCAGCTGAAAGCTGCTTCCTGTTTGTTTTCTCTTAGACAGGTTCCGTTATTTCTTTCAGTACCAGTCTTAGGATTCATAGATAAGTTTTATGTATAACTCACATTTTCTTTTTGTATGAACATTGCTTTCTGTTTTGATTTGTGTGTACTTATCTGTGATTATCTTCTGGAAATAATATAAAGTGCAATAAAAATAAAATAAAAAAAAAAAAAAAAAAAAGAACTTCTCGGTCCACTACATATGGTTATCAGGAGGATGGTGGGAGAAGGAAATCAGAGGGCTGCCATGGGAAACACCTGTTATTTACTGTAAAGTAGGATTAGAGAAGAAATTGAGGCACTGCAGCAGAAAACAGCTTTTTTTTCTTTTTACTTTTACTGTAAAGAACCACCCTACTGGGTCAGACAAAGAGTCCGTCAAGCCTAGAATCCTCTTTCCAATGGTGGCCAATCCAGGTCACAAGTACCTAGCAGGATCCTATAGTAGGTAGATTCCATATTGTTTTTGCCCAGGGATAAGCAGGGGGCTTTCCCCAAGTCTACCTGGTTAATGACAATTATGCAAATCTCAAGCATATTTACAGTGGCAATCCTGAAAACTCAGATGGATAGGTGTGCCTCCAGGAGATGGCTAGGAAAACCCTGAACCATCCCATTGCATTGTAAGCAATAGTGTCTCCCTTTTACAGGGAACTGTAATGTTAATTACTAGTATTCCTCTAAGGAATACATTTCCTGCTTACACTGTAATTGTTGCTTATAGGGTCAGTGAATTATGAGCATCATGGGACCACATAAAATAGTCCTTTTCTTTATGGGCTTACAGATAAATCCTCAGAGCTTCCAACTTGTATAGTTTCAATAGCTTTAAAACAGTTGTGGTAGCCAGAATAGTCAAAATATCAATTTGCTGTGTTACTGACTTGCTTATTTCCACTTTGACTTCATTCCTCAGCATCCTTTATGTTTTTCTTATTCTAGTGCTTTTTATTGCATATCTGGTTATGCTCTTTTGGAATAAAATGTACATACTTTTTTGTTTTTTAGATTTTTCTTATTCATTACTGCCAAAACGTATGTCATGAAATCAAACACTATGTCAAAGGCGTATACATATTAGCTGATCAGGAAATATAACACTATCTCAAGTTCCCATAAAAAAGGGGGAGCAGTCTAAGGAAGACAGATTAGGAACACTTTTTATTTAACCAACAGCATACATATGAAACAAATTCCATTTTCATCTGAGACATTCCACTCAGCATAATAAAAGTTAACACAGCATCGAAGACTGGTTTCACAAAAAAGAATTATACATACAAGTGTACTGAATCTGAGTTGTCAAATAACACCTCCAAAAACATCCTCATACAGTATCATATTTAGCTTTCTGTCCCAGCTAGATTATTTCCATTTGGATTAAGGTGAATTTACACATGGACATTGTTTGGGGGGGGGGGGGGCATGTGTAATCGTGCTGCCCCAAATGTAAGTGGTATAGCTTCAGTCTGTACAGGCCGGAAGGAGGAGTTGACCACAATTGCACTGGCTTATGTGGACCAGAAGGAGAAGAAGGTCACGGTGACAGCAACTGGAAGGCACAGTGAAGGCCATGCTTACACCATTTGGAAGGTGGAGAGGAGGCCACTCTTGTTGGCCAGAAGAAGCAGCTGATATCAGCCCACATGGGCCAGAAGGGGCGAAGTACACTACATTCCCAAAGTTTGTCATGGAGGAGGAATGAAGCCAGCAAGTGAGAGAATTAGAAGCTCATGAGGTTAGGCCTAACAGAGAGATGGGGAGAATGTTGGGTGTCAGGGATTGAAGTAAAATAAAAAAAAAAAAGCACTAAGGTGGAGCAAAGTAGGAGAGTGCAGGGGTTAAGAGGAGAAAGGAAGAGGGAGAGTGATGGGGTCAGGCCTGGAGACTGGGTGGAGGGGGAAAAAGTACCTGTGTCTGAGAGAGAGTGAAAAGGGAGACAAATGCTCCGTGTTGAGCACCTGCTCTCCCGACGTGTACCTAGGCACCTCTCCCGGGTGTGCGATTCTGTATTTAAATGAGGTGGCGCGCTTATAAAGAGGCGCTAGGGACAATAAGCACCCCCTAGCACCACCTTATTAGTGAAGAGGTGGCTATCAGCTGGTCCAACAGCCGATGCTCTATTTTACCAGCTTCGGTTCTCAAACCCGCTGACAACTACGGGTTAGGAAAACGGACACCGGTAAAATTAAGCATCCATTTTTCTAACCCACTGACTGGCAGGCAGATTTTTTTTCACTTTATTTTTTTAAGCTTTGGTCCCTCCAACTTAATTTCGTTAGGATATTAAATCGGAGGGTATATAGAAATGCAGATTTGCTGCTTTTCTGTACACTTTACCGGGTTGCTCATAAATTAACGCCTGCCCTTGGGAAGGTGTTAATTTCTGAGCGTAAAATGTGTGGCTTGGCCTCACATTTTACTTTCAGTATCCCGGAGATTAACTAATAGCCTCATCAACATGCATTTGCATATGATGAGCGCCGTTAGATTTTGGGGGGTTGGCTGCGTGTTTTCAACATGCTAAACCCCTTACTGTATAAGGGGTAATAGACGCTCCAGTTGCAGGGTTAACGGTGCATTCGGCTGAGCGCACCTCACTGTATCGGCCTGAAAGTGTGCCCATCTGAAAATTCCTGCATACCCATGAAAATCTGAGTGGGAAGGAATAGGGAGGAGGGGAGGGAAAGTTTGTTCTACAGCCTTCTCCCTTCCCAACTGACTTTTCTGTCCCTTGACCCCCAAATTAAGCAGATTAGGTTTGGCTGAAAATGTGGCTAAACATGACCAGATAAAATTACCTGGTTTTCTTATGCATTCAGTGCGTTTTTGGAAATTGTTAATGTTTCAAATTCTGCATGCAAAAATGCCTCAGTGCTAAATGCTTCCAAGGACTTCTTCACTCCAAAAATATAATTCACCAATTGTACCATCCTTAAATATTCAGGTTTGTTGATGAATATAACATTTGCCATAATAGGTCAGACCAAAGGTCCATTAAGCCCAGTATCCTGTTTCAACAGTGCCCAATCTAGCTCATAAGTACCTGGCGGGATCCCAAGGTGTAAATAGATTCCATGCTGCTTATCCCAGGGGTAAGAGGTGGATTTCTGCAACTCCTCCTTAGTAATGGTTTATGGACTTTTCTTCCAGGAACTTGTCCAAACCTTTTTTTTTTTGCATAACGTTTTTATTAATTTTCCAACAGAAAAAAACAGAATTACAGGTTCATAGAACAAACAGGTATCATACTGGCATCCATAAAAAAATGGAATGCTAACATCAGGTATCAATAACAGCCCTCCATTCCCCCACCATGTTAAGCTTGTGACGGGGAGCCAGAATCTCTGTTGATTTCAAACTTCAGGCACACATATCAACCACCTAAGGGAAGGAATGGAATACAATATTTTTGTATACATGCTAATCCGAAGACAGATTCTGCAAAGTCCTATATATGAGGAGGACACTAGTTGAAGCTTTTTCATAAGAACTGACTCTTGCTGGACACAGAGGGGGAAATAATCATTACTGCCCACACTAGGTCAAATTCTATGGAATATACCCCAACAATCAAAGCAAAACTGCACAGGAAGTTTTGCTTTATTATATAGAAACATAGAAATGATGGCAGAAGACGACCAAATGGCCCATCCAGTCTCGCACTTTTTCTTTTCATACTTATCTGTTTCTCTTGGCTCTTAGTAACCTTTTGGTTCTATTTCCCTTCCACCCCCACCATTAATGTGGTGAACAGTGTTGGAGCTGCATCTAAGTGAAATATCTAGCTTAATTAGTTAGGGGTAGTAACTGCCGCAATAAGCAAGCTACACCCTTGCTTGTTTACCCAGACTATGTAATTCAATCCTTGTTGGTTGTCTGTATATAGATCCACTTTTCTTCATTCCCCCTGCCGTTGAAGCAAAGAGCTATGCTGGATATGCACTGAAAGTGAAGTAGCAGGCTTATTTGGTTTGGGATAGTAACTGCCATAAAAAGCAAACTACTCCCTGCTTTTTTGTGAATGCAAATTTGTTTTCCCCACATTCATTTACATCCTGTAGACATTATGGACCCAGTGTGTTTATCCCACGCCCCTTTGAAGTCTTTCACACTTCTGGTCTTCACCACTTCCTCCGGAAGGGCATTCCAGGCATCCACCACCCTCTCCATGAAGAAATACTTCCTGACATTGGTTCTGAGTCTTCCTCCCTGGAGCTTCAATTCGTGACCCCTGGTTCTGCTGATTTTTTTCCCAATGGAAAAGGTTTGTCGTTGTCTTTGGATCATTAAAACCTTTCAAGTATCTGAAAGTCTGTATCATATCACCTCTACTCCTCCTTTCCTCCAGGGTGTACATAGATTCTTCAATCTCTCCTCATAAGTCATTCGATGAAGACCTTCCACCTTTTTGGTCGCCCTTCTCTGGACTGCCTCCATCTTGTCTCTGTCTCTTCAGAGATACGGTCTCCAGAACTGAACACAGTATTCCAGATGAGGCCTCACCAAGGACCTGTACAAGGGGATAATCACTTCCCTTTTCTTACTCGATATTCCTCTCTCTATGCAGCCCAGCATTCTTCTGGCTTTAGCTATCGCCTTGTCACATTGTTTCGCCGACTTCAGATCATTAGACACTATCACTCCAAGGTCTCTCTCCTGCTCCGTGCACATCAGCCCTTCTCCCCCCATTGAATACAGTTCATTTGGATTTCCACTCCCCATATGCATGACTCTGCACTTCTTGGCATTGAATCTCAGCTGCCATATCTTAGACCACTCTTCCAGCTTCCTTAAATCCTGTCTCATTCTCTCCACTCCTTCCGGTGTGTCCACTCTGTTGCAGATCTTAGTGTCATCCGCAAAAAGACAAACTTTACCTTCTATCCCATCTGCAATGTCGCTCACAAAGATATTGAACAGGACCGGTCCCAACACCGATCCTTGCGGTACACCGCTTAAAACCGCTCTCTCTTCAGAGAGAGTTCCATTTACCATCACACATTGTCTTCTGTCCGTCAACCAGTTTGCAATCCAGGCCACCACCTCAGCACTCACTCCTTATTGGCTAAGGAAAATGTGTCTGCAAAAATTTACACCTGTGGGTAGTTTTTCCAGCAAAACCAAGGCCCGTGCATTGTTTCCTCTCATGACCTAAGCCCACCCTTGGGACTGTGAGAGTAAAATTTCACTCATTAACACTATGCTGAATTTTGCCCCGCACTGAGGAGTGTTTTACCCACTGATAGGCTGATGAAACGTGACACACGCAAAAAAATGGGAGCCTAATATGAGCATTTGTTTTCCTAATGCACAAGCAACTACATCCCCTCAGCGCCCAATGCAGTGTTCCAATGAGAATAAAATCGGAGCGGCATAAAAAAAAAAAAAAAAAAAAGGCATGCTGATGGAGAAATGGGCATTTCTGGCACTCAAATGTTTATTGCATCGTGCGCACGGGCATCTAAATTGTGCTTTTGTTACAAAAGTGCACTTTTTTCAGGTTTAATTTTTGAAAACCAGGTTATATAAAAGGTGCAAGGAGACTGCCTTAGTTTACTGCTTCTGTTTTCCCTGATCAAGCAAATATACAATTCTTTTCTCCCTTAAAGATGTACATTAGAGTGGTATCAAGGCAAACAAAAAACTGGGGTTGGTTAAATATTTTGAATACCAATTAAAATTCTGACCTTTCCTCATACTGCACATTTCCTTCAGACACATTTTTAAAGCTGCACTTATTAAAGTAGTTACAAGAAATCAAGGTGGAGAAAAAAAAAATATATGCTTTGAAATCTACACATTGATGACCAGGGGAACAGAAGAAGCGGTAAATATGATATTAAGGAGGATAACATATTTATCTCAATGCAGAGGAACATTTTTGTTGTTTTATGAGCCCTCAACTATGAGTTTACTCCACATCCAGAGCTGGAATTAATTTCCCCATGGTTAAAAAATGTGTGTTGGGCGCTTAGCCTTCCTGCATCAGGCGGTGATAGCTATGCCTTCATTTACATGGAATTTAAATGTGATGGATGCTATCCAGTACGTGTTTTAGACACGCCAATCTCCTTGCTGCATCGGATGCTATTACTACACGCATGAAACGTGCACTCAACCACGAGTAAAACCATTGCTAGGGTGGATGCACCTTATTGCATTGGCCTGTGAAATGGGTTTGATTATTGTTCTCCCTGGTTCCAAGGGAGAAACTGTACGAAAGGAGGATGAATGGAAGGGTAGGACCCCTTTGTAAAATAGAAGTACTGAAACTGAAATCCATGATTTGTATTTGGCTCACAGTAACTTAACTCTCCATTGTTTTTTCCATTAACACTTTGTAAATGCTGGGCAGGTGTTTCCTGAGGGGGTACACAACATTCACAAAGTTTCAGCAGGGGCCAGAGTACTGACAAGCAAGGCAAAACTGTTTTCCATCTGCAATAGCATGAAAGCAGGGCATATCCTAATAAGGGAATGCTATGCATACAGCAATGGAAGAAAAATGATGCATTTTATAGTAGTCAGCTTATTTAATTGACAATATAAATACAGTGCTATAGTTCTACGTGGAAGGCAGAGACTGAAATATATTACAGTTAATAGATACAGCAAATGCAAATCATCCATAACATTAGCAGGCAACACCAGCAGCTGCTTGGATGAACCTGAGACTCCTACGCAACAAACATCTCTGGCATCGGAAAAGAAATTGAAGTACGTGCCTTTTTCCAGGTTTTACTCCCTAGTCCTGCCTGAAGAAGGTCAAGTGATGCCAACCAGAATAATTCAAAGCCCTACAGGGTTCATGATCATCTCCTTACCAGAGCTATCATTTCACAACATATTCTACTCGATACACATGTTCAGGTTAGAGTGTATAAATGGTCTAAACGTTTTGATTAATTTTAAAATAAGAGTAAAAACAACCCTTGCATCAACTTTGATAGCAATAGCTGCTTAATATGAAAGGACTTCAGAATCTGGCTCCTTGTCTGGCATAAGAATTGGCTGCATAGGATTGTAAAGTGCGCCATCATGTGGAGAGCTGAAATGAGACATTGATGGAAAGCACTCTGCAGTGCTTCAGTACTTCAGAAACAAGGATCATAACTTGTAATTTCCACCTTCTAATGGTTAGAAATGTTAGTTTCAAGATATTAATACTGAAACCCCTTAAGCTGCTCCCCTGCAAGTTCCCTTGAGACCCCAGGTGCCAACTAGGCTCAGAGCAGAGTCAGCAATAGCCCTGCAGGCAATGGGATCTGATTGTGTGATACAGTGAGCATGTTATTTGTGACATCCTAGCCAAAATGGTTCAGGAGTTACAGAAGTCCGTAAAGATTAAACAAATAACTTCTTAACTTGTTGCATGATATAGGGTGAACATTATGATTAATAGAGATGTGAATCGTGTGCCCGATCGTTTTAACGATCAGGTTCGGATGGAGGGAGAAAAAAATCGGATCGTTAGAGATGTGAATTGGAATCGGTTCGATTCCAATTCACATCGTTAATTTTTTAGTGAGGCTTGAGCAGATAAAAAAAACCCCACCCCGACCCTTTACAAATGACCCCTTTGCTCTCCCACCCTCCCGACCCCCCCCCCCCCAAAATGTTAAATTACCTGGTGGTCCAGTGGGGGGGAGAGGGGTCCCGGCGCGATCTCCCGCACTCGGGCCATCGGCGCCATTTTGGCTACCACTGATAAAAATGGCGCCGATGGCCCGATAAAAAAAAAACACACCCCAACCCTTTACAAATTACCCCTTTGCTTCTCCCACCCTCCTGACCCCCCAAAAACCTTTTACATGTACCTGGTGGTCTAGCGGGGGGTCCGGGAGCCATCCCTTCAATCATACCCTTGGTGCCGGTGCTGGACTGGTTTGAAAATGGCGCCGATCGCCTTTGCCCTCATTATGTCACAGGGAGCGACCGTCGCTCCCTGTGACATAGTGAGTTTTTGGGGGGATCAGGAGGGTGGGAGAAGCAAAGAGGTAATTTGTAAAGGGTTGGGGTGGGTTTTTTTTTATCAGGCCATCGGCGCCATTATTATTAGTGGTAGCCAAAATGGCACCGATGGCCCGAGTGCGGAAGATCGTGCCGGGACCCCCCCCCCCTCACTGGACTACCAGGTAATTTAACATTTTGGGGGGGTTCGGGAGGGTGGGGGAGGGTAAAGGATTGGTTTTAAAGGGTCGGGGTGGGTTTAGGGGTTGTTTTGGTGGCCGGTTTTCCCGCCCTCCCCCCAAATAATTCCCGTACTCGATTTAACGATTTTTAACGATAAATCGAGGGAATTCCTATTGTATCGAGTCCCTTACCGATTAATGGCGATTTTAAAATTATCGGATGATAATTTAAATCATTAAAAAATGATTCACATCCCTAATGATTAATTACAATTTTAAAACACTACAGTTTTGTTTTAAGTCTCTTTTTTATCCCAGTCTATTAGTAGAAAAAATAAAATACTTTTTAAAACACAATGGAAAACTGATAAGTTCAAAGATATTTTATTAATAGCTGTTTGTTAAAGAGATCTTTTTGGGAATCCAATTGTTGGATTGTTTCATGATCTGCAATCTCAAACAAGATAATGTTTATAATCTACCCATACAAAAAAAGTAAGGACTTCATATTAATATCAACCAATATCTTACTCTATTTCCTTTCTAATTTGAGTATATGTACCGTATGTTCCTAATCGTGAGGAAAATGGATGTCATCTCCGCTATTAATCAGCTCTAAATTCAACCATGTATAAGGATTTCGTCCCTTGCACTTGAACTGCCTTACTATATATTTGTCAGGTTCCCATCCTCCGGATACCCACAGATACGGAACAGATACTTGGACTGGGCCTAGGACAGGCTGCAGAATGTCAGGAGTCCTACAGGTTGCATACAGGAACCATAGAGGACTTGAGTAGCAAACTGCAGTGCTGGGCAAGTACTGGAATTAGGAACACTTCAGACAGGGGCATGGATGGCATCAGGGGCACAGATGGAAGACAGGCAGAGTAACAGCAAGACCCTCAGACGTTAACTTTTAAACAGGTGTGCAGGCGCACATGTGGGGGTGTTTGCTTGCTCGCGTCCAGAGTCACATCCATTTTATAACATATGCGCATATATGCATGCACGTTATAAAATAGCTTGGACACACGTACATGTGCGTACAAGTGCGCTAATGCCACTTCTACTACGTAAGTGGAGGAATTTGACAAGGTACGCACGCTGACGCCATATGTAGTTCTTTCCCAGTTAAGGGATAGGACTTCTCAAGCCCCCGCCCCCTAGTTTAATAGTCTCCCTTTCTCTCTGTTAGCCCCAACCCTTAAAACCCTGCTGACTAGCCTAGATTTTATTTTTTTTATTATTTACACACCATCCACAGCAGTAATAAAGTTACATGGCTGGGCGCCCTGGTGTGCCTGTGCACATAAATATTTACACGCACATCTCGTGGCCTTCCTCTGACACACCCCTGCTCCCTTTTCAAAACTTTTGACTTGCACACGCAGCAGGAGATACGTGCGTCGTCGGGAGGCTTATAAAATCTGCTTGGCATGCACGCCGGCTGACTTGTGTGTGTATCTCCTGGGTTTTGGCACACACAGGGCTTTTAAAATGTGCCTGTCAGGGTGCAGTGTCAGGCTTAACTTGAAAGCTGGCTTTGCAGGCCAGAAGCTGGAGTCAGTAACAAGTTCACTTCCAAAGTAGTAGGTTTTATAGCAAAAAGAACTGGAAAGAAGAGAAAGTTGAAATTCCAAAAGTAAAAGGTTCTGTTGCAAAAGACAGGACAACTTTCAAAGTTGCTGCAAATAATGTCCTGCTTCCCAGTAACCTCTTTTAGCTGAACCCAGCCAATCCCTTTTGCCCAGGGGTTTGTCTTCCAGGGCTCTTTGAGCCAGACTTCTCTATTACCATTTCTGCTTGCGTCAGGTGCTTGGCTTATCTAGAGGCTAAAAGTGAAATTTTAAAACCAGCGCACAGGCGTCCATGGTTGCCGGCGCGCGCACATGAACGCAGCAATTTTATAACATGCGCACATCGACACACCAAGGTTATGAAATCCGCTACCTGCACACACATGTGTGCCCGATTTTATTTCAGCACGCGCATAATGGGGGGGAGGATTTTATAATATGCATGCGGCAATGTGATAGGCCCTATTCCCAGTTCCCTCCCAGTCCGCTCCTTCCTAAATCCCCTACCTGCCTTTTCCCCTACCAATCCCGACCCCTACTGGCTCACTACTCTCTCACCCACATGCTCTGGAAAACACAGCAAGCCTGACTATTATGCAGTGCAACAATGGGAAAACATAGAACATAAGATATCCCATACTGGTCAGACCAATGGTCCATCAATCCCAGTATCCTGTGGTCAATCCAAGTCACAAGTACCTGGCAAATATCCAAATATTAGATAAATCACAAGCTACTATTGCTTATTAATTACTGTAATAGCAGTTTATGGATTTTTCCTCTAGGAACTTATCCAAACCTTTTTTAAACCCAATTACGCTAATTGCTGTAACCACATCCTCTGGCAATGAATTCCAGAGCCTAACTATGCACTGAGTGAAAAAGCAAGTTTGCTTACCGTAAACGGTGTTTCCGTAGATAGCAGGATGAATTAGCCATGCTGTCTGGGAGAGTCTCGCGACTGGTCAGTAGGCGGAGTTCTCAGTTGGTACAGAGTTTTGAACTCTGTATGGCTGCGCGGTGAGCTTCCCACGTGATTGCCTTGTTACCTCAGTCTCTTGTAGCCAAGCAAGATGTACGTGGAAAACGTTTTTTGGTAGAATCTGTAGACCGTCTAGGGAGGTGGGAAGGGATTGCATGGCTAATTCATCCTGCTATCTACGGAAACACCGTTTACGGTAAGCAAACTTGCTTTTTCCCGTCGATAGCAGGGCTGAATTAGCCATGCTGTCTGGGAGTCCCAAGCTCCCGGGTTGTGTCCATATAGTAAGTTTTTTATGAGTTGAGGACACTACCCTTCAATAAAAGGTAGACAGTCTTAATTTATATTTAGGGTCGACAGAACTGCCGAACCCAGAGCTGCATCGGAAGATGCTTGCTGTCCGATACAGTAGTGAGATGTGAAAGTATGAAGAGAAGACCAAGTTGCCGCTTTGCAGATGTCTAATAGCGGAACTCTTCTTAAATGCGCAACAGATGCTGCTGTTGCTCATATCTGGTGTGCTTTTGGTTTGTTGTTCAAAACAATAGAACATTTATTGTAGCAGAATTCAATGCATTGAGATAACCAACTAGGAATGGTTCTTTTGGAGACAGGCTGGTTTGGATTATTAGGGTTAAAGGAGAGGAACAATTGAGATGGTATTCCTTGAGATTGAGTCCTTTGTTTGTAATAAGCTAACGCTCTTTTACAGTCTAAAGAGTGCAGAAGCTTGTCTCTGTCATTATGATGAGGTTTAGGTTTGAAGATTGGCAATGTAATTGACTGGTTTATGTGGAAGGCCGATACTACTTTAGGAAGGAAAGAAAGTAGGATGAGGCTGAAGAGTGACCTTATCATGGTAAAATTCTAAATAAGGAGAATAATGAACCAAGGCTTGTAGCTCACTTACTCTCCATGCTGATGTGATGGCCACTAGAAATACTGTTTTCCATGTTAGGTATTTAATGTGGCATGAATCTAATGGCTCGAAAGGAGGCAGCATTAGTTGTTCAAAGGACTATATTGAGATTCCATGGTATAGATAGCTTTGACACTTGTGGCCGTAGACATAGCATGACCCGCATGAATCTGGAGATCAATGGATGGTTGGATATGGGAAGACTATTATGAGAGTGGTGGAAAGCTGCAATAGCGCTAACATGCACACAAACGGAAGCCAACACTAGACCAGCAAGGTAGCATGTATGGAGATCCTCTAGAAGTTGTATGGCTGTTGATGAGAATGGATCTAGTTGTCACGGTTTGCACCATTCCGTGTAACGATGCCACTTTCCAGCTGGATGCAATGAGAACATCTTCAAGTTGAGATGGCAGACCCAGGTGGCTTAATAAATGCCTTTAAACCTCCAAGCTGTCAGGTGGAGGGATTGGTGCATTGGATGAAGGAGAGACATCCCCCCCCCCCTTCCTGAGTTAACAGACGTGGATGGTTCTCCAGTGGAATTGGTGGGTGAATGGAGAGCCGCATGAGATATGGATATCAGGGCTGCCTTGGCCATTCTGGAGCTATGAGGATCATATCCGCTGTGTCTCAGATGCATTTCTGAATTGTCCTTGATATTAATGGAATGGGAGGGCAAGTGTAGAGCAAGCCATGGGATGAGAAAGGCATCTGGAGCATGACGAAGTTTGCTCAGGTAAATGGAGAAAAGTGCTTGTGTTTGACAGTTGCTCTCTGTGGCAAAGAGATCTATTATCGGGTTGCCCCAGTGTTGAAAGATCCTTGTTGCTACTTTTGGATTCAAAGTCCATTTGGTGTGGTTGAAAATTTCTGCTGAGGCGATCAGCTGTGACGTTGTCTAAACCTGGAAGGTAAGTGGCTTACATTGAAACTTTGTTTGCTATTGCCCGCGTCAGTATTCAAAGTGTTTCCCGACAGAGGATCCATGAACCTGACCCTCCTTCCTTGTTTATGTAGAATATGGCGACTTGGTTGTCTGTGTATACCATGAGATGCTTGCCCTGAACTTGAGGGGAGAAGGTTTGAAGCGCTTTCCAGATGGCTCGAAGTTCCAGGAGGTTGATCTGTTGTGTGCTCTCCTGAGGAGACCAGAGACCTTGAGTCTTTAGATTGCTCAGATGGGCTCCCCAGCCCCTCCTGGATGCGTCCGTTATGAGCGTAAGTTGATGGGGAGGTAACCTGAAAGGTGCACCCGAGGTCATGTTGGTGTTTTTCCACCATCGAATGTCGATGCGCATTTGAGTCGTAAGTTGTATCCTGGTTGAGAGGGGTTGAAAGTATTGAGACCATTGATACTTTAGTCCCCATTGTAGGCGGTGCATGTGTAGTCTGGTGTAGGAACTACGTGGATAGCTGCCGCCATATGACCCAGTAACTGGAGGACTTGACTTGCCGAAGTATATGATCGGTTGCATAGACGTCGAGCTAGTGAGGATGGCGTTTGAATCCTGTCCTGCGGAAGGTACGCTCTCTGTTGTGTTGTATCGATGAGTGCTCCAATGAACTGTAGTGTTTGGGTCGGTTGCAGGTTGGACTTTTCGTAATTTCTTATGAAGCCCAATGTTTGAAGGCAATTGATTGTAACATGTGATTCCGTGGAGTAGTCTGATCCGAGGCTACTAAAAGCCAGTCGTCCAGATAGGACGGGCCTACCTGCCGGCCAGCCTTGCCTCTCCTCCACCGGACGCCGCCGCCGCAGGTACCAGGCCGCACGCACGGCCGCAAAAGAAGACGCCCTCGGCACCTCGAAACTCCGCCCCCGGAGCGACCAGGCCCTTTAAAAAGGCCGGTCGCAGGCTTTTCAGCCTTTTTGCCGCTGCCTCTCGCCTCGACTCGGCCCCGCGCGATCGGCGCTGACCCGCCGGGGTCCCGGGCCTACCTGCCGGCCAGCCTTGCCTCTCCTCCACCGGACGACGCCTCCGCCTCCTCTCAGTAGCCAATCACAAGGAAGGTGCCATTGTGACTATAATCAGCTGTGACAGCGCCGAGACTTAAATTGCTCACTTCCTCCCGGCGTCGCGCGCCGAGCGTCGCGCGCCGAAGGAGCGCGTCAAAGGGGCCTGCCCCTTTGAGCGCCCCTTCGAGCGGCCCTGCTAGGCGGCACTGCTTCAAGCCACTAACTGCCCTCCGCAGGCCAGTTCCCTCAGCACCTACAAGAGTGCGAGACCCATACTCTGGACAGTCCCCTCGGCGTCGTTGCCCAGCTGTAAGCAAAAAACATAGTGGCACATTGTAGGAAGCATCTTTCCAGTATTTACCCCTCTTATCCTGGTGCGCTAGCTGCCACTCTCACAGGGAGCAAACGTCTGGTGTGCTTCCACCCTGTGCTATACCGTTTGTTCATGCCCTATCCCTGCCATCTCGATTACTGTACTTGACAATTGCTATATTCTTGATAACCACTGTATTTGATATTTGCTGGGCATTTGATATCTACCTGTACTGTAATTGATAATTACTGTGCACCTCTCTACTACTGCACCCTATCAACTGCTGTGTACCCATATATCTCCTCGTCCACGCCCTCTATACTTTGGAACTTGTTCCATTAAATATTTCCTTTCCCCTCTCACTCCCCCTTTTTACACACTCACCAGTTTCTCCCTTCTGCCTCAGTGCATTCCACAACCTGAATGACAAGAACCCCCTCTTATTTCTCTTATCACTCACACCCAATTCCATTCACACACAACATCCTAACACCCATTCAACATGCATCAACACCAGATCACCATTATCAAATACAACAAATGCAGGCCCAACTCGCCCCTTTACCCACGACACCACTCACATCTAAGAACCATCCTCCCTTCCATGATCTCCCCCCCACTCACCCAAATCATTGGTCTTACCGCTCTCTCTCTTATTCTCCTCAATGCCCAGTCACTAAATAAAAAAACCCCTCTACTCAGCGACCTACTCATAGACCATAATCCGGATATCTGTGCCATAACAGAGTCCTGGCTAAAGGAATCTGATACAGTTCTCCTTAATTAGCTTCCATCCGATACATACGACATTTTTTCTATCCCCAGGCCAAAAAAGAAAGGAGGTGGTCTACTTTTAACCATCAAGAAAAAATTCAATATGATACTCCACCTCATCCCTCCCCCACCCAAAATTGAAATAGGACTTTTCAAGTCCCCATCTTTACAAATCTGTCTCGTCTATGCCCCCCCAGGAATCTTACATAGCAATCCGTCAACCCTTATAGAATACATCGCTAAGAACATCTCTATTGACACCCCAGCAATCATATTAGGTGATTTCAATTTGCATGTCGACGCTATACTCGACTCCCTAAATGCTCTAGGATACAAACAATCCATTGATTTCCCTACACACAAGGCAGGCCATACCCTTGATCTCCTCTTCACTAATGCCCTCATTCAAATTGACCCTCCCTCCCACACACCCATCCCTTGGTCAGATCATCACCTTATCAATGCTTCTCTCTCCATCAACATTCCCACATGCCACGATAACATAAATAAAACTATCCACTACAGAAAAAATTGTACCAGAGATGACCTTATCTCAGCGGTTTCAAACAATCTTGATCACTTAGACCTCTCCAATGCAGACAAAGCACTTGCCTCATGGTACGACATCACAAATAATATTGCCAATTCTACATGCCCCCTACAAGCCAAACTCATCTCCTCACAAAGCAACAACAAAAAGAAACCCTGGTATTCCCACGAACTAAAAAATCTTAAACAACAACTTTGAAAATCCGAAAAGATCTGGCGCTATGACCCATCACATAAACACTTGGCACAATTTAAATCCTCCCTACATCTGTATAAAGAAAAACTTAACAATACAAAACGAGATTTCTTCGCTAACAAAATACACCAATTCCAATACCTAAAGTGCTATACGAGTACGTTAATTCTCTTACCAAGTCAGCAGCTTCTGACATCCCAGATGACGTAGCCAAATCTAAATGTGAAGAACTTGCCACATTTTTCCAAACCAAAATAGACAAGTTGATATCCAAGTTCACCAATGCATCATCCACACCCATCCAACAATTTGAACCCGACTGCAACCAAATCAAGACTAGAAACAACACTAACATTCTATCTTCTCTAGAATGCACCTCTACACTAGAAATAGAAATTCTTATTAAAAAAGCCAAACCCTCCACCCATCCAACTGATACAATACCCACCAAATGTCTTCTCTCAATACCTAACCTTATTGCCAAACCCTTAACAAACATCATCAACCTGTCCATTAATTCTGGACAGGTACCTGTCCCCCTCAAACAGGCAATCGTCAAACCTATTCTAAAAAAACCCAAACTAGACCCCTCTGATCTAGCCAATTACCGCCCCATCTCCAATCTCCCTTTCATCTCCAAACTCCTCGAAAAAACCGTTAACAAACAACTCACTGAATACCTCGATGACAACCACATTCTTGCACCTGCTCAGTACGGTTTTCGGAAATCTCACAGCACTGAGACTCTTCTACTCTCTCTGTCAGACCATATACTCAAAGGCTTCGAGAAAGGACATTCTTATATTCTTGCCTTTCTTGATATCTCCTCTGCATTTGATACCATCAGCCACTCCATTCTCCTACAGTGATTAACTGAAATCGGCATCACAGGGGTTGCCCTCAATTGGTTCAACTCCTACCTCAGTAACAGAAATTTCAAAATTCAGCTAGGAAACCATGTTTCCAAGGCTATACCCCTCAAGCAAGGTGTCCCACAAGGTTCATCCCTCTCCTCAACCCTTTTCAATATCTACATCTTACCCCTCTGTCACCTCCTCTCCAGCCTCAACCTCCCTCACTATATATACGCTGACGATGTTCAGTTGCTCATCCCCATTACTGACTCTCTTTCGAAAACCATGGATATCTGGAAAGATACTCTCCAATCCATAAACAATCTCCTATCTTCCATCCACCTAGCTCTTAATACCACTAAAACCGAAATCATGCTTATCTCACCACAAAACCAACTTAACTCCTCCCCCCTACCACACACCCCATTTGCTCAACAAGTCCGTGATCTGGGAATCTTTCTCGATGGTCACTTCACACTGAAGAAATTCATCAGTAATATACTAAAGGATGGATTCTTTAAACTTCACACCCTTAAGAAACTTAAGCCTCTTCTTCATCCCCCTGACTTCCGTACGGTCCTACAAACTATTATCTTTGCCAAAACCGACTATTGTAATTCCCTCCTCCTCGGACTACCGAATAACACCATCCACCCCCTCCAAATACTACAAAATACAACAGCCCGGATTTTGACCAACACACACAGACACGATCACATCACACCTGTCCTAAAAGATCTACATTGGCTCCCCATAGCCTCACGTATACAATATAAGGCTCTCTCTCTCGTTCATAAGGCCTTGTACAATCCCGAAATGAATTGGTTTAATGACACCTTCCGATTTCACCAATCTAATAAACCCACTAGACACAGCCATGCCCACCACCTCGCCCAAACTCTACAAATTAACCTCCACGAGAGCCTGTGCGCTATCAATCGCCGGGCCTATCCTCTGGAACACAATGCCAGTCGAACTTCGCCAAGAAGAATGCTCAAAAACATTCAAGCGAAAGCTTAAGACCTGGCTCTTCACCAAAGCATACACTTAAATTCTCCTTGCTCTCATCTATGTTCCCCCCTTCTCTGTTCCCCCCTCGACCTGCTCTTACTAATAGTGGGTGAGTCTACCCTCTCGTCCTGGCTTTTCACTAAAGCATACACCCAACCTCCCCTCCCTCCCTTCTGTGTTACCCTACCCCCCCTCCTATCTCTCCTCCCCCCCCCTTCTCCTCTCCTTCTCCCCCTCCCTGCACAATTGTTAAATTATGTTATTCCCTATAATTGTACATATTGTATATATCTGCAAACTTTGCCTACAATAATTTATTAACCTAACTTTTTTTTTTCTTCTGTCACTTTCCCCCCTGCTTGTTTCCTCTTTTACCCTTTTGTAAATATGTTATTTTAATTTTAGTTTAAATCTTTATTTCCCCTACCTTTCCTTTACTCCCTAGTTATAATGTTTCAATATGTTTCAATTGTATTATGTTAAACATGTTCGATGTAAAGCGCCGCCACAGGCACTAGTTTCATGTTACGCTGTGAACCGATGTGATATCATTGATGAATGTCGGTATATAAAACTTTTAAATAAAATAAATAAATAAAAAATAGGGAAATATCTGGATCGACAGTTGTCTGAGGTGAGCCACCACCACCGCTAAACATTTTGTGAACACTCTTGGGGCCGAAGATAGGCCAAAGGGTAAAACTTTGTATCGATAGTGGCTGTTCTGAGCTTGAAAGCAAAGGTATTGACAGGAAGAAGGGTGCATGGGTATATGGGAGTACGCATCCTTCAAGTCTATGGAACATAGCCAGTCGTTTGGCTGTAGGAGGGAAAGAATAGTCTTTAGAGACGTCATCTTGAATTTTTCTTTCTGAATGTGTTTGTTGAGATTCTGTAGGTCTATGATGGGTCGAAGACCTCCGGACTTTTTTGGGATGAGGAAATAATGGGAGTAGAATCCCCGATTTTCCTTTGATATTGGAATTCTTTGAATGGATTTTTGGCTTTGTAGATTTTGTAACTGTTCCTGAAGGTACAGTGAGTGGCTTGATGTATTCCGGGGGGAGGGAATATGAGGGAGGCTTGGGAGTGTTACAAATTTTATCTGTTAGCCTTCCCTCATGATGTTCAGCACCCAAGAATCTGAGGTAATTGCCTCCCCATTGCCATAAAATAGCCGGAGGCGACCTCCTATGTATGGTGGTGGAGGTGGCTTGGGATAGCTCAAAAAAGATGAAGTCTGTTTTTGAGGGAGTGCTGGTGTTGGCTTTTGTGGTCGTTGTTGACAAGGTCGTTCACGGGATTGATGAGTCTGAGATTGGTATCTCTGGTGGGAATAATTTTGCGTTCGATAAGTATTGTATGGTTTAAAAAGGTGCCCTTGAGTAGGATTTCTTCCTGAATGAAGGGTAAAATTTCCTGGACGAGGTATGGGGGTTCGTAGGAGAAGTGAGTGACAGTACCACAGTACTCTGTTCTTTAAGACGAGTAATGTTTCCGCAAACTTCTCACCAAAAAAAGATTGTCTCCTAGACATGGTATGTCCGCTAACTTATTGTGGATGTCCTCTCTTATAGCGCTCACTCTCAACCATGCCATTTGTCTTGCTGCTATAGCCGAAGTTCTTGCAGAAGACTCAAATGATTCATACACAGACCGAAGTAGATGGCAAATTCCTTCTTCCATGTCTGTAAATGGCTGTGGAAGAGTATTATCAGATGCTAAACATATGGAACGTAATCTCTGAAGATGTTCAAATAAACACTGGATTACGTAAAACTGATGGTGTTGAATTTTTGTTGCTAGCATGGATGAATGGTATACTTTATGGCCGAAGTCATCCATGGACTTATGGTCCTTCCCTGGTGGTGAATTGGCATGAAGTTTTGACCTTTTTGCCTTTGATAGTGCAGATTCCACTACTACTGAGTTGTGTGGCAATTGTGTGAAATCATAAATTGTTGAATTACGCATACGGTACTTGAAATCCGTTTTCCTTGATGTAGCTGTGGTGGTAAAAGGTTTCTCCCACATTTTACGAAGGACTGTATCCAGTAATGTGGTGGTAGAGCTGTTGGCTCTGGAGGCATTTCGAATATTTTCAGTATGCCAAGAACCTCCATCCTAGGATCAGGAATATTTCCAGTCTCGATATTTAAAAGAGCCTACTTTCTCGATGAACTTTGCATAGGACAAGTCTTCGGGAGGGAAATAAGATTCTGGGAGACCTTTCTGGAGGGTCAGATGGAAAACCTGTAGATGATCCAGGGGACGATGGCCATGGCGAGTCTGGAGAGTCCGATTGATCAGCAATTGGAGATGGTGCTGATGGCTGAGAGGGAAGGAGTGCAGTTGGCGAAGGCTGAGAAGGCACCAGTGAAGGCTGAGGATGTACCATGTTTAGATCTTGAAGAAAAAGTATTTAATGCCTGCGAAACCTGTAACATCGCTTTAGATGTGAGAGGTTGTGCAGGTCCTGGAAAAGGACCTGATCCTGGAGGCATTGCTGCTATGAGCGAGTCTTGAGGAGGGGATTGAGGTCTACTAAGGGAAGACCCATGAGAATCAGAATCTTCACTACAGGTGACAAGTCATGGACAGAGACTAGTTCCAGATGCTGGTCAGAATCTGTGTCACTAGGTTTTGAAGATGTTAGATGTTTCGTTTTTTGTGACTTTTTAAGAGATTCCTGACTTAGCAGTATAGGCTGCATCAAGACTGGTGTCCCATGCGTCGGAATTCGAGGTTGAATCAATAGCTTCGCACGTTTTAAGTCATGATGCTCCGTTGCATCGCATGGCATAGACGCTGTACGCTTAGATGCGCCTTTGTGCACCAAGTGGTGTGCTGATGTCTTGTGCGCAGAGTCATGCACCAGGCTAAGTGCCGAAGCACCGGGTGCGCATTCTGGTGCCCACATGCCGTCCAGCTTCGGCCGATTTGATTTTTTATGACCCAACTTCTTCGATGTCGACGAGCAGGTTCAGTAAACTGAAAACCATGCGGCTCATGAGGGGATTTCTGTGAAAGAGGAGTTGCGGCCTCAACTCCCTTCACTGGCCTTGGTGGATTGACCGACCTGGCCGAGGTACCCTCTAGCGATGCAGACCTTTTAGACAGAGTTTTCGGTCTCTTTGACAGTCCCAGCGAAGACTGTGTTGACAATACCTTTAGGTACGCAATTTTTTCTGTGCGCTTCCTTTGGGCTCTAGGAGACATACGAGCACATTCCCGGCATGAGAATTGGTTGTGTTCAGTCCCAGGCAAATATAGCAGTAATTATGTCCATCTGTAATGGAGATAATTTTACCGCACTGGCAGTACTTAAATCCGGATGGCTTAGGAGCCATCACTGTCTAAAAAAATTGAAGAAAAACAAAATGAGAAAAAAATTTCTTCAGAGACGAAGAGGTGAAAAACCCAGCATGTAGACTGCTCGCAGAAAAAAAAAAAAAGAGACTCAGGTAACAAGGCAATCACGCAGGAAGCTCACTGCGCAGCCGTACAGAGTTCAAAACTCTGTACTAACTGAGAAACCTCCGCCTACTGACCGGTTGCGAGACGCTCCCAGACGGCATGACTAATTCAGCCCTGCTATCGACGGGAAAAAGAATTTTCTTCGATTTGTTTTAAATGAGCTACTTGCTAACTTGCTGGAGTGCCCCCTGGTCCTATTATCTGAGAGAGTAAAAAAACAATTTACATTAACTTGTTCAAGTCCTTTCGTGATTTTGTAGATTTCTATCATATCCCCCCTCAGTCATCTCTTCTCCAAACTGAACAGCCCTAACTAACTACTTTAGCCTTTCCTCATAGCACAGTGGTTCCATGCCCCTTATCATTTTGGTCACCCTTCTCTGCACTTTCTCCAGTACAGCTATATCCTTTTTGAGATGCAGTGACCCAGAAACATCAATTCTCATAAAACATTAAGCAATAAAGTCAAGTGATATAAATCATCATTCATATTATTAAAACCATACTAAAAAAAGAATATCAAGCAGGCAACAGCCAGCAAACATCCAGTAATTAAAATAACTCAAGTTTTTCTAATATTTCCCAAACACCAAATATTTCAAACAGACACATGAAATAACAACCCAAAATTTAAAATAGGATTAAAAATTTCCAGCTCTCCATACCTTGGATCTTTTGATTTCCAGATTGTTGCGGATTAGGTAGGGGGCCTCACAATCTTTACCTATCTCCCTTCCCAATACATATACATGCTGTCACACACACACAAGTTCTCTCTCACTCACATATAAGCTGTCATAAACACAGACTCTCTCGCTCTAACACACACACAGGCTCAGGCTCTTACTGACACATGCAGGCATTCTCTATATGTCATACATATGTAGTCTCTCACACATACACATGCAGGCTCTCACACACAAGCAGGCTCTCTCTCATACACTCACATGGGTAAATTTTCAAAACCTGGTGCGTGCAGATATTAGGAGATACACGCATGGCGGGCCGAGCGCATTTTCAAAATGGCCTGGCCACGTGCGTATCTCCTGGTACACACAGAAGTGCCGGGTTGTTGAAAAGGAGTGGGCCAGGGGTGGGGTATGGGTGGGTCCGGCCGGGACAGTGCCATTTTGCGCTGTCCCAGTGAAGCAGTCGCCAGCAGCCGTCTGGCACGCACAACTTACTTATGCTCAAAGGAGCAGGTAAGTTTTGAAACAAAAAGAATAGGGTAGATAGGGATGGTTTAGGGGTTGGAGTGGAGAGGGGAAAGGGGTGAAGGTGAGTTAGAGGATAGGGAACTGAGCAAAGGCCTGATCGAAATCCCCCCCCCCCCCCCGAGTGCGCCGATACAGAATTGGTCACACATACCTGTGCGCAGGTATCAGATTTTATAGTATGTACGCAGCGACAGGTGCATGTTATAAAATCGACACGTCCACATGCATGCACCGGGAACTGCGCACGGCCATTTAAAAATTTACCCATAGCTTTCAGGCCTCCCCTTTGTCTTCTGTGGGATGGCAGCACTGCTCCTCAATGCAGGAAGGGAGATGGGAAAAGGCTGCAACTCAGGTCTCTCCTCGAGCCACAGAAAGATGGGCTCTACTGCGACCCCGCAGGTTTCTCTTCAGTCTAGGAAGCTAGGGAAAAACCCCCCACGTGATCGAAGCAAACTGCCCACTAGGGGACGCCCGATTCCCTGATAGGCCAATTCGCCCCTGCTCCTCAGCTACCATTACAATACCAGGCAAAAATTTGTTTTCCTCTAAAGCTCTCTTCCCTAATAACCAATAAAAAACAGGAAATGTCAATTTCACATCTTCCTCTAAGTAAGACTTTTCATTCCTTCACTCCTGAGTTATTGGTTAATTCCCACATATTACTTCACTATCAATAATAATATTTGTGTCTTTAATGAAAACAATTTTATCAGTGTATTTTACCTTTTTGAGCTCTAAAAATTAGTTTGCAGTAAAAATAAGTAAGCAAGCATATCTTGCTCATATTTTGATCAATATAGATCATGCATTATTTCACCCCAAATGTGTTTTTTCTTCACAGTCCCCACTGGCTCTCTTATGTAAATTCTTAAGCCTCCTCATTCCTTGCAGCTTTACTCTTGTTACCCTTTCCTCCGTTATTCCTCCTATAATCCACCTAGTTTAGTATTTCCAAGACTCTGTATTCTGTAAATTTATAGCCTCTTATTTGTTTTTGTGTCATGTTTGTCTGTTTAGACTATACTGTAAACTCGAAGGAATAGGAACCATCCCCTTTTGTGTTTCTGTACAGCACTGCGTACATCTGGTATGCACTATATAAATTAATAGTAATATAACAAGTCATTTCCATTTAACAAATGCAGTTATTCTTTTCTTCGTTTACAATCTTGACAAATGCCCAGCAGAGGGTGCTGTACGCATATGAATAGTAACATTAAAAAAAATACCTCACTCCAAGATGAGATTTGTACAATGTTCTCTCCACCTAGCTTGATGTTACCCAGGTAGAGAGTTCATCAAGCTAGGTTGAGAGAACATTGCCCAAATCTCATCTTTGGGTGAGTTTCCTCACTCCGAGGGTCATCAAATCTTCACAGGAGACCACTGTTCTGTTCGTACGTCTAACATTGAATGTCAAAGGGGCCCCTAACCCCCTACACCGATACCTAAACCTCACCTTGAGTTACTAGGTGGGCCTACCATAGGGATACAAATACCTATCTAGGGAGATGACATTATGGCCAGTCTCTCTCATGTTATATGTGGGAAATACATGTCTGAATGTTATCACAATTTGCACTAACTTAGCATAGGTAATTAGTGCAAATTGAATAAAATGAATATTTGCATAAACCACACCCCTTTTGCTATCACATGCAATAGTTACCACATTTTGATAAATCTAGGTCCAAGTAAGTAAAATCATTCGTAATCAGGAAGCAGAAAATGAAATAATTCAAAACAGATTGTTGTAGACATGCTGGTAGAACAGCAGTCTACAGAAAAAAATACCTGTTGCTAACACTAGGTGTCACTGTGTACCAGTGTTTAAAAAAACCAAAAGTAAATTAGAAGATTAAATAAATAATAGTTCTTTCTTAAAATATATTAGTAGTGCTTACTGAAAACATTTATGTCTCCTTTCTTCTTCTTTTTTTATTACAGATTTATACTTTATTTATTTCATCTGGTTCAGAGTTTCATTTTGTGTCTGGATATTGGTGCTCACCATTAACATAGAAACATAGAAATGATGGCAAAAAAGGACCAAACGGTCCATCCAGTCTGCCCAACAAGCTTATGATAGCATCAGCTGTGCCATACAGGTCTCCCCCATAATGGTCATCCGCATACTTAGATTCCCAAACCGTCAAAGTTAGGGCCCTTCTTGGTTGCTGTTGAAGCAGAGAGCAATGTTGGAGTTGCATCACAAGTATAAGGATTATTGGTTAAGGTAGTAACAGCCGCATCAGCAAGTTCCCCCCATGCACTCTTTTCCTCATTTCCATCCTCTAGCCTTTAGGGATCCACAGGACCGGATTTTAATATCTACGCGCGGGTGCAGATCTGTGCGCAGCCGCGCGCATGTTATAAAATCCAGGGTCAGCGTGCGCAAGGGGGTGCACACTTGTGTACCTTGTGCATGCCGATCCCTAGGGGAGCCCTGATGGCTTTTCCTGTTCACTCTGAGGCCGCTCCGAAAGCGGAGCGGCCTCAGAGGGAACTTTCCTTCCACCCCCACTCTCCCCCCACCTTCTACTACCTAACCCGCCCCCCAACCTTTGTTCCATAAGTTGTGCCTGCCTCTGAGCAGGCGTAGGTTGCGCGCGCCGGCCAAGTGACAGCGCACGATCCCCCGGTACGGCCGTTGTGCCGGAGGCCTCGGTCCCGCCCCCCCACATAATGCTTTTAAAATCTGCCCCACAGAGTTTCTCTCATGCTCCTTTGAAAAATTTCACCATTGTCGTCTTCACCACCTCCTTTGGAAGGGCATTCCAGGCATCCACCATCCTCTCTGTGAGGAAATATTTCCCGATGTAGGTTCTGAGTCGTCCTCCCTGGAGTTTCATTTTGTGACTCCTAGTTCTACTGATTGGGAATCATTAAAACCTTACAGGTATCTGAAGGTCTGTATCATATCTCCCATGTACCTCCTCTCCTCCAGGGTATACATATTTACATCCGTCAGTCTCTCCTCATAAGTCATTTGATGGAAACCCCCCCCCCCCCCCACCATTTTTTTTTGCCCTTCTCTGGACCACTTCCATCCTCTCTGTCCCTTTTGAAGTTTGGTCTCCAGAACTGAGCACAATTCTCCAGGTGAGGCCTCAGCAAAGACCTGTACAAGGGGATCATCATCTCCTTTTTCATACTCTCTATGCAGCCCAGCATTCTTCTGGCTTAAGCTATCTCCTTGTCACATTGCTTTGCCGTCTTTAGCTTACTATACACTATCACCCCAAGGTCTCTCTTGCCCCATGCACAACAGCCCTTCAACCCCCATCACATACAACTCCTTTGGATTACCACACCCCAGATGCACTTCTGTACTTCTTGGCATTGAATCCCAGCTGCTATATCTTCGACCACTGTTCAAGCTTCCTTAAATCATGTCTCATTCTCTCTACTTCTTCCAGCATGTACACTCTATTGCCGATCTTATTATTAGAGATGTGAATCATGTGATCGATCGTCTTAACGATCAATTTTGGCTGGAGGGGGAGGGAATCGATCGTCGCGGTTTTGTTTTGTTTTTTTAAATCGTTTAAATCGTAAATCGGGGGAGGGCGGGAAAACCAGCACACTAAAACAACCCTAAAACCCACCCCAACCCTTTAAAATAAATCCCCTACCCTCCCGAACCCCCCAAAATGTTTTAAATTACCTGGGGTCCAGTGGGGGGGTCCCGGTGTAATCTTCCACTCTCGGGCCACGGCTGCGTTAATAGAAATGGCGCCGGCGCTACCTTTGCCTTGTCATATGACAGGGCAAAGGTAGTGCCGGCGCCATTTTGGTTCCTGTCCCCCGATGTCACAAGCGCAGGAGATCGCTCCCAGACCCCCGCTGGACCCCCAGGGACTTTTGGCCAGCTTGGGGGGGGGCCTCCTGACCCCCACAAGACTTGCCAAAAGTCCCTGGGGGTCCAGCGGGGGTCCGGGAGCGATCTCCTGCGCTCGTGATGTCGGGGACAGGAACCAAAATGGCGCCAGCGCTACTTTTGCCCTGTCATATGACAAGGCAAAGGTAGCGCCGGCGCCATTTCTATTAACGCAGCCGTGGTCCGAGAGTGGAAGATCACACCGGGACCCCCCCACTGGACCCCAGGTAATTTAAAACATTTTGGGGGGGTTCGGAAGGGTGGGGGATTTATTTTAAAGGGTCGGGGTGGGTTTTAGGCTTGTTTTAGTGTGCCGGTTTTCCCGCCCTCCCCCTTCCCCTCCCCCGATTTTTGACGATAAATCAGGGGAATTCCTATTGTATCGCGCCTCTAACGATTTTTGACGATTTAAAATATATCGGACGATATTTTAAATCATCAAAAAACGATTCACATCCCTACTTATTATCATTGTCAAAAAGACAAACTTTACCTTCTATCCCTTCCACAATGTCTCTCACAAAAATATTGATCAGGACTGGTCCCAACACCGATCTTTGTGGCACTCCATTTAACACTGTTCTCTCTTCAGAGTAAGTTCCATTTACAATCATACACTGTCTGTCAACAAGTTTGTAATCCACACCACCACCTTGGCGCTCACTCCCAAGCTTCTCATTTTATTCACAAGTCTCCTATGCGGGCCCTTATCAAAAGCTTTGCTGAAATCCAAGAAGATGACATTCAGTGCTCTTCCTTGATCAAATTCTTTAGTCACCCAAACAAATAAAAAAATTTGTCTGCAGGACCTTCTCCTGGTGAATCCATGTTGCCTCAGGTCCAGCAATCCTCCTGACTGTAGCTAGTTCACTATTCTTTCCTTCAGCAGAGTCTCCATTAATTTTCCCACCACGGAGGTGAGGCTTACCGGCCTGTAGTTTCCAGCCTCATCTCTGTTCCTATGCTTGTGAAGCTAGACCACCACCATTCTTCTCCAATCACTTGGCACCACTCCCATTTCCAGGGATCTATTGAACAGGTCATGCAGCGGACAAGCCAGCATATCTCTTAGATCCCTCAGTATGCTGGGATGAACCTCCTCAAGCCCCATGGCTTTGTCCACTTTCAGTTTTCCTAGCTCTTCCCATACATTCTCATCTGTAAATGGAGTTTTGTCTACTCCACCCTCATCCACTGTCTTGTTAACTGGATAGGCTGGAACAAGGCTGAGCAGGATGGAGCAAGGCTGGATAGGCTGACCAGACCGGAGCAAGGCTAGGCAGGGCAGGATAAGACCAGACAAGGACAGAACCGAACAAGACTAGACCAGACAGGCAAGGGTAGGAGCAGACTTGGACAAACACAGAACATAGAAACCCAAAGGCAACAAGGCTGGAGGCCCTTAGGCTGTTAGGTTATAGAAAGGCCTGGACAGGCCACAAGACAGGATACAAGACAGTAGAGGCCTGAAGGCCACAAAGCAGGAAACAAGCCAGAGCAGGCCCAAAGGCCTCAAAGGCAAGGTACAGAACAAGAGCAGAAGGCCCAGAGGCCATAAGACAAGTTACAAGGCTAGAATGGCCAAGTCAGAGAGCCAAGGGCAACTCCATGAAAAGGCAAGGTGGTTCTGCAAGGCTGGGTTAACAAAGGGCTAGAATTTGGGCATGGCAAGAGCAGCGAGGAGGAACTCGCTGAAGGCCTCTGAAGGTGAGAAGTTGTCATGGCAGGCAGAACCAGGGCACGGAGAAGCTGTGTGGCATGCAAATCCTTGAAACTGAAGAGTGGATTCCTTTTACAACACTACTCTTGGGGGCATCATAATTACTTGCTGATGGGACTAAAACTATTCCTTGAAGGAGAGTAGAAACATACTGCTACAATCTTATGATATTGCAACAGAGACCCAGAAGAAAAAAAAACCTCTCCCTGTTAATGTTAAACCTGTGAAGACCACATGAGTGCAGTATCAAACAGCTTGATGGGGATCAGATAAACATTTAAAAGCAAAATGTTTCCTAAAATAACTAACTTTTATCTACATTTTATGGTTCATGGGGTACAGTTTTGAAATAAGCAAACAGATCACAGATGTTTCACGCCTGGCAAAAACCACTTAAGATAGCAGAATGATTTAAAGATGGGAACACTACCCTGAGCTGTAAGGCTTTCAATTTCAATTCCAGTTCCATAGAGAAATAGTTTTCTACAGAGCAACCTGCTTGAGAGTGTAAATCTCACATGCCTTTAGCATCGAGTAAGAGCCATTCCACCATGGAATGCAGAATCCTAAAAGATTCTCTACACGAATCTGAGCAAGCAATGCTACAAGAACATTTTTAAGTAGCCAGGCTGTTTCAGTAATAACAGTGACATGCCAGGGCAAACGTCCATGACTTGCAATTATATTTTTCATGTGCTTCAATGCTCCTCTTCAGCCTCTTACCTCACAACTTAATTGACAGACAGAAGTACGTGCTTATTAGGGATGTGCACAAAAAATATGTATTTAAAAGTTTGTATATCCCGCCTAAGCTGACATTCTATGAGGGTTACAAGATAAAATATATAATAATCTCAGAATCAAACATTTCACATTACAAGTGGAAAAAAAAACCCAAACATAAAATACAAACAAAAAGAAAATAAAGCCTGCTGTTATCTGCAATACCTAATCATGAGGCTGGGGGACTGCTCCATATACCAGCTGTTCATAAAAAGCCTGTTAAAAATAAGAGGCCTACAGTTTTTCCCTAAATGAGTACTCAAGAATATCCCACACTTCTATAATATAGATTTATAACCTCCTTTCACTGCTGATTCTTCCTCTTTCTATGCACCCCAGCATCCCTCTGGTTTTTACCACTGTCTCACCACATTGTTTCATTGCCTTCAGATCACCAGACATTATCACCCCAAGGTCCCTCTCCCAAAGACTAATGTGCACTAGGGGTGTGAATCGTGTGATCGATCGTCTTAACGATCGATTTTGGCTAGGGGGGAAGGGAAATCTGATAGTTGTGTTTTTTGTTTTTTTTTTTTTTGTTTGTTTTTTAAATCGTTAAAAATCGTAAATCGGGGGAGGGCGGGAAAACTGGCACACCAAAACAACCCTAAAACCCACCCTGAACCTTTAAAACAAATCCCCCACCCTCCCAAACCCCCCCAAAATGTTTTAAATTACCTGGGGTCCAGTGGGGGGTCCCAGCGCGATCTCCAGCTCTCTGGCTATGGCTGCGTTAAGAGAAATGGCACCGGTGGCCCTTTGCCCTTATCATGTGACAGGGCAAAGGTCGCGCCGGCGCCATTTTGAATATTGGCAATACGGCCAGCGTGCAGGAGGTCGCTCCCGGACCCTGCTGGACTTTTGTAAGTCTTGAGGGGGTCAGGAGGCCCCCCCAAGCTGGCCAAAAGTCCCTGGGGGTCCAGCGGGGGTCTGGGGGCGATCTCCTGCACGCGTGACGTCGGGAGCCAGGAACCAAAATGGCGCCGGCGCTACCTTTGCCCTGTCACATGATAAGGGCAAAGGGCCACCGGCGCCATTTCTCTTAATGCAGCCGTGGCCAGAGAGCGGGAGATTGCGCCGGGACACCCCCCCCCCCCCCACTGGATCCCAGGTAATTTAAAACATTTTGGGGGGGGTTCGGGAGGGTGAGGGATTTGTTTTAAAGGGTCGGGTGGGTTTTAGGGTTGTTTTGGTGTGCCGGTTTTCCCGCGCCCTATTTAACGATACAAGGGAGGAGGAATAGCCTAGTGGTTAGAGCCTAGTGGTTAGAGCAGTGGACTATGAACCAGGAGACCAAGGTTCAAGTCCCGCTGTTGCTCCTTGTGACCTTGGGCAAGTCACTTTACCCTACATTGCCTCAGGTACAAAAACTTAGATTGTAAGCCCTCTGGGGATAGGGAAATACCTACAGTACCTGAATGTAAACCGGTGTGATATCCCAATTGAGATGAATGTCGGTATATAAAAATAATAAATAAATAAATAAAATAAAATACAAATGCCCCTGACGATAAATTGGGGGCATTTGTATTGTATCGTGCACTCTAACGATTTTGGATGATTTTAAAATTATCTGACGATAATTTTAATCGTTCAAAAACGATTCACATCCCTGATGTGCACAGACTTGGATAGGGGCCTTGGGATCATCTGAAGGCAGTAAAGCAATGTGACAAGGCGATAGCTAAAGCCGCAAGAACACTGCACAGAAAGAGGAATAACCAGCAGGAAAAAGGAGGTGACCATGCCCTACTCTAGTTCTTTGGTGAAAGCTCATCTGGAGTAATGTGTTCAGTTCTGGAGACCGTATCTCAAAAAGGGTAAGGACAGGACGGAAGCAGTCCAGAGGAAGGTGACCAAAACAGTTTGGGGTCTGCATTGAAAGCCATATGAAAGATTTTATTGTAAAAACTGGAAAGCAATTTTTAAATTTTATTTATAAATACATGAGAGGAGATGAGACTGAAGGACCTGAATATGTGTATCCTGGAGGAGAGGAGGTGCAGGGGACATATGATACAGATCTTTAAATATCTGAAAGATATTAATGATGCACAAACAAACATCAAACCTTTTCCGCTGGAAAGGAAACTGTAGAACTAGGTGTCATGTATGAAACTCCAAGGGCGGGGGACTCAAACAACGTCAGGAATATTTCTTCACAGAGGGCATGTGGATGCAAGGAATGCCCCCCTGGAAGAGGTGGTGAAGACAAGAACAGTAATGGAATTCAAAAGGACATAGGGATAATGTTACGATCCCCCCTGTTGCTGTGCTACAGGTGGTCTCTCACCTTCCACCGGAGGCCGCTCCGAAGCCAGGGCCTCGCCTGTGTTCCACCTGGGACTTGCTCCAGGGCCTGAGAGGCCTAGCTGTGCCTGGAGCTTGCATGCCAGCGTTTGGACTTCCTGGTTTCCAGCCACGCCCGTTTCCCTAGGGGCTGGCCCACAGCTCTCCACCTTATTTATAGGACCAGTGAGGGGCGGTCCTGGCAAGCTCCTCCCAGGGAGTTGCCTTCTACCTCCAGTATATAAGGACTTCCTCGTCATTTGCAACTGGCCTTCGGATCGGGCTCTACAGTCGTCTGTAACCTTGCCGATCCAGGTCCCCCGTGTTCGCCTATGCCTTGATGGGTTCCTGTCCAGTGTCTCTGCCTTGATGTCTGCCTTGATGTCTGACCTGTCTGATCCAGTTCCGCTCGCTTCTGCCCTACGTCCTGTCTGGTTCCTGAGCCTTCTGTCCTGTTGGGCCCTGGAGTGGCCAACAGGAGGGATTCGTCCCACGGGCTCTTGAGCTTCCCTGCCTGCCAGCCGAAAGGGCTTCGGATGTCAGTATCCCAGCATCGGAGTTCCTGTTCGCCTGGATCTTCCGCTTTGTCTTCCCTGCACCCTCCTTCTCAGCGTGGTCCGCGACCAGCCTTCCTGGGCTGTGTAGGGCGCGTCTGGGACGGGGTGGTCTGCGACTCAGTCCCACGGGTGGGCTGAGTAGGGCGCCCTGATGGACAGTGCCATGTTTCCTTCCAGCCTTGTCTATGATGTCTGCACCTGCCTTGTCTTGGATGTCTGCTTCAGCCTTTGCCCAGATGTCTCCAACGTCTTGCTTCAGCCTGTCTTGGATGTCTGCTTCAGCCCCCGTCTGACGTCTTCAGTATAAAGGACTCTGTCTGCCCTCGCCTCTGTCCAGCCTGCTGCCCATTGCCGTTCCCAGTGGCAGGTCCGAAAGGGCCGGGAACAGTCGGAGGACCGTTCATCAGTCAACTTCCCAGTGTTGGCTACCATGGGCGTGCAGGTCCGGCTGAGGGTCAGACTCTGTGCCTGCTTCTGTACCCGCCTGGCTCTCCATGCCTGCCCAGCTCACCTCCCACGGTGTGGCTGGGGCTCCTCCCTAGCTTTCGCCGTGGCCCAAGGGCTCACCACCAGCTCAAGACGACCGCGCCCGCGCGCGCTCGTAACAGATAAAGACTGGATGGAAATGAAAAATGGGGTAACCTATGTTAATTTTAGGTGTAACATTTCTGCATGGGGGTAACCTGCCTGGAGAGAGACAGTTACTACAATTACTAGAAGGCAAGGAGGTGACATGCATTGAGTGGCAGTTACTACCCAAAGTAATTTGCTTTGCAGACTGAATGGACCATTTGGTCTTTATCTGCTATTATTGACTATGTTACAAATGAAAAATGTGTCTACCTATTTCTTGATGATGTATTACCTTTGTGACATTCCCCCCCCCCCCACCCCGCCCTTGGTCCAGACTATGAATTACCCCTATGCTTGGGGTGGGGAGTACCACATGAGAAATTATATTTACTAATATGATTTATCTTCAGATTTGTAGCCTAAGTGGGGGATGAGACAGGGTCCTGGTCACCCCGATATCACAATTCTGTGCCCATCCCAAACAATCTCTCACTTAGGGCACCACAGACCAGATAAAATTATACCAGAGTTAACATTTAATTAACCCTTTCACTCATATTGTGTAGGTAGACAGTAAATCCAAACAAATCAAGCCATGCAAAAATAACCCTGGGCATGACCTGTGAACCAGGGCAACCAACATACTCATATGGATAGTATACAAAAATAAAGGACACTAATAGAGAAAGGTTGGGGTGGGGGGGGGGGGTGGAAGCAGTGAATTACACAGCTTTCAAAAATTGTCTTTACCCCTGAGTACTCAAAAAAGGGGGGGGGGGGAAGATCCACCTCAATATCATCAGTCTGCAAAGGGTGCACGCTGTCCCAAACATAAAACCCTGTGAAAAAAAAAATGGTGGAGCTGGCCAGCTGACAAACCAAACAGATGAGCACTGCAGTGTGTGGAAGGGGTCTCTCCTGGGGAGCTTCCTCAAATTGCTTACTTGGTATTAAACAGAAAGCGGGCCTGGATTCAGTCTCTTTCAGAAAGACCACAGTCCATCAGCTTCTCTTTCCCTGCCCTATTTCATGTGTCTTTGGCAAGGGTTTATGCTTGACTTTGGCGGAAAGGCTGAAGCAGTAAAGATGAGACACTGAATTTGTGACAAAAGGCAAGGACATAAATCTTCTCCCTTCTCTGCTAAGACACTCTGTGCAAAATTTTGATTACTGAACTCAGTCTCTTAGGAGGATGATCCATCCATGTGTTCCTGGGCCTGGATATCTCTGGAAAGGAAGTCTCTCAGTCTAAAAGCTCCTGGGCTCCTCAGTCCTTTGTTGGGATTTTACATGTAGCCAGCTATGAAGCAAAAACATCTGTCTGTCTATTTCCTCAGAGTGCAGACTTCTGTCTCTTCCTCTTGATAATTAGCTCTTTAGGAGAAGAACTGATTGCAGAGCTATGAGATATACTTCTCTTCCTGGATCCAATTCCTGCCATCTCTGTCCCTCACACACAAAGAGTGCCAGCCAAATTGCACCTTTCCTTTGGTTTCCTCCTCTGCTGGCTATGTAGTGCTGTTCTCTGGGAAGGCTAAACAATACAGCCCTTTTCCCAACTTGTTAGCACTGTGAGTGCTGGATGCCGATTCTTGTAAAACATTTGTCATTCCCTGGAGAACTCATGGGGGTTTTGACATTTTTACATTCCTTCATCTTGGCAATTATGGCTTGCACTCACTTCAGGGTTGAAAAAATTTTGGCAAGGCCAAAACACATTACTCAGATCCAGACGCAGTTCGTTGCACATTGTAAGGCTCCAACACATGATAAGCTAATGGGGGAAGGAACCTGGTTTATAGTAGCTTACTGCACCTTATTGGAATAATAAGTAATATCCCTTTTTTCAGAAGAATGCAGAGAGCGTATGAAGGAACATAAGCTGTTAAAACATTGGCCAAATATGCATAGCCATCTTGTCACAAAGCCTCAAAAATTAGTAGTATCAACTTTAGATATACTCTTAATGTTGCAGATTACCAATGAAGAATATACAAAACAGGAGTGATGTGATCCTATGCGAGCACTCCCAGAAATAAGCCAGCCAGCAGAATTCTGCAAAAATTGCAGAACTTTCAAATGGCACTTTAGAAGGCCTACATAAAGTTACAGTATAGAAATGTGCATTCGTTTTAACCAAAATTTGAAAAATGCAATAAAGGGCCAATTTGTTTGTTGAGGGATCCCATAATGAATTGAGGACCCCCCCCCCCCCCAATTAAACAAATCCTATTTGCTGCATTCAGTTAAAAAGAATCTCCGCTCGGGCCTATGCCTAGGCCTGAAGTCGGGGCCTTACCTAGGGAATAGGCCGAGGTCTAAAGCAGGGGCTTCGGCCTATGCCTGAGCATGAGACCAGTGCCTTGGTCTAGGCTTAGGCCCAGGCATAAGGCTGTGGCTGCATTGGGTCACATGGCCTATGTCTAAGTGCAATGCAATTATGTCAAGTATTAACTGGACTTGGGTTAAACTTCAAAATGTATGCAGATGATATTCAGTTTTTCATCTTTACAATAACTCATGGAACAATACCTTAGCACATATATCATTATACATTAACACTATAAAAATCTGGTTGTCACATAATAAACTGAATATGGCCAAATCTGAACTATTATTACTCTCCAGGATAGATAACTTGGAACTAGCTATACCAGAGTCACTAAATATTGATGGGCAGAATATAATGATCGCTAAAAAAAAAAAAAAAAATCTATACTTTGGGAGTAACACTTGTTACTGGTCTGTCTATGCAACCTCATATATCTGACATCATAAAATCTGCTTTTTATAGGCTCCATCTCCTTAAACATCTTAAAGCTCTGTTGAACATAAATGACTTTAGACTAGTCTTGCAAGCCTTAATATTAACAAAACTTCACTATTGTAATGCCTTATATTTAGGATTGCCTGCATATGTGCTACGCCCTTTACAGGTAAGTACAGAATGCAGCAGCACGTATTCTAACTAATGCTGATCATTGTGACCATATATCTCCTACCTTAGCCTCACTACACTGGCTACCTATATCTTTTCTCATTCAATATAAGACATTAACAATGTTTTTCAAACTTATTCATGATGACTTGTTAGTTTTGTCCTGTACTTCCCTACGGTTATATAGACCTGTAAGAAACTTATGTTTCTTAAATAAAAACGATACTAAGTGGAGGAATCCTTGAAAGCAGGAAGTTTTCTTTTTCCAGTGAGCCTTTAAGCGCAGCATCCCCTTTATGCCAGCCCCAGGCTGGGGTAAAGTTTACAGCGTTACAATGGGTGCAGTGGCCGTACGGGAAATGTTTTGAATTGCGGGGATTAGCTAATAGTCTCATCTACATGGAATTTACATGTGATGAGCGCTATTAGCTTCGTGCTGGATTGGGCACGCATTTTGGACGCACTAATCCCCGTATTGCATTGGGAGTTTTGGATGCGCGTCCTGTTGTGCGTTAAGCTGTGCGCAGGCTGCAGCAGATGGTATTGCATCGGCTTGTATGAGCATGCAGTAGGTTTCTGATGGTACAGCAGCTCCTCCACTTACTGTGATTCATTATGGTAGGGTGTGCTTAAGAAGAACTTTCAAAAGCCTGAAACAGCTTGCCCGTGGAATGATGTGGAACGCACAGGGAAAGCAGAAGGTATACTGATGTTTTTCATTTACTTGGATGACTAAATTATCTGCAAGGGATGTTAGAAACACTCCTGCAAAGCACGAATGTGGATGACTTTGGTAGTAGCTGTCAGGCAAGAAGGGCTTATGGCAAGGTTAATCCTGAATGGAACCGTTTCTGTGCAAAAGCTTATCTTTCTACACCATTTGAAATAACCTGACAACCTGTTCAAAGCATCCAAATTATGACACATTCTTTCCCACCCCAGGGGTGGTACAATGGAGTCAAGATACTTAAGTCAAAATCTGGATGCATTTCAGCTCTGCACATATATATTTTTTGGCAAACTTCCTTCCTATCATTGGATTCCATTTGTAAAGCATCTTCCTGTACATTTACTGCAGTAGCTGTTTAATCTCATACCGAATATATTCAGTTCCTCAGGGCAGCAAATTCTTGTTGAGTCACATCCTTAACATGACTGAGAGGTAATGTGATAACAGATCTTCAATCAGCCCCTGCCCACTCTGCAGGGCCTCATCACCTACACCCAAACCAATGCCCATTAAAAAAAAGAAGGTTTCCTGCTGTGCATAGTAGAAAGCTTACAAATTTAAAAGCAGAAAAGAGAAAGAACTACACCAAAGGCTTTTTTGTGAGCAATGTGCATACTTTTCTCCATATTGGGTAGGGAGATACAGTTTTCAAAGGAGCTTTTTCCACTGGTAAATACCCATTTATCCACAGGGATAAAAGGATATTTACCTTAAACCTTTTAAGTTTGCCCCCATGTTGGCTAATATCTTTCTAAGAAGGCACGTGGGGTAAATATTCCCACTCTAAAACTGTCTTCAGTTCATTCAGGTAATGAAAACTTTCTTGCTACAATATGATTGGGGCTTCTATTTTTAGATAATTTATAAATTGTAAATTTAGTTGTTCATGTTCCAGATAATGAGGGGTTCTTTGAGAGTATAAATTGGTATTTATTGGCGTTTTCACAGCTCAGGTCTTATTGTTGAGTACTTTTTCCGGTTGAATCAAATACATATATTTGTGCAGCTGAGGAGTCAAGGCAAAAAAAGACACAGAATCAGGGTGGAGGATCCAAGGCAGACAAGAGGAGGGGTGAAAGATTAGTAGGGGTTGTGATGTCCAAACAAACAACTATTTTGTTTTATATTATTTTTGCATCAGAGGTATTATATCAGTGCTTATCAGTTAAAATTGAAAGCCCTAAATATGATAGACTCTCTCTCTCTGATTAGGGATGGGTGACTAGTTTATTCTCTTGAAATATGGTGTATCTATAGTCATTTAAAAAATAAAAAATTACTCTATTGCTTTAGAAAATATTACTCTATAGCCATTATAAGCAAAGCAGTAAAACTGATTGGTTCATGACATCCTGATATACCTGCTTTTCATAATCTGTAAAAGGTAATGGCTAGGTCACATTAAATTACAACTAAGGGTATATTACAACCTTATAGCTCAAACTGTACATGCTAATCTGTTGAGATCAGTCTTCATATCAAAATGAATTTATATAAACTAACAGTAATCAGATGACTCTTTCCAGCCAATAATGATGAACAATGAGTCAGAGAAATTGCTATTGGATGACCAGAGCCCATGTGATTCAGACCTAAATGTGATAAGAAATTATAATATGCCCACCAACCATGGTAGTTAAACACAACCAAATAAAATAAACCCAAGACCAGACGGGATCCAGACTTATACATGAGTTAAAGATATTAAGGGAGAAAAATTAAACAAATTGCAGAATATTATATCTAACAGAGGACCAAAAATCATAATATCTCATTATTTAACTTCATAGGGTACACTGTATTCAATGTAAAAAACCATCATTGCTTCAGGCAGGATAAACATGATTCTCTAACTCCATCTCCAAGTTTCCAAATCCTTGGCAATGTCAATTACAAATCAGGTCAATTGTTTGAATGTTATGTGTTGATTGCCTCATTCAATTGATATTGTCAAGGAAGTCTGAAGAAAGAGGGACAGAAAATTGTTTATATCCTACTGGAAAAACAAACACAATCTGGACTGATATAGCTTCAATACAGCCTTTAAAAACTAGTAGAATACCTTGCCTGTGTCACACAGACAGATCTCACCACATACAGAATAGGTGGCCACAAATTAGAAATTACAAATGTGCGAACATTGAAATGGAAATCCTGAGAAGCCAGACTCTGTATGCAGTTCAACACCAGAGAAATAGAAAACAGAAATGCATTTCATCCTGTATAGAGCAAGATTCAAAAATATCAGAGAGGCACATTCCAAAAGTTGATATTTCCCAATTACTTGTCTGAAAATAAAATGTTTTTGTTCTACTTTTGTTGCCCAAACATTTTATTTTTCTAATTGTGTTGACCCCAAATCTCTTTTTAACTCTTTCCTTTCTGTCTTCTTCCAACTCCTTTTCCAGGGTGTCCAGTCCATTTGCAATTTCTTTCCTCCCCTGTCATCTTCATTTTCTCTCAACACCTGTCTCTTCTTTCCTTTCCAATTTACTTTTCTCTATTTCTCTTTTTTCTCTTTATGCACTCATAGCTAGATTTCACTGCTTCTTCTCCCCTCTCATCATTCTCGTCATCTCCCTGTTTTCATCTCTGATCTACTTACCAGCTTCCATCTCCCACTCTCATACGCTTCCTAGCTCATCTCCCCACTCTCAACCCTTAACCTAGTCTTCCCATTCCCCTCATCTTACTCCTTCCCCAACCTCCAAATCCCCCCTTTGTCTTTCACCAACTCCCTTAGTCCCCTATTTCCATCCTCTGTGCTCAGTTCTTTACAATCCCTCAACTACTTTCCACTGCCTATCATCTGCTCATTAGACCCAGCTACCTCTGTTGCTCATTTTATCTCTTGCCTCATCCCTTTCTTTTGTATCTTTCAGGAACCCAGTTTCCTATTATCCCATTTCATATCCTCCCGAGCTCCATTTCTATTCCCTCACAGACCCGACCTTTTTCCACTGTTTTTCACTCCTTCCCCAGTGTTCTAGGCCCTTCATACCATATTTGAACCCCTCCAACCTTTTAACCCCCTTATTCTACTCACATCCACAGCCCTGTTTCACACCTCCCACCCATATAACACCCCCAACTTATATTCCTCCCTCATGCTCTCTATCCAGTTTCTGTTATCCCAGTTCAGTCTCAAATCCATCCTCAAGTCCTAACAGTCTCTAACCAATCTGAGTCCCTTCTGTCCTCCAATCACAAAGTTCTCATTCTTCCTCATGCCCAGTTTCCCACACATTCCAAAATCTGAGAGTCCCTGTTCCCTCCTCAGCTCTCCTTACCTAGCCACTAAATCTGGAAGTCCTCCTATACTCTCTCCATCAATATGTCTCCACCCTCCCCGCCACCTGATCTAAGCTCCCCCCTTCAAATCTGGAAGTCCAGGATTTTCTCCCCACACCAAATCTGGCCAATCTGGGATTCTTCACACTATTCCCTCCCATCCACCAATATGAGAGTTTCTCGGCCTCCCCCCCCCCCCCCCCCCCCCATCTCCTGAGTCCCAAATCACCCTTTAACTTGTTCCTGTGGCTGTCCTTGCCTCTTTCTCTCTCATATTCCTCCTCCATGTCCCTGTCTGGCACTTTGACATGGTGCCTCCTCCTCCTGCAGTAGTGGCAGTGGTGCCTTTCCTCTTTCTCTGCACCTGCAGAGAAAGAGGAAAGGCACCACTGCAACACAATGCAATCTATCTATGCAACTCTGGCAGTGACAGATTTAGGTTTTTGCCATTCCTAGGCACTGTTGGTGCTCTTGTCCGTCCCCCCCCCCCCACCCCTTCCCACTCCCCCTCAGAAGGTCAGGATATAGCAGATCTAAGGCCCAGCTCTACTGTTTGCTGTGGCAGGAATTAAATTCTCAAGCACATGTGCAAACATTTCCATCTTTTATATCGCATTATAAAAACAGCTGTCCAGGGATCTGATTGAAGACATCCAAAAGGTGGGAAAGAAGGGAGAAGTGTTGCTTTTTGGAGATTTTAATCTGCCAGATGTGGACTGGAGTATCCCTTCTGCAGAATCTATAAGAAGTAGAGAGATAATGGATGTCCTTCAAAGGGCTCTGCTCAAACAAATGGTAATTTGAACCCACGAGAGAAGGTGCGATATTTACCTGGTACTCATTAATAGGGATAATGTCTCTAATGTCCAGGTAGGTGCTCATCTGGTTTGATATTACTAACAAGATACAGAGAAGTCACTTGAAGACCAGAATTTTGAATTTCACAAATACGAACTTTGTCAAAATGTGGATGTACCTGGAAGCAGGGCCGGTGCAAGGGGATTAGGCGCCCTAGGCGAGCCTTCTCACTTGCGGCCCCCCCCCCCCCCCCGTTGCCCCGCCCCCCCGGTCTTGGCCCCAATTCCTACTCATTCTCGATCACGCCCACTGACTGTGTGGTTTTCTGGGTCGCGAGCAGGTTGGGCACTGCTTGGGGCCCGCCGAATCTCCACTCCTCTGCCCTCGCTTGCGGCCCCATATGGCTCACACCCAGTGGTGCACCAAGGGTCTCCGGCGCCCGGGGGCCAATGCATTTGCGTGCCTCTCCAGCCTCCCCCCGTAATCTTTCTTGTACTAATGCTTAAGGTCACAGAAAATCTGTGATGTCTCTAGACAGAAGAATTTTTTTTTTTGGGGGGGGGGAGCCAAAATGACATTTCTTCATCACACCTACCTCTATAGCATGGATCCTGCTTTAAAATTGGTTATAAAAAAAAAAAGTGTTAATAAAAAAGTCCAAAGGGTCTGCTGCGTAATTTTAAAAAGCTGGCCAGTTTCACACTTCTAGTATACTATAAAATTATTTTGATAGCCTCATTCAACTAATTCTATATGGCTATGAAAGTGAAGTCTGGAATATATAGGAAGGGACAGAATGTCAATACAAATCCTGCACCTCCAGTTCTGTAACTCTGTGCATCCACTGAAATTCCCCCAAACAATGGAGCTTGGATGTTTCCCTTACAGCTCATCATACTAAAAGATATTTTCAAATTCTGGTGTCACCTCACAGTAACAGCAGCACAAACACCTTCCACTGCCAGACACATTGTGAACACACACAAAACCCCGCAAAAAAGACACTCAAAATCTATACTGCAATCCCATCGTAACATAACTAATAACACCAAGGACTCAAACAACAATAACCCTACCTGTGAATAAGCAAGGGTAAATATTACACTGGGTCCTAGAATAACAATACACCACCTACTGAGGAAACAAAACAAACCAGATTGCTATAGATCCCTATACAGACACTATATGCTAGCAGAATCTCTCATCATGGTCACACACACAGAGCAGAGACAGCGCCTCACCAAATACAGAATACAAAATAAAGGAGCACAAATTAGAAAAAACTGAAATGGAAACCCCAAGAAGCCAGACTGTATTAATAATGGAAAAACAGAACCACCATTCCTCAAACAATAAAATCAAGAAACATAAAGCATCAGTTATAATAATAAAACCATACTAATAAAAGAATATTTTAAAACTACTGATAAATGGAATTTCTATTAATTAAAATCATATACATTTTTTACAATTTCCCAAACACCAATAAAATATTTCAAAACAGCACATATATCAAATAACACCCAATAATTAAAACTAATAAGGATTTTAAAAAGCCCCTGCTGTCCATGCATGGGAGCTCTTGATTTCCAGTCACCCTGATGTTGTCGAGGATTAGGAGGTTATCCTCTCTCTCTCACACATACACTGTCACATACATACTCTTATACCCACCATAACATCTCGCTCTCACAGACACTGACACACTCTCAGGTGTAAGACACTCTCTCCTCAACACCCCCCCCCCCACACACACACACTCTTACTCCCCTGGATTTTCTCATACACACTCATGCTCTCACTGGCTCCCTCACATACACACAAACACACACCCAGGCAAGCTCCCAATCATTCTCACACTGACCCCCAGGCAGGCTCCCATTCATTTTCACACCACACCCTCCCCATCCCCCAGGCATGCACACATTCATTCTCACACACACAGGCACCTATTCTCACACATACAAACCCCAGGAAGACACCCATTCATTCTCATACACACATACACCCCCAGGCTGACTCCCATTCATACACATGCACACACTAAAGGCAGACCCCCCTCTCTTTTGCCAGCAACCTCAGAGCCTCTCTCATTCCTCTGCTGCCACTGCTGCTGTGTGGCTATTGAGGAGGTGCTGATTGCTAGGGATGTGAATCGTTTTAGGACGATTAAAATTATCGTCCGATAATTTTAATATCGTCTTAAACCGTTATGGAACACAATACAATACAGATTCTAACGATTTATCGTTATAAATCGTTAGAATCGTGAGCCGGCACACTAAAACCCCCTAAAACCCACCCCCGACCCTTTAAATTAAATCCCCCACCCTCCCGAACCCCCCCCAAATAACTTAAATAACCTGCGGGTCCAGCGGCGGTCCGGAACGGCAGCGGTCCGGAACGGGCTCCTGCTCCTGCATCTTGTCGTCTTCGGCCGGCGCCATTTTCCAAAATGGCGCCGAAAAATGGCGGCGGCCATAGACGAAAAAGATTGGACGGCAGGAGGTCCTTCCGGACCCCCGCTGGACTTTTGGCAAGTCTCGTGGGGGTCAGGAGGCCCCCCCACAAGCTGGCCAAAAGTTCCTGGAGGTCCAGCGGGGGTCAGGGAGCGATTTCCCGCCGCGAATCGTTTTCGTACGGAAAATGGCGCCGGCAGGAGATCGACTGCAGGAGGTCGTTCAGCGAGGCGCCGGAACCCTCGCTGAACGACCTCCTGCAGTCGATCTCCTGCCGGCGCCATTTTCCGTACGAAAACGATTCGCGGCGGGAAATCGCTCCCTGACCCCCGCTGGACCTCCAGGAACTTTTGGCCAGCTTGTGGGGGGCCTCCTGACCCCCACGAGACTTGCCAAAAGTCCAGCGGGGGTCCGGAAGGACCTCCTGCCGTCCAATCTTTTTCGTCTATGGCCGCCGCCATTTTTCGGCGCCATTTTGGAAAATGGGCGCCGGCCGAAGACGACAAGATGCAGGAGCAGGAGCCCGTTCCGGACCGCTGCCGTTCCGGACCGCCGCTGGACCCGCAGGTTATTTAAGTTATTTGGGGGTGGGGGATTTAATTTAAGGGTCGGGGGTGGGTTTTAGGGGGTTTTAATGTGCCGGTTTTTCGATTTTTCGATTTTTCAATTTTTTAACGATTTTCACGATTTTTCACGATATTTTACCCCCCCAAACGGCAACAATACGATTCCCTCCCCCTCCCAGCCGAAATCGATCGTTAAGACGATCGAGGACACGATTCACATCCCTACTGATTGCTGCTACTGGCACTGAAGCCCATTCTGCTGCCTCCTCTCTGCAGGCCCTGAGGACTTCCACTTCCTCCATGCTTATCTCCTACATTGTGAGATCCGCATAGAGAAAGTGCTACTCTTGCACATTCCCAAAGATTACATGTGCCAATCAGTAAAAAGTAATTTTTTTTTTTTTTACTTTGCTGTCTGATCTTAGTTTTCTAATGGGTTGGTCACAGGATTTTTTTTCCACCTTTCCTTTATTTTTTTTTTTTTTTTGCCAATTCCTTTTATATTGTCTTTTTTTCTATTTCTTCTCTCCATCTGTCTTCTTCCCTCAAACACACAGTCAGGTTCTCATTCTCACATGGTTTCTCTCTCTCACACACACACACACACACACACTCTCTCTCATACAATCATTCATACACACAGGCTCTCACTGTCACATGCTGTCTTGCTCAAGCACAGACTCACTGTCACATGCTGTCTCTCTCACACACACAGGCTCTCACATTTCTCTGCAAATATTCAGGTCCTCACTCCCACACACAGTCTCTCAACTCATCTCATGCACACACACACTCTACAGATCCTTAGCCTCTCTCTCACCTCTGGGCCTCCTCTTCACGGGTCGCCGCAGGATGGGCTCTGCAGCAGCCCTGGTCTTCTTGGGCCACCCACAATGTGGGATTCGTGGCGGCCCTTAAGCACTGCTCCTCTTCTGCACGTGGCTGATGCTCCTCCTCCTTCCTGCCCGCGCGGCTCCGGCAACTTTTTTCTTCTGGGTCCGTGGGGGCAGGAAGGAGGGGGGAGTATTTGCAGGCTTAGATGCGACCTTTTTCTTCGGGTCATGGTGACGCGAGGTCCACCACAGCCCTATGAGCCTTCTTGTTGGCCTAGTGGAAGCACTAGGCGATCGCCTAGTGCTTCCACCAGCCCTGCCTGGAAGAAGTACTGGAAGAAATTGGGTGCAGTGGAACAGTGTGAAAAGCGTAATATGAAATCTAAAATAAATAAACAGTGGGCCAAATTAAAAGGGGCTATTACAAAGACAAAAAAAAAATCTATATTTTAGAAATGTAAACAAAAGTAAGAGGAAAAAGAAAACAATCTGGTTCTCAAAGAAAGTGGCTGACAAAATAAAGGCAAAAAGAATAGTGGTCAAAAAGTATAAAGGATCCCAAAAGGAGAAACACAGGTGAAACTAAGAGACAAAGAAATCAGGAAAGTGAAAGTTCAAGTGAAAAAAAGGATTGCCAAAGAGGTAAAGTGAGGTGACAAAACATTTTTTAAATATCAAAAAAAGATATCAAAAAAAGAAGGAAGGCCTGAAGTAGTATATAGAAACTGAAAGATAAGGAGCAATGTGTGGAGAGAGACAAAGAAATGGCAGAAATATTAAATACTTCAGTTTGATGCTCACTAAAAAAGACCCTGGAAAAGGACCATTGCTGGTTGACAAGAATGAAGATAGGAGTGGGGTAGCCGAAACTCCCATTTACAGAAGAGAAGGTATAGGATGAGCTAAAGTAAACTGAAAGAGGACAAGGCTATGGGGTCAGATGAAGTACATTCCAGGATACTGAGGGAGCTCAGATGTGCCAACAGGCCCGCTGAAAGACCTGTTCAATAGATCCTAGGAAATCGGAGTGGTGCTGCGAGATTGGAGAAGTGCGGTTGTGGTCCTTCGTCACAAGGGTGGCAGCAGAGAAGAGGCTGGAAAATACAGGCTGGTTAGCCTCACCTCAGTGGTGGGAAAAATAATGGAGAGACTGCTGAAGGAGATGATAAATTAGGTAACTTGCATGTATTTACCATGGGAAGGTCCTGTCAAACAAATCTGATTTTTTTGATTAGGTGACAAGACAATTGGATCAAGGAAGAGCACTCAATGTAATCTACCTGGTACCAGTTCTGTTCAATATCTTTGTGAGTGACATCGTGGAAGGGATTGTAGGTAAAGTCTATTTGTGGATGATACCAAGATCTGCAACAGAGTGGACTCCCCTGAAACAGTAGAGAGAATGAAAAGTGATTTAAGAAAGCTTGAAAAGTGATCAAAGATTTGACAGCAGGATTCAATGCCAAGAAGGGCAGAGCCATGCATTAGGGGTATGGTAATCCAAAAGAGCTGTATATGATGGGGAGTTAAACACTGATGTGCATGGACCAAGACAGAGATGTTGGAGTAATAGTATATGGCTATCTGAAGACGGCAAAGCAATGCGACAAGCAGATATCTAATGCCATACGAATGCTGGGCTTCATTTCATTGCAAAGTTAATGACATCAGAGTCACTTTCTCCCCAGTGGGGGCATGTCTAGACCAGTACAATTGGGATCCTGCAAACCTTCAGGAAGAAGAAGATCAGTCTATTCTGATCCTTCCTAGGTCTCAGGAAACAGATGTTGTACCTACTAGTAGACTCGCTGCTTTCAACAAAATTTCACCTGGTGCAATTTTGTTGATACTTAAACTTAATCCTGTCTCACCACAATTATGGCTGACATTGTCAACATCAGTTTTAACACTTGCAATCTTCCAGCTTCTCTTAAATCTGCACTCATCCATCCTGTTTTAAAGAAAAATCAGCTTGACCCTGAGGTCCCTGAGAACTTTCATCCTGTTTCTAACCTTCCTACTCTTGCTAAAGTCATTGAAAAAAATAGTGGAACCTCAATTATCAGCATTTCTTTTAAAAACTATGGCCCTTCATCCCAAACAGACTGGCTAAAGGAAGGGACATTGCTCCAAAACAGCTCTTACTCATTACTTAATGAGACTGGTCTCTGTCTGGATAGAGGTGATGCAGCTCTTCTAATATGTCTTGATCTCAGTGCTGTATTTGATAGAGTTGATCAGCTTCTACTCAATTGGCTGTTTGATTTTGATATTAGAGAAATGGTTCAAAGGTTTCTTGGAACATACTTATAGCATTAGTTGGAATTCAGAGCTTTCCACCTTCTCTCCCACTTCTTAGTGGAGTGCCCCTAGGCTCTAGACTAGACCATTGTAATGATTTATTACATGGTCAATCAACAAACCAACTTAAATGACTTCAACTGGCATACATTTTATGAATCTAAATATGAGCATGTTATTCCCCTTTTTGTTGATTAACACTGGCTTCCAGTGTCCCTTCATATACAATTTAAAACAGGATGCTTTACTTTTAAAGCCCTGCGTTGGGGCACTCCATTTTATCTTGCCCCTTATTTCTCCCTATCTTCTCTCTTGTTTGCTACGGTCTTTGCAACAAGAATGTCTAGTGCTGCCTTCCATTTGAAACATTTCTTTTGAAAGTTCTAGAACTATTTGCTTTTCTTATTTATCCCTATGTCTTTGGAACTCCTTACCTCTCAACATTCATCTGGAGAAAGAGTTCTTAAAATTTAGAAAAGTACTTAAATCTTACTTATCTGTACAAGCTTTTCCACATCTGAGTAATACCTGAACTTGCTTGTACATGCCTTCCCGCATTTTATTTACACCTGATCTGATTTCCTGCTTTTCAGGTTATATTTTATTCTTTTCTATTGTTTTACTCATTTTATTTTTTATCTTATTTATGTATATTGACCTGACTTTTGGTTTTATTTTATCATTTTGTTATATTATGTTTTGCCTTTTTAATTTTTTTTATATTTCTATGCTATGTTTTTGCTAGTTTTAAATTGTTAGTTTTGCTAATTTTATTTTTACATTGCATTGTTTTACATTTGTAATGAATTGTGATTAATCACGTAAGAAGAAACAAACAGAGGTCGATACTGTAACGTGCGGTTGAAGATTTCCCGTCTGTAACGTGCTGGGAGCGCACAATTCGGACGCGTAAGGCGATCCAGCGATACAGTCTCCAGTTTCATGCGTCCTTAGCGCTTCTTAAAACAGACGCATAACCCTTTCCACACGCAGCATGTATATGATATGTAAATGAACAAATTAGCTGTATAATGAAGGAATTAGCTATTCCCCTCCGATACTGTGATGCGCGCTCAGATTATCTCCTTTGTAACCCGCTATTTTGCCGCGTCCTTAACCTGTTAGTTTACCGCCTACCCTCTACTTGGTGTTAGTGTGGTGTTCGAATAGCAACGTACCGGACTGCACCATGGACGACCTGATTTTTTTTGCTCTGGCGCTAATTATCATTCGGTGGAGAAGGAGATGAATGTATCCTCGACTGAGAAACCCAGGAAATGCTCGGCAGATTGGAGAGGCGAACGGGGGGTTGCCACAGCAGGAAGAACCCAACCGACCCGAGAACCCAGCTGCAAGACCGGAGGTACGTGATCTGTTTGTTTTTCTGTAAGAATGGTGCCCATGCCCTTTGGTGCCTCTATTGACGCCGGAGGATGGCGCCGGTCGATATAGGCGTCCGTAAGGCGGACAAGAGAACGCGGTCGCCGGAACATGGGCGCCCGTAAAGGGTGGACAAGAACGCCCTTACGGACGCTTATGTTCACGGGCGCCCGTGAATGGCCTTACGGACGCTTCTTGTCTACGGATGCTTATGTTCACAGGCGCCCATCTCGTTGGGCCAGTAGACATAGGCGCCGTGAACATGGCGTACGGAGAAGCGTTCTCGTCTACGGACAAGATCCCAGGTGCTGTAATTCAGCGGGCATTAAGCTAGTAGACATAGGCGCCTGTCTACGGACGCTTATGTTCACGGGCATCTGAGAGATGGGCGCCCGTGAACGGCCTTACGGACGCTTATCTTCACGGGCGCCCATCTACCGGCGTTTGCATAAATGCCAGTAGATATAGGCGTACGGAGAGGCGTTCTCGTCTACGGACAAGATCCCAGGTGCTGTAATTCAGCGGGCATTGAGCTAGTAGACATAGGTGCCTGTCTACGGACGCTTATGTTCACGGGCATCTGAGAGATGGGCGCCCGTGAACGGCCTTACGGCCTTATGGATGCTTCTCGCCTACGGACGGCGCCCATCTTCTGGCTGTAATTCAGCGGGCATTGAGCTATTAGACATAGGCGCCGGTAGACATAGGTGCCTGTCTACAGACGCCAGAGAGATCGGCGCGCAGAGAGATCGCCTCTACGGGCCTCTACGGGAGCCATGTTCATGGCCATGTTCACGGCGCCTCTACGGGCGCCATGTTCACGGCGCCTCTACGGTTGTCCATAATTGTTGCTGATCCATGGCCATGCTTCTTTTTTTTCTGTATTTATTTGCTGTTTTCTGTGACAGATTTTTGTCAGCTATTGTCAGCTATTGAGACAATCCGGCTGTAGTTTGTTTATTTATTAATGTATTTAAAGGTTTTTTATACCGCGGCACGTTATAAACATCACCTCTGTTTACAATGAACAATAATGTAGCAACAGGCTTTACAATCAATTTAGAAAGAACAAGCATATATCAAATGAAGTCAATGAACATAGCAATAAATCAACATATAGTTAAATTGAACCCAGTCTAATCCCCATGAATGTGTTGTTAAAGCATTTATATGTGTCCATTACTAATTTGAATTCTCCAGGGAGAAACTATGTATAATTAGGTACAGGCAAATGGAGAGAGGATTGGGATGTCTTAGGTGTGGGTAAGGAGTGTATGAAAGTACATTTATGTTTTCAAATGATTTTACTCGGAACAGTGATGGCGGACTCTCTGTCCATCTCTCTCTAGCCATCTGTTTCATTATTTTTGTGCACCGCCATTCAAACTGAACACAAGAGATACCTGTGGCAGATGTTCAAGCATTTATATGTGTCCATCAACGGGCCATCCAGCGGCCACGACGTTTCATCCGCACACGGACAACGCTTTTTGGCATGTGTGAGCGAGATGTTGTCCGAACGTACCGGCTGAGCTCACAAGCAATCTTGTCCCTGTATGAAGACCTGCATGAGGACCTGGACCCCCAGACCAATCGACACTATGCTGTGCCTGGATTGAATAAACTTCTGTGCGCCTTAAATTTTTTTGGTACCGGAAGTTTTCAAAACCCGGTGAGCATAATTGCTGGTATGACGCAGGCCTCCGTTTCACGGCATCTGTCACAGGTGTTGAAGGCCATGATGAAGCGGATGAGGGACTACATAGTCTTTCCTACGGATCCAGCTGAACTGCAACAGATCCGCAGCGGCTTCATGGGTATTGCCGGTATGCCTAACGTGTTGGGCACTATCGACTGCACTCATATTGCGTTAAGACCCAGGTTGGATGAAGAGAGTGGGTTCCGTAATCGCAAGCACTTCCATTCCATGAATGTGCAAGCGGTTTGCGACGCACGCCTTCGTATCCTACATGTTGTGATATAATTCATAACTCTGGTTCATAATTTTGGTTCATTCAGCCAGTCCCAGAATCCTCAGAGGGCTGATTCACACTGACACTGTTGAAATATAGTGACTTTCTGACCCTCTCAGATTCAAGAATGTGGAAGATCTGGGAAACTTGTATGCTCTGCAAAGCCTATAATTAAAGGCCAGGTGGACATCAATGGCTATATTTACAGCATAATACAAGAAAGCTTGGTTCTCACGGAAACCAAAATACAAGCTTGGGTCTCACAGATGACTATCTCAACTGCAGGAGCCAGGTGAACGAAGACAGCTTTAATTAAAGTTCTTGCACCAGCAACAGAATTCAGGCCTACTGTCTATTCAGAACACAGACCTACTACCTGTTTAAACAACACAGAAGATCAAAGGAAGATCAGAAGAAACCAACAGCGAGAGCTTCAGGCACTATTCTGTTGAACCCTCACTGGACAAGATCATCTACAGGAAAGAAGGAGTATCTAGAAAGTGATGGCAAATGAGCTACACCTGAAAAACCTGTCAGGGCAGTTCAGGGATAGGTTGTCATGTGAACAGCATGATGTGTCTCTGTAAATGAGTCTTTGGGCAGTCACGTAATTCTAGAAGGTTCGGCAATACTGTATGTTTAACTATAAAAGAAGGTTCACTTCCTGTATTAGATGAGATGCTGGTGATTTTGAAAGACAAAGGGCTCCCAGTATGCAGCATCTCCCAAGAACACTTTTGCCAAATAAAATGTACTTTATACCTTTTGCTGAGTCTAAGTGTTCTTGTTGCCCTGGCCCTAAGTACAGAAAATTATGTACATTTTTGGCGCCCAACGTGGGGCCCGATAGCTGTTTGCTATTATTATTATTAATATTCTTTGCTGTAGTGTTACTTTTGGTGGACAAAAGTACACTAGGTTCTTGGACATTTAATTTGGCTTTCCGTCCAAAGATTGTGTAGCCCAGGTAGACTGGAGGTTATCCCGGAGGATATTTGAGTTCAGAGAAGATGTTTAATGAAGTTTTTACGCTGCAGGATCCATTTTGTAAGTATGTACCGAAGAAAGAAAGAAAAAAAAATAAAAATAAAAAATTTGTAAGTATCAATGTTTATTCTATTTGTTGTACAGTGTATATAGATTGTGTGTTACATCGGGTTCAGAATACTTTTTGCAAAATGTTCTGTAATATATGTTATGGAGACAGGAAATGAGTTGCTGATTTGATTAAAATCCAAATTAAGTTATGCTCTCTTCAGCTTGAACAGTTGAAACAAACAGAGGGTTAGCTAGAAACAGTGGTCTTTTGTCCTCAGACCGCATGGCTTCTGGCTCGGAAGCAGTTTCAAGTTACACCTGGGAGAGTACGGGAGTGATTTTTCACTGCAGTACAGTAACTTCAGAAGGAGGGAGAGGGACTTATGAACTGTTTGAAGTTAAATTGGGTAAGTTTGAAAGTTATAATTAGTATGATAAGGAGTTGTTATTTAGTGGATTGTTTACCAAAGTTTGGTTGTTTGTTTTTGTACAGGAAGATGCTAACGGCTTTAATCTTTTAAAGCAGGCTACATGTGGTTAATTTCTTTCTTTTCCTCCTCTGATTAGCTTTAACAAGGAAGCCTATGTTCTTTGTCGGTGTACAACTATTTATATAAGTTACGATCTTGTGTAAAATGTTTCCTTGTCAAAAAAAGTTTAGTGATTGTAGTTAAACTTAAATCTGGACATTTGTGAAATGCTGGCAGTGTTGTAAATAGGGTCATTTTGACTTAATTGCTGCAGTTCATTAAACAGAGAAAGGAATCTTTCAGTTCTATGCTGTTTATCTTCTCCTCCCCTCCCCCTCAAGGTGCAGGGCTGAGTGATGTAGCCCTTGCTGGCCACAAGGACTCTTATGTTTACTGTAAACATAGAAGAAGAACAACCAGCCCAGCCAGCTTCACACATTTTTTCTTATACTTATCTGTTTCTCTTAGCTTTTTGGTTCTATTTCCCACCATTAATGTAGAGATGCTCATATTTGCATCTAAGTTTTTAGACTTGTGTTATTAATGAGAGTTTCTTGTGAAGAGATTTTAGCACAATGTAAAGTGCTTTATCACTTAACTAACCTTTTCATTGAGTGTAACAGTTGTTTGGCGGGAGAGGAGGTGACCCCCCCCCTTAGGAATGTGTTTGAGAAGAAAGAAAAAAAAAAACCTGGGAGTGAGTCACTTTTAAAATGAATTGTACAGTTCTGCTGATGTAAGAGTTTTGAGGTTTTTGTTTGATATTGTAAAATGTTTGGTTAGGTATGTTAAAGGATAGAGTGAGTATGTGATAGAAGAGGGACTAATGAATTGATCTGTTTAGTGTGAAAACAGAAATTTGTGTTGTTGAAAGTATGGGGAAAGTGAATATTAGGGATGAGAGATGACGTAATGTTAAAGAGGGAAGAGATTTATTTTTATGCTGATGCAGGTAGGTGAAGTGCTTTGTCAGTAAGTTAACTATGCATCACAGTGTCAGAATGAATATGCAGAAGGCTGTGTGGTGGGACATTTAGAATGTTTTGGTAGAAGTAGAGAAATAAAAATGTGGGTCAGTTGCATTTAAACTTCATACCATGGGTTTGCTTTTAAACAATTGTGTGAAGATATGATTTATTTTAAATTAAACACGGGTCAGAAACAAACAGAAGGCACTAATATGCATGAACTCTATGTGGTAGTATGCGTTAATTACAGTATTTATGTTATATTCTAATGATGATAGATATTTCTCAGTTTTTATTATACCTCACTAGATGCTAACTTTTAGAAGAAAGGGAATGAATTAGGTGGTTTATTTTGATGGGAGTTCAGGTATTGAACGTTTGTATTGTGGACTGTTTAGACGATATGTAAAGGAGAAAGATTGTGAGACGGTGAACAGCAGAGAGTTAAGCAGCAATGCCTATTATCTATTTATGTGCCAGTAAGAAACACGTTTGGTTAATACATATTAGTATGTGCCCTCCTTTTATTTTGCAGACTTCCAGACTCCTAGCTGATATGTCTGTGCTTTTGGAAATGATTCGTATTTTTATTTAGGGTATTTACAGGATTTGGAAGTATGAACTCTATGGAGCATATGCGTATAGGATGGAAATAAAATGAATTCTAATTAAGTGCAAAGTTGTCTGTTTTAAGTTTCTCTTTTAGAAAGCGAGTTAGGAGATTATAGCATAGAAAAAAAAAAAAGGGTTTTAGATTTGTAAAAGGAAGTAGCTCTTATCACAGGGGACAGCACCTCCTAGAGGTGGACCATCATAGAAAGGAAAGTAGCTGTATGACTGCTTTTTGCTGAATTAAGGTATAACAGCAGTTTGACTTTTAAGGAACCTGTAATGTCATTTTTAAATTTAAATTTAATCATTATATTAACCGTCATATATTAGATTTCTTTCCAGGCTACCAAATCACAAAGCACATCTGTCTCTGTTCCATGGAAGATGAAGATTACAGTTTTTTCCAGTTTGATTCCTTTTTTCATTTTTAATAGATCTATTTTACTTTTAATCTTAATCCTGAGTTTTTGTTTTCTTTTGTGGATCAATCCAATTCTTTTATATTTTTGAAGTACTTTTTAATTTTTTGAGCTCAAACGTATGTCATGTGGTCTGTTATGTGTTGAAGGTGGAATGAATGAATAAATGCATTATGTAGTCAGTTTTGTGAAGTATATGTTTTACTGTAATGTCTGAGTATTTATGTTTGTGGTCTGGACCATTGCATGATGTTTTGAAATAATGTGGGGATTATTTTGCACATTAAATACAGGGAGTACATGGCATAATAGTATTTTCTTACTACTTAATCGGATTTGTTTTACTTTTATTTAGGTTTGAATCCATACACATGCATCTAATCTAATGAGCTAAAAGATTCTGCTCTGCCATCAGCACTGAATTCTACTAAGAACTATATACACACTGATTGCAGAAATTATCCTTGGCCACAGAAGTTCTTACATACTATATGGACTGCAATGCTTACAATTTATACCTGATCTTTGCTTTTCTCTTTGTTCTGTGGGAGTGACTTTATGCAGAATCTAGGTTCTTTCATTCTCGGCCAGTACTTAGGTGTTCAAGTTAATGATATCATCTGAAATGATGCTGTTTTTATTAGTTTGTATGTTTTAAGTTTAGTAGAATTTTCCAGTTTTAGAATTTATAATACTTATATGTATTTCTATGCTGAATCAGCTAAATGAATATGTACTAGGTTTTTCTTTATCTTTATCTATGGAAGCTGCTTTGATCACATAGAGGGTGATGTGTCTCAGTGTGATTCAAATATGATAATTCAGGGTTCAAGAGGGAGATCTATATATATTTCTCTTCCACACCAGCATAAGTTATAAGCTATTCTTATTCTTTTGTTTTGCAGCTTGCATTTATGGTAATCACTTTGCTGATCTTTAATATCTCAATATTCTATTTTTTATTCTAATTTCTTCGCTGAACCCTTTTTGAATATCTTTTTCCTATGACACTATCTATTAGATTTTACCTAATGACTGTTTCACTCTCTTTCATAAAGATTTCTTACTAGTGTAGCCTGTGATATTTATTATGAGATTGTTCTCCTTGAAACAAATACATACCTTACATATGAGGAGCACTGTCATAGGGGATCTGCAACATTCTATTACTATATCTTTTGGTATATTAATTGCTCATTGTTCTTTTCTTCTTATCTTGGCCCTTTCACTATAAACCCTATCTGTGACTTAAAATGTTCTGTTTATAAGCTAATTTGTTTCCATTTAGGATTCCAAAGGGGAAGATATAATTTCCTTATTTCTGTTTTTTATTTGTATTACATTCTTTCTTTTCCCTGTGCAAAGACTCACACTGATGGTTTATCAATCTTGCAAAGTACATTATTTTGTTTTAGTTCACATAATATGCTAAAGACTTTCTCACAGAGTCAGCTTTTTCTTGTTTTTATGATTATCCCCAATTACACTTAGACTTACCATCATCTAAGAAGGGTATTAGCCCCACTTCTCTAGAAGTACCTGAAGACGAAGCAGTATTACTAGCCCTCATCTACCTTAATAACTAATACCCCTTGACTGAAATTGGTTTAGAAACCTTGCCATCCACAGCTGTATCATCTCTTGGACAGGTGACTGCCACAATTGAATTAGTTAGGACTGTCCATACAGTGATTGCTTTCACTGCTACAGGTTGTTGTCATAATACTGCATAGCACTATTAATACCCTACAGAATTAGTATGATGTTTTGGACTTTTGCTATGCCTTAGCCTACCATGCATATGCCTCTGCTTTCGCTGATTTGGATCTTTCATCACTGCAGCCTATGCCCAGAATATGTCTTATGCTTTGCAACACTTTTATAACTTGTCCCAAATTATGTATGCACAACACAGCATGAGTCCTTTTGTTGATTCTTGGTTTTCTTCTATTCTATTGGCTTCCTTTACTTTTCTGGTAATGTGCAACCCCTGCTTGCCATTTTAATGAATATTATCCTGGGTAGTTGTTCATAATAACAGTACTCCTTGAAAAGATTTGCCCAGTATACCTAGTATTATATGAGAAACATAATACTTTCATACTGATCTCTTTGTTCTTCTTATCTTTATCTGTTACACCACTATTATGTAATTACTTGACTCTGAAAGATAACATATGTGATCTTGCTATTATGAAGTAGGTCCTTTTTATAACGCAGGTATCTGTATAGCTCCATTATAGAGCTAATGGCTACCTAGTGAAAATTAGTTATGCTGATTATTATTTGTCAATTCGTGAGTGCATGTCTGCCTATGAGTCTCATTTACTTTAAGGGGGAATCTAGAGGGATAACACATACACAAGGTTAGTTGTTAGCTTACATATTTAGCTCATTTGCCATAGTCACTTCTCACTGTTCTGTCTTCACCTCTGGTACTTGGGTGTGCCACCTTACCATTGACGGTGTCACAAGAGGGAAAATGATATAATTCATAACTCTGGTTCATAATTTTGGTTCATTCAGCCAGTCCCAGAATCCTCAGAGAGCTGATTCACACTGACACTGTTGAAATATAGTGACTTTCTAACCCTCTCAGATTCAAGAATGTGGAAGATCTGGGAAACTTGTATGCTCTGCAAAGCCTATAATTAAAGGCCAGGTGGACATCAATGGCTATATTTACAGCATAATACAAGAAAGCTTGGTTCTCACGGAAACCAAAATACAAGCTTGGGTCTCACAGATGACTATCTCAACTGCAGGAGCCAGGTGAACGAAGACAGCTTTAATTAAAGTTCTTGCACCAGCAACATAATTCAGGCCTACTGTCTATTCAGAACACAGACCTACTACCTGTTTACACAACACAGAAGATCAAAGGAAGATCAGAAGAAACCAACAGCGAGAGCTTCAGGCACTATTCTGTTGAACCCTCACTGGACAAGATCATCTACAGGACAGAAGGAGTATCTAGAAAGTGATGGCAAATGAGCTACACCTGAAAAACCTGTCAGGGCAGTTCAGGGATAGGTTGTCATGTGAACAGCATGATGTGTCTCTGTAAATGAGTCTTTGGGCAGTCACGTAATTCTAGAAGGTTCGGCAATACTGTATGTTTAACTATAAAAGAAGGTTCACGTCCTGTATTAGATGAGATGCTGGTGATTTTGAAAGACAAAGGGCTCCCAGTATGCAGCATCTCCCAAGAACACTTTTGCCAAATAAAATGTACTTTATACCTTTTGCTGAGTCTAAGTGTTCTTGTTGCCCTGGTCCTAAGTACAGAAAATTATGTACAGTTGTAGCGAACTTTCCAGGGAGCTGCCATGACGCCTACATTCTCGCGCATTCATCTCTGGCTACCCAATTCCTTGAAGGAAAGTACGGTGAAGGTTGGCTACTTGGTAAGTGACAATTGCAACTTCCTGTGATTCTGTCTGTCATGTGTTCTGTTCTGTTCTCCGGATCTAACGGATGATCGCTATACAGTTATGTTTATTATGTTTACGGTGTTTGCGCTGCAAGTTGTTTTCACTGCATCCCTGATTTTGCATCCCATAGGTGATGGTGGCTATGGTTGTAAGCCTTGGTTGCTAACACTGCTCCAGTCACCAGGCACAGCTGCTGAGAAACGCTACAATGAGGCTCATGCCAGCACCAGAAACGTCATTGAACGCACTTTTGGAGTGCTGAAGGGGCGTTTTCGATGTCTGGATCGCTCGGGGGGGCCCTGCAATACAGTGCCGAAAAGGTAGTGAGCATAATTATTGCCTGCTGCATGCTACACAACATTTGTCTGAGATTCGGTGTGCATGCAGAGGTTGACAAAGATGAAGACTTGCCACCCGATCCGCCCATGGAGCTCGCAGTTGAAGCGGACAGCACTGCACGGGGTCAGGAAGTCCAACGAAGGGTCATCGAAAGTTATTTCTCTTGTAAGTTAAATGTCATACATTACATTTCATTACTGCTGTCATAGAACCACTCCTGTCTACTGTGCCCCACGACGATATTGTGCTTTCATAGTACTTCATAGCTGTGCTTTTTTATACATATTAATAGAGATGTGAAGTTGGCTTCGGACGATGGAGTATATCGTGGATATTTTCAAATTTGTCAGAAAGCGGGGGGATCCCCCAAGAAGATAGGGAAACCTGATGATAAAGGGGAGGGCGGGAAAATGGCACACACAAATAAACCATAAATCCACCCCTATCCTTTGAATTGGCTCCCCCAACTCTCCTGAACCCCCCTCCCCCCCCCCCCCCCCCCAAACCTCCGATGGGCCCAGTGCAGCCCCTGTCGCATTGTAGGAGCAAAATACCCTGTCACATGGTAAGGGCATAAGTCCATCAGCACCATTCTGATTATTGGCAGCCAATGGCCCGGAAGTGGGAGGACGGCCCGGAGCGGGAGATTGCTCCCGGGACCCCTACTGGACCACCAGGTACCTGTAAGGAGGGTGGGGGAAGGTAAGGGGTTACTTTTAAAGGGTCCGGTTCCGATTAGATCTCTAGAGATTGATCATTTCTGTACCTGTACGTCCTATTAACTCTTGCCATTTCTTCTCATTCTGTTCCAGAATTTGAAATTGATCTCTTTGAAGACATTACTGGAAGATGACCCCTCCGTTAAAGCATTTAAGAACTCATATAGATATCATCATATCCATATTTTAAATCTTGAAAATATATGGTCACCCCATTCAAAACTTAACATGTATTCCCTTTTGTGGTCCTCCAGACCGTTTCCAGCCACTTCAATATGAACATTAGCATATGGTTATTTATACTTGAATAAATATCCCTTGATGTGTTACATGGATATTGTCAGCCCACATCTATTTTTCCTTCTATGAATTCCCTGCAATTAAATCTGTTTTTTAACGTTACATTCACATTTCCTGAAGTGTAGGTGTTACATAAATAATGTGTGGTGACCCGTAGCATACAACTTTACCTGTCTTTTATGCTCTTTCCGGTGGAGTGACCCCCCTTGGATAACGGTTGTAATAAAAACAAAAGTACGCTTACTCAAATTGAAAACAAAATATAACTTTTATTAAATGTTTTACGAATGGTTGCCGGAGGGAGGTTTCGGGGCAAGTGCTTGGATTGCGCCAATCAGTGCCGCCATGCATTCCCTAAAGTCGGCTCTCAGCAAACCGACGCAATCTCTAAAGTCGGCTCTCATCAAACGCAGTTCCTGGAGGATTTATTCATGATGAAGATCCTGGCGCGAGCTTATTCCTGCCAGTAATTGCTCGCTCACGACATCATCTACAAAAAGTGGCACTTTCGTGTCCGGTAACACTGGTGCAAATTCCTCCATCACTGGTGCTTCATCACGTAGCTGGGATGGGTTGGGTTCTTGAAGTGCCGGGGGGGGGGGGGGGGGGGGGGGGGGGTCAAATCCTGTAGGTCAAGGACAACTTCCTCTGCTTCGTTCACAGGGTCATAATACCGATCCTGTGTATCCATGTCCCCTGATGACATCTGTTGGCTGGGGGAGTCCGTGCTAGGCTGCGGAAACATGGATTCCTGGTTGTCTCCGCTGTCAACTTCGCCGTTGTCCATTGTTTCTGTGGCCAAAGATATAGAGGTCAACGTCATTCCATAACTGTGGAGAGTTCATCAGAATTTATAACAGTACCGATCTCTAACGAAATTGTTATAGTTTTGTCATGTAACAAGAATTCTTATGGCAGGGGAGACGTCACATATTTGCTATCAGACAATATTGCGACAAGTACAGTGACGGTAGGGCAATCAATGATGCACATTTTTATTACAGTAGGAAAATTGTAAAACGAAATGGAGCGATCACCCATTGGGTGACCACTCAGCAACCATACAGCTCACATCAGATTTAGCTAAATACATACCTGCACATGCTCCCGTGTCGCCACCATGCTGCGTCTGCACGCCCACCACGACCTCCGCCCTCATGGTTCTGAGAACCATCTCCTCCACTGGTGTCAGCATGATGCTGCACGGTGGTCCTCCACCAGTCCTCTTTGCAGAGGCATTGATTTTAGCGGCCTTCTCTTTCACCTCTTTCCTGGTGTCCCGCCACCGGTGCTGCACCTGCTTAACATCTCTTGGCATCACAGAAAGGGAGCTTACATCCTGGGCAATCTCCCAAATCTTTTTTCTGCTGCACCACGAAAGCTTCGACTTGAAGAGAAGGTGATGTTTTTCGCATACAGAACGGCACAATAGTTCTTTCTCTCCATCCGTAAAGCGCACGTCACGGATTCGCTTTTGGGATGGCTGGGAGGCACTTGAGTCTTCCTCTCGCTGCTGCTCCACGGCATGGTCCTCTACTGCAGCCATAGCGAGCTTTCCCGGCATAGTTCAACCTGGACGGTAACAAAGAGCACGTGATTAATGGACAGCATGGAGGAGATGAAATCTGTAAAATATACTGTAACATATACTGTAACATATACTGTAACATATTGAGGCCCCTGTATAGCCTTGTTTAAGAGCCATTCCAGTAACTGTGTTCTGGTGTTGTGAACACCACCTTCTGGATTGACTCCAGGTAGAGAGAGATAGGGATGGCTGGAAAGTCTCTGATGATGGTGACTGCTGGAGGCAGTGACAAAGTCCAGGCTGGGTCAGGGCAGGTGGCAGGCAACTGTGTCCGAGTCCAGGCTGGGTCAAGGTACCTAGTAGGGATGTGAATCGTTTTCCATATCGTCTTAACGATAGAAATCGTGTGGCAGGGCAAGAAAATCGTCTTAGGCACGATTTTTTAGTTAAAAAATCGTTAAAAATCGTTTTTTCCGATTAGTGCGCACTAACTGGGAGTTAGTGCGCACTAACTGAAAATGATACAATTTGACACTTTTCAGGTCAGTTAAGGTCAGTTTAGGAATGAATACGTATTCCTATTGGCTGCCCTCTTATTTATTCATGTTACCAAGTTTCCTACTGACAGTATATGGGGGATGGGAAATGGAAACAGTTGGTAGCTTGACAAAACAAGTAATGTGATCAGTCAATGTGACTAGAACTTGTGCCCTAACCCTGATACCAGGGGTATTGTGATCTTCCTGCACACAGTGCCCTATCCCTATTAATACCAGGAGTGTTGTGATCTTCCTGCACACAGTGCCCTATCCCTAATACCAGGGGTGTTGTGATCTTCCTGCACACAGTGCCCTATTCCTGATACTGGGGGTGTTGTGATCTTCCTGCACACAGTGCCCTATTCCTGATACCGGGGGTGTTGTGATCTTCTTGCACACATCCCGATATCAGGGATAGGGCACTGCGTGCAGGAAGATCACAACACTCCTGGTATTAATAGGGATAGGGCACTGCATGCAGGAAGATCACAACACTCCTGGTATTAATAGGGATAGGGCACTGCATGCAGGAAGATCACAACACCCCTGGTATCAGAGATAGGGCACTGTGTGCAGGAAGATCACAATACCCCAGAGGAGTGAGGGTCAGGCAGCTCCCCCCTGTCTGTGAAGCCAGCCTCTCACTAGTAATGCAGGGAGGGAGCTGTCTCAGACTTCACCATCCTCCCCCCCCCCCCCCTCACCCACACACCATTCACTAGCTGGGACATGGGGGAAGTCAGGAGTGAGGGACAGGCAGCTCCCCCCTGTCTGTGAAGCCAGCCTCTCACTAGTAATGCAGGGAGGGAGCTGTCTCAGACTTCACCATCCTCCCCCCCCCCCCCTCACCCACACACCATTCACTAGCTGGGACATGGGGGAAGTCAGGAGTGAGGGTCAGGCAGCTCCCCCCTGTCTGCGAAGCCAGCCTCTCACTAGTAATGCAGGGAGGGAGCTGTCTCAGACTTCACCATCCTCCCCCCCCCCTCACCCACACACCATTCACTAGCTGGGACATGGGGGAAGTCAGGAGTGAGGGTCAGGCAGCTCCCCCCTGTCTGTGAAGCCAGCCTCTCACTAGTAATGCAGGGAGGGAGCTGTCTCAGACTTCACCATCCTCCCCCCCCCCCCCCCCCACCCACACACCATTCACTAGCTGGGACATGGGGGAAGTCAGGAGTGAGGGTCAGGCAGCTCCCCCCTGTCTGTGAAGCCAGCCTCTCACTAGTAATGCAGGGAGGGAGCTGTCTCAGACTTCCCCATCCTCCCCCCCCCCCCCCTCACCCACACACCATTCATTAGCTGGGACATGGGGGAAGTCAGGAGTGAGGGTCAGGCAGCTCCCCCCTGTCTGTGAAGCCAGCCTCTCACTAGTAATGCAGGGAGGGAGCTGTCTCAGACTTCACCATCCTCCCCCCCCCCCCTCACCCACACACCATTCACTAGCTGGGACATGGGGGAAGTCAGGAGTGAGGGTCAGGCAGCTCCCCCCTGTCTGTGAAGCCAGCCTCTCACTAGTAATGCAGGGAGGGAGCTGTCTCAGACTTCACCATCCTCCCCCCCCCCCCCTCACCCACACACCATTCACTAGCTGGGACATGGGGGAAGTCAGGAGTGAGGGTCAGGCAGCTCCCCCCTGTCTGTGAAGCCAGCCTCTCACTAGTAATGCAGGGAGGGAGCTGTCTCAGACTGGTATCAGGGTTAGGGCACTGTGTGCAGGAAGATCACAACACTCCTGGTATTAATAGGGATAGGGCACTGTAAGAGATGACTGTAGTAGATTGAATAAAGATCTGATGTTTCTGCTCTCCTCACACCAAACAAAAACAACACACAAGCAGAGAAGCCCTTCTTACAAAGCTGAGCTAGTGAGTTAAGTAGGAGGAAAAGTAAACATACTGGTGCCAGTGTGGCTACTTAAAAAATACACTTACCAACAATCAATTACATATATTTGAACTGTGTACAGTTCCAGCCAGGACCACCTTTCTAAAATGCACAGTGATTGGCAAATTCAACATGCACTAGCATTTCAGGTGCCTGCTAACAAAAATAATAAACAAACAAGTTCTAGTCACGTGAGTGCTGATCATTACATTACTTTTTTTGTCAAGCTTCCAACTGTTTCCATTTCACATCCCCCCAACCATATTGTTAACATCAATAGATAAGAGCACAGCCAGCCAATAGGAATACATACATACATATTCATTCCTAAGTGACCTTTACTGACCTGGGAAGTGTGAACACTTTGTTTCATTTTCTGTTGGTGTTCGTTAGTTTCCAGTTCCATTTCCCATCCCCCCAACCATCACCTCAGTGGTAACCTTGGTAATATCAATAGATAAGAGGGCAGCCAGCAAATAGGAACACATATTCATTCCTAACTGACCTTCAGTGACCTGGAAAGTGTTTATTTGTATCATTTTCAGTTAGTGCGCACTAAATCGAGTTAGTGCGCACTAACGGGGAGTTAGTGCGCACGAACTCGAGTTAGTGCGCACTAACAAGATTTAACGATTTTTAACGATAAATCGTTAGAATTTCTATTGTATCGTGTTCTATAACGATTTAAGACGATATAAACATTATCGGACGATAATTTTAATCGTTGAAAAACGATTCACATCCCTAGTACCTAGTAGTAAGGCAGAGAGCCCGAATGCCACACACAGCAGGGTAAAAGGACGGAATGCCACACACAGCGCAAGGCTCTGCCGAAGCACCAAGGGAACTGCCATGCCGGGTTATAAAGGGAAGTCCAGAACATAGAGTGAAACAGTAAGATGGACTGGACCCGTCAGGAGAGCCTGCTCTAGATTGCCCCCTTGTTGGTGGGGCGGTTGCACAGCAGCCATAGCCGGAATATAAACAGGAAACAGTAAAAGAACAAACACCAGGTTAAATACAAGTTGAAGGGTTAAATATAGGGACTGCAAGCGAGAAACATCAGAGACAGACTGAATGCAAAGAACAGGGAAACTATAGGCTACAGGGTACAACACAACAGATAGCTTACAGCCAAGAGCCAAAATGGAAACATCAGCACCGTTAGAAATGCAAAGAAGAGGGAAACATAACAGGGCAAAGACGACAAAGAAAAACAGCCTTCCCATCATGGATTCCGATCCGCACATAAAAGAGTTGCAAAGTCACACGGTTCACCACAAGGGAGGCCCAGTACATGCCAGAAAAAAAAGCGTGCTTTGCAATGCTTATCTGCTGAAAGCCTTGACGATATCCGACGAAACAGTTGTACACGGTGTGTCCTTGTCCAAATGAAGTGAAAAGGGACTTTTCCATTCAAGGGAAGCGAGCTATATACACGCCCATGGTAAGATTATTATGCCGTGCTGGCCAATTGGAAACTCAAGTTACAAAACCAATACGAAACTGCAGTTTGAAAACCAATAGGAAACTCCAGTTTTGACCAATCGCAAACTCCGGTTTCAAAACCATCAGGAAACTCCAGTTTTCACCAACAGGAAACTCCAGTTATAGGAAGGCGGCAAAAATGGCCTGTCCTGTTCGGCCGTTGCACAGCTTAAGTCTAGGTTTGAGCGGCTGTTATGTTTCGCCGTTGCAAAATGGCGAACCGAAAACAAAGCTTAAATCTAGGATTCAGCGCCTATGTTTCGCCTTGGCAAAATGGCGCCTGTCCTGTTCGGCCGTTGCACAGCTTAAGTCTAGGTTTGAGCGGCTGTTATGTTTCGCCGTTCCAAAATGGCGAACCGAAAACAAAGCTTAAATCTAGGATTGAGCGCCTATATGTTTCGCCTTTGCAAAATGGCGCCTGTCCTGTTCGGCCGTTGCACAGCTTAAGTCTAGGTTTGAGCGGCTGTTATGTTTCGCCGTTGCAAAATGGCGAACCGAAAACAAAACAAATCTAGGATTGAGCGCCTATATGTTTCGCCTTTGCAAAATGGCGCCTGTCCTGTTCGGCCGTTGCACAGCTTAAGTCTAGGTTTGAGCGGCTGTTATGTTTCGCCGTTGCAAAATGGCAAACCGAAAACAAAGCTTAAATCTAGGACTGAGCGCCTATGTTTCGCCGTTGCAAAATAGCTTGAGCACCTGTTGTGTTTGGCTGTAGGAATATGGTGGAGGGAAAGGGCCGGAAGCAGGATGCACGGCGCTCGCACGTGCAATGACACTTCCGGGCGGCCATTTTCTAATCGCTGTAGAAAATGCCTAGGGGAAGAGGCCGCAATTTTTCGGATGCTGATGTGAGGCTGCTGGCACAGCTCGTGGCAGTGGACGAGCGCCGCCTGTTCTTCCGCCCTGGGCGCCCGCGGAACCAGGAGAGGGCGGATGAGGCCTGGCAGGCGCTCAGGGCGCAATACAACACCCAAGTGGAGTTTCCAAGGGAGGTACGTTTAAAGGCCTCTAGTTAATTTTGTAACGGGCATGCAAAGTTCAAGTTTAACATCTTTGATTTGTTTGTTTAGTATTGTTGTATCTGACGGTGGGAAAGTGACGCTTCACTTGTAAGAACAATTTTTTATGGGTGTTCACTTTGTAGAGCTGTGCACCACAGCAGGAAACATGGCACTTGACTTGACTTTTTTGAAGTATTTGGGCACTAGATTTCTATTGGGATGCGGATGACAAATGTAAAAATAACACACCTTTTTATCAGACTGGTTGGGTTAGAATTTTATTTGTGTGTTTGCTTTGTAGAGCTGTGCACCATAGCAGGAAACACTTGACTTGACTTGACTTTTTTGAAGTACTTGGGCACTAGATTTGTATTGGGATGCGGATGACAAATGTAAAAATAACACTTACCTTTTTATCAGACTGGTTAGGTTAGAATTTTATTTGTGTGTTTGCTTTGTAGAGCTGTGCACCATAGCAGGAAACACTTGACTTGACTTTCTTGAAGTACTTGGGCACTAGATTTGTATTGGGATGCGGATGACAAATGTAAAAATAACACTTAACTTTTTAGACTGGTTGGGCTACAATTTCGTTCCACCTCTCAATTTGTAGTTCAACTTCCCTTTCCTTTTGCTATTGTATAACCCACAGATAGAGGCACTGAAGAAGCGGGCGCGCAGGATCCAGAAGGGAGGAGCTGGAGTACCTGAGGGCCCTGCGGGCCCACCAAGAGGACGGTAGGTGCAGTAAACAGATTTAAAGGCCGAGCTGAAAGTGAAAAAAATATTTACCATTGGACTATTATCGATCTTTGCATGCGCAGCTGTGAAAATTAAAATTTTTCTGTTTTCAGAGAGCAGCACAGATGACAGTGCAGAGGAAGACCAACTGCTGGAACCCCGCCATGGTGAGCCTTTAGTTGCATTGGCATACTTTCTGCATTTGTCACGACAAGGGAATTGGCATGTGTAGATGTGTGAAATGGAATCCAGTAATGTTCCTGTTAAAAATGTTGCTAGGTTCTGTTTCTTGTTGTGCATGAATTCACGTTGGATGGGATTAAGGCCTTGATCTTTCTCTTTTCAGATACTTTGGAGGAAGAGATGCGGCCCCTGCCCATTTCCCACCCCCCCATGGACCGTCCCACAGTGATCCTTCCCGTCCCAGTTCCCTCCCCCCCCCAAATGGCTCCTGCTCCCCCAGCTAACCCACCCACCCCCATTTTGGAGCGCCTGTCGGTTATTTTGCCCGTCCCCATCTATATCCCACCGCACCATACCCTGCCTGATTTTCCACCCCAACTCTCTCCCAACCCGCCCACCCCGACCACCCCGCCTGCCAGGGGAGATGAGGAGGACAGCGTCATTGACGTTGTCGGCCCAGCCTCTCTGGGGCTGTCCAGGGCTGGAGATCGGCCAGAGGGCAGCATTGAGGGCCGTTTGGACGCAATGCTGTACCTCCTGGTGCAGATCTCCAGCACCATAGACACCCTGGAGGGAATGTCAGCGCGGGCGGTGACGCTCCTGCTCGACCTGTGTCAGGGCCAGCGGGAGGTGGTTGAGCTCCTGCGAGCAATCGCAGGAGCTCAGTACTGCTGGTCTTGGCGCGGGCTCCTGCAGGAGCGCCACCGCATGGGGACCGACAATGACAGCGCTCCTCCTCCTCCCCCATGGCATGCTCTGTCCCCTTATTTTCCGAGCACCCACCCCCCCTTTGGCCTCCCCCCTGTAAAATTTGTAAATAGTTCTTAATATGTTTTCAAAAATATATTTTTTTGAATCAAAAAAAATGTGTTCGTTTCATTTCATTTCAACTATTATTAGCATGCGACTTATGTGTTAGTGCTGGGGCCATATTCGAATGACAGCCAAGGTTGAGGAGAACATGCAGAGCATGGGGCTAACTAACCTTAACCAATTTGTCTTGATGATAGACACAACTATAACATTGCTCTCTACTTAGATGGCGGGGGGCAAAATAGGAATTGGATACAGATGGCAGACAATGTTGGACCACGACTTTTGTTTCTGGCTACTGATAGACATTAGGAAAAAAGCCCAAGGATGCTACTACGGCCAAGTCCAAAAGCAGAGCATGTTCAAGCATCACTGTCTGACACAACAAGAAGGCTATGCAACCCATAAAACAGTTGTTAGCGGTGATTTTGTTATGGGTTGAAAATTGCTGGGTCCATCAAGCCCAACATCCTAGTTACAAATTTGGCCAATCCTGGCTACAATCCAGGGTATACATATTATTACATCCGATCCAGGCTACAAGTACCTGCCAAATACCACAAAACTAAGCATATCCCATGCTACTGATGCGAATAATAGCAGTGACTTTTTTCTAAGTCAACTTGATTAATAGCAGGTAATGGACTTCTCCTCCAAGAACTTATCCTATCCCTTTTTAAACCCAGCTCCATTAACTGTACTAAACCCTTGCCAACAAATTCAAGAGTTAATTGTGCCTTGAGTGAAAAAGAACAATCTCTGATTAGTTTTTAATGTGCTACATGCTAACTTCATGGAGTGCCCCCTAGTCCTGACATGGAGGTAACCTGCACGAAGCAGCAGTCACTACCATAAGAAACTTGCTGGGCAGACTGCATGGACTTTTGGTGTTTTTCTGCCCTCCTTACTGTACCCTTACTCTTGCTATCCCATTAGCAGTTAGTGCTCAGTGATCTTTATTGTAAGCTCATGAGGATGGATGTAAATAATATGTATACCCTGGAGGAAAGTGAATTATGATACAGCTTTAAATACCTCAGCGGTATCTTTAGCTCTCCCCCCACCCTCTTATGCGTGGAACCTGCCACCGAGGCAGAAAAAAAAGGGCTAAACCTCAATCTGTAATTTGTGCTACATGCTAACTTCATGGAATACCCCCTAGTCCTGTCTGTAATTTTTTTTATTCTGTTGAATATAAAATATAAACACAGAGTCTAGTTTTTTGTTTTCTCCACGTTGTGGATACCAGCACTCTCCTCCCTCCATCTCCTGTCTATTCTGTTTGGCTGGTTTCTTACAGGTGTCTTACAGCCTGCCAGCTCCTGTCAACCAGTCTTTGATCCCCAGGCGCCATCTTGCAGCATGTGACGTCAGGCACGCGCGCTCAATAGGTGACCTCACGGCGTTTGTCCATAGCTTCGCAGGCTTGAGCGCCCAAAATGACAGGCCCCCAAGTCAGCAAAAGCGTATGAACGGGCGTGCGTGACCTCACGGCGTTCGTCCATAGCTTCGCAGGCTTGAGCGCCCAAAATGACAGGCCCCCCAAGTCAGCAAAAGCGTATGAACGGGCGTGCGTGACCTTACGGCGCTCATCCATACGCTTCGCTTCGCAAGCTTGAGCGCCCAAATTGACGGCCCCTCCGTCTATTTGGGCGCTCAAGTCAGCGAAAGCGTATGAATGGGTGTGCATGACCTCACGGCGTTCGTCCATACACTTCGCAAGGTTGGGCGCCCAAATTGACGTCCCCTCCGTCTATTTGGGCGCTCAAGTCAGTGAAAGCTTATGAACGGACGTGCGTTCGCCAATCTTCGCTGGCGGGGCCGCTGGAAGCCGCTTTCGCCGCCGGCTGACCCCAGGGCTGAACGAAAAATAAGTTTACTTTACTAATGCTTTTTCACGTCTAGCGCTTTCGCCTGCAATGATTCGGGATTTTTTGGTTTAGGTTTAGGTTTGGTTTAGGTTTTCTTTGCTTTTAATTCGGGATCCACTTCCTGGTACCTGTCATTTCAGCTGACATTTTAAATGACAGGTACCAGCGCACCCCGGGATACTGTATAGGCGCTGAATATACCACCTATACAGTAAAAGGGGTTTCGCTTCATGGACGCGCGTTGGACACGGGTTGGTCGCGGCATGCATTTGCATGCAATTAGAAGAGAGTTGTGCGTGCGGGGAACGAGGATGCGCCCGGCACTGCCGCACTGTTTCTACCGCGGCCTTAGAGTATCGACCTGAGAGAGAGGAATAACCAACAGGAAAAAGGAGATAATGCCCTTTCACAGATCCTTGGTGAGGCCTCACCTGGAGTATTATGTTCAGTTCTTGAGACTGAGTGGAGGCAGTCCAAAGAAGGGCGACCAAAATGGTGTGGGGGTCTGTATTGTAAGATTTAGGAGGAGAAGCTAAAGGATCTGAATATCTATATCCTGGAAGAGAGGAGATGCAGGGGAGTTACAATACAGACCTTCAGATACCTGAAAGGTTTTAATGCACAAACTTCAAACCTTTTCTGTCAGAAAGGAAATGGTAGAACTAGGGGGTCATGAAGTGAAACTCCAGTGGGATGACGCAGAACCAATGTCAGTAAATATTTCTCTACAAAGGGTGATAGATGCTTGGAATGCCCTTCTGGTGGGGGTGGTAAAGAAAGAAACAGTCAAATTCAAAGGAGCAAGGGATAAACACTGGATCCCTAAAGGCTAGAGGATGGAAATGAAGAAAAGGATGCAGGGTGGTAACCTGCACAGAGCACCAGTTTCTACCCTCAGAAAATAGCTTTTGACACAACTGCAACATCGCTGTTGGGGGGGGGGGGGGGGGGGGGGGGGGACTGGATACAGACAACCATTAACATGGACCCTGATTTTTACGGTCTATGGTTCTGACACGCAAAAATAAGGGGAAAAGTACAGGACAGCTTTTACGGCCAAGTCCCAAATCAAAGAATGTCAAGCAGCACTGTCTGAATTACCAAGAAGGCTCCTCACCCAGTAAAAATGTTGCTAGTAGTAGTTTATAGGTTTGTCAGTTGCTTGGTTTTGAATGACTGTAAATATTACTACCCTTATCATAAGGCTTGAAGGAAACTGCACAGGGAGGCAGTTACTACCCTTGAGAGAAACATAGAGGGATCCTGAATGGAGTGGCAAATCCCACCATACGAAACTTGCTGGGCAGACTGGATGGGCCATCTTTTCCATTTCTGCTGTCCTTACTATTTTACATGCTTCTCAGTTGATCCAGTCTCATCTCCACCCCTCAATGATTCCTCACTTCCATAAAATGACCTCCCTTTGCTCTGTCTGCTCCAGACTCACCTCCTCCCCCTCCTGTTCCCTCCAGTTGGATCAGGAAGCAGAGAGCTGTTGAATGAGATTAAGCATAGCTGAAAGGCAGCAAATCTTCAGCCAACCTGCTGCTCCCCCCTACTCTTCGAAGTTTGCCTAGGCACAGGCCTAACATGCATGCCTATTGATGAACCCAGGCCTGAGCCTTACATGGTTCAATATCTGATCTCTGAACCACATGGATGCAGAAGAAGATAGAGAAGGAGCAACCAAGGTACAAATGCCTGGCCAGAACAAAGAAGGGAGCTGAGGGTGAGCAGCAAAAACATGTTTAAAGCTGTGGAGGCCAGAGAGGAAAGTGGGCCCTGAGGGCAGGGGTATTTCGGCATGTGGCTAGTGTGAATGATGCAGGCGGGGAGGACTCACTCAAGGCAGGGGGCTGAATTTATAAAGATCTAAAATCCAAACATTATCCAGACATCTTAGCCCCCCATCTGGCTACAACAATCCAGAAAAAAATCCAGACAGTTAATGTAGTAGCAAAATCCCAGACTCAGCCATTCTGGAGCTCATGTATTTTTCCAAAAAGGTATTATGTACAGAATTAATAAAAAAAAGCACTAATCCAATCCAGTCTTGTAAGGAACTCTGTGCTTCACCATGTTTCTGAAACCCACATGACACTCTGTATGCAGTGCTGCTTCTATGTAATTTATTTACCAAAGGAAACTAGCTAAAAATGGTTTTCAGCTGCAAAATAAAAACTGCAACCATCATGGAATGAATTTTAAATTAGTTTCTATAATGTGTTGTAAGAAATGTGCTCTCCTGTACTTTCCTAAAACAAAACAAAAAAAAAAAAACAAACTACAGTTACCAAAAGTCCTTTTTTCCTAAAAAAAAAAAAAAATCTTAGACCATGAATTTAAGTAAGTTCCATCATTTTCATTTTGATTTATTATTCCATTCCTGCTGAGTTATTAGTGTTCAACATTTTAGAGAGCTGCCCCTGGTTAGTCATGAATCTCGGTGAATCAAGGTCTGTGAGAATGCTACACGGGAATCACACTTAGACGTGTCTAAGTGTGATTCCCATATGAATGCAGCATGACCAACTGAAGATGGATCAGATTCCCAAGAAGGTGGCTCCAGCCATCACATTCTAAAAATATGTGCATGTATTAAATAGCATATACTAGGGTAAAAAAACAAAGCAGTCCTATAAAATTAAAGAGATTTTGAAAAGGAAAGGAGACCTATGAGTAAAAGCAACAGAAGTAGCAGCAGATTCAAGAAACAGGTAAGTTGTGCTTCTGAAGGATCTAAGTAGTACTTTTGCTTCCTGCTGCTGTCCCGTGGCTACTAGAGCAGCCATTTAAGCAAAGGCCATAAATAGATTTGGTTGGTCCATGAGGTGTGCATGTGTTCTCATGTGTGTGCTATAATTCATGGCTCTTGTACTGTCCCTAAGGGGAATTAGAAGAAAGGTGCTTAAAAAATCCCCAAAGTAATGTTAATTGATACATTGTTTAATGTAAGTCCTATGGCTCGGCAGAGGTGAGTATAGGAATGACCAGTTTGCCACCATGTGCCTGCACTGGTAGGAACTGGAGGCAGCAGCCAAGAGAACAAAGTGTGGAAAAGCTTTTTGTTCATGGGTGACAAGGGGAGTGGGGGGAAATGAGGCAGGCGAGTGATGTAAGCAGCCCGTTCATCTGCTGCTGTGTAAGCAAACAGCCTGGGCAAAGGGCCACCAGGCTGCAGGTGATAAGAGAACCCCTCTAGCAGTGCTTGGCCTCTTGACTCATTAGCAAAAGTTCATCTTTCTTGCCCTTAATTTTGCAGGAGTATTTGGAGCTGGGGAATGAGGGGATGAATGGTTATTGTTGCAGCATTAGGGCACAATCATTGATTTGTTATTCAATTTACAAGTAATGATCGAAGCAAGGTACAATTTAAAATATTCACAAAATAAAATCATACATATAGAGATGTGAATCTGAACCGGAATCGGTTCGGTTCTGATTCAAATCTTATAATTTTTATCGTCCGGCCCGATTGGTTTTTTGTTTATCGGCTGCGCCCAATCTGATAAACAAAAAACCCACCCTGACCCTTTAAAACTGACCCCTTAGCCTTCCCCACCCTCCTGATCCCCCCCCCAAAAATGTTTTAAAATTACCTGGTGGTCCAGTGGGGGCGCGGGGAGCAATCTCCCGCTCTCGGGCCATCAGCTACGGCCTGAGAGCGGGAGATCGCCCCCACTGGACCACTAGGTAATTTTAAAACTTTTTTTGGGGGGGGGGGGGTTATCGAGCCATCGGCGCCATTTTTATTAGTGGCAGCCGACAGCCCGAGAGCGGGCGATCGCTCCCGGGGCTTCCACTGGCCACCAGGTGATTTTAAAACGTTTTTGGGGGGGGGAAGGTAAGGGATTGTTTTGGTGTGCTGGTTTTCCCACCCTCCCCCCAAATAACTCCCGTTAGTGGACACAAACCGATTAATGATTTTTCACGATAAATCGGGGGAATTTCTATTGTATCGCACTCTTTAACGATTGATGATTTAAAAATATCAGACGATATTTTAAACCGTCAAAAAACGATTCACATCCCTCATACGTATAGACTCAAAACAAATAAATGACCTGAGCTAACTGATAGCTGAATGAGATCAAAGAAATGCAAAGATTTAACATAGTAACAGCATATTGCCCCATGTGTCACATATGCATCAACATAAAACAAAAAAGGCCTGATTAAGCAACCTATCCACCTATATTCAAAAATGAGGGAAACAGGTATCAGTCACTCCTGCCGAAAGCCTCATGGAATGTGTTTAAGCTTCTCCCTAAACTGAGCTGTATCTGGTATCTCCAGCAAACCTTTATTGGCCTACCATAAGGCCGTAGAGGATTTGCAAATGCTAAGAATAGATAAGCTAATTTGTGACATCATGCCTATGAGACAGAAGTAACACTTTATATTTTACCCACCAGTAAATTGGCAGTTACTGAAAGTTGGCCAACACAAGAGGAATAAGGAGGAATAAGCTCACAGGATGTAATACTGGTCAGGATTCCCGCTGCACTGTTCTACACTATTTGTACAGCTCTTGATGCATCATGACCAGTATGGCCTCATTTCAGCCTTAGGGCATCTGCCTTTAATACACGACTCAGTCGGTCAATGAATAGCTACACTTCTTAACATCATGAGAAGCGGCTAACAGCGGGTTAGTGAATGCATAGTCTGTGATTAGGTCAGGCTCAGCAACTGGCTGCAAGATAAATCATCCAGCTCCCGAATGACAGGACATATGAGGCTGGCCGGTTTAGAAATAGCAGGCCATCTAAAATAAGCATATCACTTGGGATCAGAGTTACAGGATGGGCCAACATTTGATGAAACAAATCTAGGTTTGAAAAGGCAGACTAACAACAGCTGGATTCTGTCTACCAGGCCAAGAAGCTTCAACAATAATTATGGACTCAATTGAATGATTGAACATGGGGATGAATGTGAATTTCTGCATCAAACCAATGGTAAACTGGAAAAAAAAAAAAAAGCTGGAACCTTCTGCACCATCACCTTGTGCATGGTTTTTGGGAGGTGGGGGGAAGAGAAGCCACACACCCCCTGTTCTTCAGCAAGCTCATGGCTACTATTGCCCAAGTTGTTGCTATTTCTTATATGTACTCTTAAAATGATAAGCAGTACTTTTGGTCACAGCTTGCCTTCAAAATAAAACACAAGGGATTTGAGAGGCTAGACTACTATTAATACATAATCTTTTGCACTATTAAAAACTTAATTATTCCAGTAATTGTATAACTGGTTACAATGAACAAGTATCATACTTTAAATGAAGTCAAAAGCATCAGTGATATCAATAGCAAAGATCCCATCACTGGACCAGCACTTATTGTACAAGATTAGAAAAAAAAAAAAAAAACTTCTTACCTTGCATTGCCCAGACACACAGACGGATGTTCCATTCTGGTCACATGGTGTGCCATCAATTACCTTTTCAGCTTGCCTCACATAGAACCTGTATCCCATTGCCCGGCAATTTAGCTCACACTTCTGATTACCCTGCACTAAGTAAATAAACAAAGGAAGTAAATACTTTCTGCAAAGGCAACAGTTTGTTACCTAATGCATTTGAAACCTTTAGTCATGTTTCAGTTAAAGAGGTTCAACAGATTATAGCTAGAAAGAGACCAAGTTTCTGTAGTCTTGACCCATGCCTCTTTTCTGATTAAGGAGGGTTCACCTTTGACACACTTTTTTTTAGCAATTTGGAGTTTTTCCCAGTAATTTGAAAACATATTTTGATTTGTCTTCTGTTGAAGGATTCTAAACTGGATCCTATGATATTGGACATTTATTATCCAGTTTCAAATCTGCCATTTCTGAGTATAGTCACTGAATCAGCTGTAGCTTAACAACTTTCAGAAATATTGGAGGAGCCTCTCAATCTGGTTTTAGAAAGATTTTTAACACTGAGATATCCTTTTTACTTTGACTGATGATCTATGCAGGTTTATACAAGGGGTTAGATTCTTGGTTGATTCTTCTTGATCTTTCCGCTGTCTTTGATACCATGGACCATGACATTTTATTAAATTGTCTACAGGTCCTCGGAATCATAGGGGCACTACGTTAAATTGGCTTGTTCCTTATTTATTGAAATACTCTTTGTGCATCAGGATAGAATGTGGGTGTTTCCCAGGGGTCAGTATTGTCCCCTATCCTTATTAATATCTATATGCAATCTATGGGATCTCTGATTAGAGCTACAGGGGTAAAACATCTTTCATATGCAGATGATCTTCAGTTATATTGCAAACATGGGCCTAATCATTTTCAAGCTCTTGGGAACTTACATAACTGTAAGATCAGCTTCAGTGGAATACGTTTAGGATTAAACCTTTGAAGACAGAAGTTTTATGGACTAGTAAACCAATATCTTTCCCCATGACTAAGTTGGTTGTGGAGGGAATAATGATGCCAGTAAAGAGACTGTTTGGGTTCTAGAAGTGGTTATATCTGTACTTTCTTTTGAAACTCATTAAAACTGTGATCCAGCCCTGTTTTTTTCATCTGTGTTTGGTATGTAATTTGCATTCTTATATTTCATCTAACTACAGTGATCCATGTACTGATAACTACCTGCCTGGATTACTGTAATTCATTATATACCAGGGATGTGAATCGTGTGATCGATCGTCTTAACGATCAATTTTGGCTGGGGGGGGGGAGGGAATCGGATCGTCGCGGTTTTGTTTTTTTAAATATCGTGTAAATCATAAATCGGGGGAGGGCGGGAAAACCGGCACACTAAAACAACCCTAAAACCCACCCCGACCCTTTAAAATAAATCCCCCACCCTCCCGAAACCCCCCAAATGTCTTAAATTACCTGGGGTCCAGTGGGGGGGTCCCGGTGTGATCTTCCACTCTCGGGCCACGGGTGCGTTGATAGAAATGGCGCCGGCGCTACCTTTGCCCTGTCATATGACAGGGCAAAGGTAGCGCCGGTGCCATTTTGGTTCCTGTCCCCCGACGTCACGAGCATAGGAGATCGCTCCTGGACCCCCGCTGGACCCCCAGGGACTTTTGGCCAGCTTGGGGGGGCCTCCTGACCCCCACAAGACTTGCCAAAAGTCCAGCGGGGGTCCGGGAACGACCTCCTGCACTCGAATCGTGTTGCCGTATTGCAAAATGGCGCCGGCCATACGGCCATACGGCCGGTGCCATTTTGCAATACGGCAATATGGCCATACGGCTGGCGCCATTTTGCAATACAGCCCGAGTATTGCAAAATGGCGCCGGCCGTATGGCCATATTGCCTCCTGACCCCCACAAGACTTGCCAAAAGTCCAGCGGGGGTCCGGGAATGACCTCCTGCACTCGAATCGTGTTGCCGTATTGCAAAATGGCGCCGGCCATACGGCCATACGGCCGGCGCCATTTTGCAATACGGCAATATGGCCATATGGCCGGCGCCATTTTGCAATACTCGGGCCATATTGCAAAATGGCGCCGGCCGTATGGCCATATTGCCGTATTGCAAAACGGCGCCGGCCATATCCGGCGCCATTTTGCAATACGGCAACACGATTCGAGTGCAGGAGGTCGTTCCCGGACCCCCGCTGGACTTTTGGCAAGTCTTGTGGGGGTCAGGAGGCCCCCCCAAGCTGGCCAAAAGTCCCTGGGGGTCCAGCGGGGGTCCGGGAGCGATCTCCTACGCTCGTGACGTCGGGGGACAGGAACCAAAATGGCGCCGACGCTACCTTTGCCCTGACAGGGCAAAGGTAGCGCTGGCGCCATTTCTATTAACGCACCCGTGGCCCGAGAGTGGAAGATCACACCAGGACCCCCCACTGGACTCCAGGTAATTTAATACATTTTGGGGGGGTTCGGGAGGGTGGGGGATTTATTTTAAAGGGTCGGGGTGGGTTTTAGGGTTGTTTTAGTGTGCCGGTTTTCCCGCCCTCCCCCTTCCCCTCCCCCCAATTTATGATTTTTGACGATAAATCGGGGGAATTCCTATTATATATCGCCTCTAACGATTTTTGACGATTTAAAATATATCGGACGATATTTTAAATCGTCAAAAAACGATTCACATCCCTATTACTGGTTTTAAAGCTTCTTCTTTTCAAAAGCTATAGATTATTCTGAACACTGCAGGTAGATTCTATATGTCTATGATGATACGACTGTATTACTCCCACTCTGAATTCTCTACATTAGTTACTGATTTCTTCAGAGCTCAATTCAAAGTTTCCCTATGTGTGTTAAAGGTCTTACATAATCAAAGTCCAAAATATCTTTGACAGGATTTGCCACACTGTCCAAGGAGAGATTTATGCTCTTCCCAAGATTTATTACTGGTGATTCCATCTATTAAAGCTGTCCATTTGATTGAAACCAGATGCAAGACCTTTTCATATATAGGACTGCTTCTCTGAAATTCATTGCCTAGGGAGTTGCAGCCTATATAGAAACATAGAAACATAGAAATGACGGCAGAAGAAGACCGAATGGCCCATCCAGTCTGCCCAGCAAGCCTCACACATTTTTTCTCTCATTCTTATCTGTTACTCTTAGCTCCTTGTTCTATTCCCCTTCCACCCCCACCATTAATGTAGAGAGCAGTGATGGAGCTGCATGCAAGTGAAATATCTAGCTTGATTAGTTAGGGGTAGTAGGGGCAGTAACCGCTGCGATAAGCAAGCTACACCCATGCTTATTTGTTTTACCTAGACTATGTTGTACAGCTCTTGTTGGTTTTTTTTTCTTCTCCCCTGCTGTAGAAGCAGAGAGCCATGCTGGATATGCCTTGAAAGTGAAGTATCAGGCACATTTGGTTGGGGTAGTAACCGCCGTAACAAGCCAGCTACTCCTCGCTTTGTGATTGCGAATCCTTTTTTTTTTCTTCACCCCTGTCGTTGAAGCTATGCAGGATATGCGTGAAGCATCAGTTTTTTGTTTTTTGTTTTTTTTTTTTTTTCCCCCTGCCGTTGAAGCAGAGAGCTATGCTGGAAATGCGTGATGTATCAGTCTTTCTCCCATGCCGATGCAGCAGCGAACCATGCTGGATATGCATGGAAAGTGAAGTATCAGGCACATTTGGTTTGGGGTAGTAACCGCCGTAACAAGCCAGCTACTCCCCGCGTTTTGAGTGCGAACCCTTTTTCTTCTCCTTTGCCGTTGTAGCAGAGAGCTCTGCTGGATGTGTGAAGTATCAGTTATTCTTCTCCCCTGTCATTGAAGCAGAGAGCTATGCTGTATATGCATTGAAAGTGAAGTATCAGGCATATTTGGTTTGGGGTAGACCAGGGGTCAGGAACCTTTTTGGCTGAGAGAGCCATGAATGCCACATATTTTAAAATGTAATTCCATGAGAGCCATACAATATGTTTAAAACTAAATACAAGTAAATGTGTGCATTTTGGGCCAGATTTTCAAAAGCATTTACTCGAGCAAAAACCAGTTTTGCTTGAGTAAATACACTTTACTCAAGTAAGTGGGCTTTTCAAAATTGCTACAATATATGCCATTGAATTGTCCATAAGATTTACTCAAGTAAGTGCACTTTACTCGAGTAAATAGCTTTTGAAAATTGCTACGATAGTAGTTACATTTATGCGCGTAACTCCTTTGAAAATGACCCCCTTTATGTAAGATCACACTTTTAAAGTACAATAAGTCTCTGAAAATATTACACCAGGCCTTAAGACACCAATACATCTCCTATTAGGAAAACGGACCAAGTCAGGCTGCTATAGAGTCCTACACAGAAACTACACGCCAGCAGAAAACCTCACCTGAATCACATGTACTGACCCTCACCTAACAAAAAATAAAGAGAACAAAATGCATAACTAGAAGCATGCAGAAAAAACTGAATTGGAAACTGCAACAAGCCAGAGTCTCTGTATGCAGTGTAACAAAGGAAAAAAGAAACATCACCCATCCTTATAAAACAAATCAAGAAATATAAAATCATCAGCAGTAAAACTGTACTAACAAAAAGAACATATTTCGAAACAGCTGATGAGTGGAATATCCAATAATTAAAAACTCATAAAAAATTTCCAGATACCAACAAAATATTTCAAAATAGCAGACACAAAGATCCAGTAATGAAAAATAATAAGGATACAAAAAATTTTTTGCTCTGCATACCTGGGAACGTTTGATATCCAGGTGTCCTGAGATTGTTCTGAATTAGCAGGAGGCGGGGTGGTTTGCTTGGAACTTTCTCCTCTCTCAGTCACATACCAGTGCTCTCTCTCACACTGGCTCTCAATTACACACCTATACACACATGCTCTCAGTCACTCACATATACACATGCTTTCTCTCACTTATATAGGCTCTTAATTACACATTTACACACATGCTATCTTTTCATGCTTACACACACACACACACACACACACAGGCTTTCAATCACATAAATACATGCTGTCTTTTTCTCTCACACACAGACTCTCATTCATATGCTTACAAACATGTCCTCTCTTTCTCTCATTTACACACAGGCTCTCAATCACATACTCACATGCTCCATCACCTAAACCAGCTCTCAGTCACACACAGATACACATGCTCTTCATCATACATTCACATGATCTCTCTCACACACAAAGGATCTCAATCATACACACATACTCTTTCACACATACAGGTTCTCAATCATACACTTACATTCATGCTCTCTCTCTCTCACAGGCAGGCTCTCAATCACAGACATACTCTCTTTTACATATACAGGCTCTCAATCATTCACATACATGCTATCTCACTCATACACAAAGGATCTCAAACACACATGCTTGCTCGCTCATTCACTCTCTCTCTCCCCCACCCCGGGAACTCGCGGCAGCAGCAGCCTCCTCCCAACGCTAACCTCCTTCATTTTCAGCCCTCGCGGAGGAGGAGTCCCATCGGCCGCGATTGAAGCTCTTCATTTTCCTCAGAGCCGCGCTGCACAGTCTTCTTTTCATCGGACCGACGCTGACCACACTAACGTGGTCTCTTCTTCCCGCGCACGCACCCGATGCTTACCACTTCCGGGCTGCGGGGGGGGGGGGGGGGCGGGAAGAAGAGAGCATGCCGGTGCCGCCGACTCCAGCTGTTCTGCCGCGTTCCGTCCGGGCTGACAGCATTTTAAGCCCGGGCGGAGGAGGAGTCCCATCGGCCGCAGGGGTTGACCTTCTTCATTTTTCTGCGCGCCTCCCTTCTGCTCTTCGGGCCGACGCTGACCACACTAGCGTGGTTTCTTCTTCCCGCGCACACACCCGATGCTCACCACTTCCTCTTCCGGGGGGGGGGGAAGAAGAGACCATGCCAGTGCCGCCGACTCCAGCTATTCTGCTGCGTTCCGCCCGGGCTGGCGAGGACCGGGAAGCAGCTGGGTCAGCGGGGGACTGGAAAGTGTGGCGACACACTGATTTAGATTTGACTGCGAGCCAGATGCAGCCATCAAAAGAGCCATATCTGGCTCGCGAGCCATGGGTTCCTGACCCCTGCTATAGACGATTACTTAATTTTTCATAAACTTTGTAAGTCCTAGTTATTTAGGGCTGCATTTGGTTACTTGGAATGGTTAGGTAATGCTTGTAATTTTAATGTAATAAATAGGTTATTCAAGTTGTATTTAAATTTAGTTTTAGCTTGTTTTATTATATGTATGGTTTAATATTTTAGATTGCTTATTTATTTTTGTTTTATGCTGGTGATATGCTTTATTTAATGCTGTATGTAATGTTCTTGTCTAGAGCCTTGCTGGAGGGGCAGTTTTATAAATGTGAGTAATAACTAACTAAACAAACAGCACTGAATGCAAATAAATGTATTTATTTATTTATATGCTGCTTAAACCAAGGCCCTACGTGGCATATAAAATAACTCAGATAAATCTATACTTAGTCAGATAAGTCCAAATTAACTGGTTAAGTGAAGTTTGAATATTGGCCTCATAGTGTCCATACGTTTCGAACTTTAAAATTGATGCTACAACATAGTGAACATTGGTCAAAAATAAGCCCACAGGAATTCATCAGCATAATACTTAGTTTTACTTTAAATGAAAACTTCACTACAAGCGGTCCTGATACATTTCATAAACTTCTTCCAACTGATGGCAATGGTGTTTACTCTGTTTGATGCCCATATTGTAATCCGTGAATAAATGTTTGGATGATAGTTTTAGTGTGATTAAACATTTAGCCCATCACATTTTTTGTTTTGTTTTTTTTTATCTTAAAGACCAACTTTTCCATTAACTCTGGTGCCAGCTGTGAATAATGTGGACTCATGATGACCTCTAGCTATTGAGAATACCCATTGACTAGACATTTTGGTTGGTGGAAAGAAAAGGAAATGCTGGGCAACTTAGGCGCTGCCTTGTGCACTCAATATGCCACTAGGTCTGTGGTCATTAACTCAATGTGACTGAAATTTGTGCAGGGGTCTCATTTGCTGGGAGTGATATACAAGTCTCTGCTGCAGACTACTGAAGCAATGGCGTGTGTCAGGAGAGTTTGTTCTGTGATGGCCACAGGGCCACAGGAAGGAAGATAAAGATAGAAATGAAGTGTAACTGATAGGATGCTGCTGACAACAGAACTGCATGGAAAGCCTGCTAATTTCTCTGCTGCATCCCCACTGCCCCTTTGCCACATGAACTCCCATTTCAGCAACTTAACTTCCCCTTCCAGTAAACTAGAGTACTCTTTTTAATTTACTTTGATTTATATTCTGCTTTTTCAGGCACTTCAAAGTGGATTACATACAGGTACTGTAGGTTTTTCCCTATCCACAGAGGGCTTACAATCTGTCTATATCAGAGGCAATGGAAGATAAAGCAACTGCCCAAGGTAAAAGGAACAGCAGCGGGAATGGGTACAAGCATGGAGTGTGAAACTCCCTTTTATCCAGCTGTGTGAGGAGTTTAAGTCAATTTTGTAGTTGCATCTGCAAGGAGGACACAAGCACCAGCACCTCTGGTTCCAGCCCTTGTTCCTGCTGGAAGTGGGCTTCATGACTTGTATGCATCATGTGTAACCAATCCTGATACCCCAGGAGGTGATCTATACCTTTCTTGGTGTCCACAAACAATTCATGAAGAAATGTTTGTTGCTCCTTTAACCTCACTATCATCAGATACATGGAATTTTATCTGATATCTATATTCTGAATAAGATGGTGCACTGGTGCTCACTGCTTTGTTCTTCTCACAAATTTCTACTCCTCAGTCTCCAGTTAAAATACCCATTATTTTCCTGTATCTCTCTATCATTTCTTGCAGGGCAAAGCTGCCAGTTTTGTTGGCCCCCAGACCAAGGACATCCCTTACTGCCAAGTGTAGCAACTGTGCAAAGCATTGGATCCCCTGGTAGCCCTAATCACCTACCTCATGTTCCTGCAGCTGTCTAAAAACAAATAACTCTGGTACATCCATGTGCTTCCAACCTAGCCACCAGTCTTTATCATTATCCTTATTGCTGATAACATATGGGCTGAGGTATGGCTATAGTCCATCACCTAGGTGTGTAGTACAACCCACCAGTCCTCTAGTGGTACACCCCTCACTACTGTTGCTGCCTGACTCTGCCTCATCAAGCTGCCATCAATGTGCTATCCTCTCCATATTGGCCAACTTGCCTATACCCGGCGACGGTTGAAGAGCGCCTCACCATCAGGCGCCGGCGAGTGGGGAGGCCACCCTCCATCCTGGGCCCCCGCGAGAACTGAACACCAAACTGAATGGCAGGGGGAAAAAAGATACGGAACCAACAGCAGGAGGTGAGGGAAATGAATGACTGCGATGCAATGTGTGACCACGCCCCCCCCCCCTGACGTCACTGGGAGCCCCGGCGATGGTTGAAGAGCACCTCACCATCAGGCGCCGGCGAGCGGGGAGGCCACCCTCCATCCTGGGCCCCCGCGAGAACTGAACACCAAACTGAATGGCAGGGGGAAAAAAGATATGGAACCAACAGCAGGAGGTGAGGGAAATGAATGACTGTGATGCGATGTGTGACCACGCCCCCCCCTGACGTCACTGGGAGCACCGGCGACGGTTGAAGAGTGCCTCACCATCAGGCGCCATGCGTCGCATGCCGAAGGGGCGCAACAAAGGGGCTCTCCCCTTTGTGCACCCCTTCGTGCAACCCTTGTGCTTCTAAAAAAAAAAAAAAAAATCTTTTATATTTTTCTGTAATTTAACCTTTATTCCAATTCTTTACCTTTTCTTTTCGCTTGTTAACAATTTTAATTAGAAGTGTTCATTGTATTAGACTATGGAAATTTATTTCCTGCTATTCTGTTTAATGTAAACCGGTATGATTTACATCGGATGTAAGAATGTCGGTATATAAAAATTAAAAATAAATAAATACATATCTGGCTGTGGCACTCAGTGTATAGACTGCAGATTACTGGCCTACTAAAGATTGTTCTTGAGGGCACTTTGTAATTGGGGGCTAAGAGGTGCAGTAGCTGTTTAAATTTCATGTTCTCAACCACCTCCAGGCATTGGTCATCCAAGCAATCATGTCCCCAAATGCACCATGTCCCCACCTCCAATGCTGCCTGCCTCTTTTCCAGGGATACTGATGTGGAGCACCATTTCATCTGCTCTATGGTGACTTGCCACTGACATGGGGTTGGGAGATGTTGGCCTGTCACCTCATTGGGGGAAGGGGCTGGCACAGGAGTCAGCTTGAGAGATGGCCTTCCCCTTTGATGTGGCTTTCCTGCTGCTTTCATTGCTTTGAATGGAGGACATGATCCCTAGTACTGGCCTCCCCTGAAACCAACACTAATTGAGTATTCTTTATTTTATAAATGATACTGCAGGTTTGTGTTTGAAAAATGGCCCCAGTACTTTTCCTCTACTGAAATCCTTCCAACAGCGAATGCATTCTGGAAAATGCTGATCCTACATAACTAAAACATGCCTCCAGACTTGTGATATCTTGTGGGATCCCCTCTTTGGATGCTTGAATGTTGATGCTGGGGTTGAGAGGAGACCAGGAGATAAAAGGCTAGAGGCATCTTTCATGCTTTTGACTACTTGCTATTCCTGGGAAGGATCTTGGCCTTGGCAGTATCATTTACTGCCTCCATGGCTATGCAACATGAAGCTTTGCACTGGATGTCACAATAGTAATTAGGTTCTCCATCTCAGCTACCAGAATTTCAATATCCCTTTTCTCTAATTCTTCAAAACTCTCACATAACTCATCTAAATCAGTATGTATTTCAAACATCTGCTGCAAACACTGGTCAGAAGAAAGCTGTGCAGGCTTTAGTTGATGCCCCACAACTACTGACACACCCCACTCACTATTTATGTTTGTTTTATTGTAAATCGCTTTGATATTCTATGAAAGACTGTTTAAAAAAATAATAAAACTAAAGAGTGGAGATGGGAGCAGGTGTCTGCTATTCCATGTTCTCACCCAACCCTGCATCTCTATTTATTTATTTGAAGTATTTAGATTCTACCAATATCAGAAAAGACTGTAGCTTGTTCCCTTCTCTTAAAAAAAAAAAAAAAGGAAAATCTCTTGATCTTAACAAGGTGGCTTCTAGTCCTCCTGATCCTACGACTCTCACCACCACTTTTATGTGTGCTGGCCTCAGGTCTCTTCGGAGGAACAGCATTCCCATTTCCTTTCCCATCACTACATTTGCCTTTTGATGCCAGTGCATGATAGAATTTATTAAAACAGATCACTACTGAGTAGGGGGTTTTAGTGCTACAATATACACCCAAGTGTGGAAACACCCAGATTGCAGACCAAAGATCCGCTTTTGTTACAGAACTCAGTGAATTGCTGATGCTTGCTATCTATCCGAAATCAAGCTTAGTGCAAGAGTTAGGGATGTGCAGAGCAAAATTTTATATTCATATTTCTTATGTCCGAAAGGGGGTCCCACTTGCGGTCAATATGGACATAAAAAAAATTCAATGAGTTGGGTATATGTACATATGTCGCCCATTAAAGTCAATGGGGGAAGGATTTCCAGCCTATTTTTTGGCTGCAGAATTGTGGTTTTCTTATCAATTGGCCCAGGAGAGAGTTCCCTTTCCTTTGTGCAGGGAAGTACTCCCTGGAAAGGGTCCACCCTAGAGTTTGTGTGTACCCGGTGTTTACATTGGCGTCCAGTGAATATCGTTGGCGTCTAGTGAATTCCGTTGGTGTCTAGTGAATTCAGACGGTACTTACGCACTTCAGCAGATGACAAAGGAATTGGAGGATCTCTCAGAAATAAGAATACGTGTGGGAAACACAAGGTCTGGATGAACAGGCAGGCACAGCAATGGAGTTAAAACAGCAGTAGGAACACAAGGCCTGGATGAACAGGCACTTCATTCGAGGACAGAGGTCAATCCCAGCTAGGGACACAAGGCCTGCATGAACAGGCACAGGAACTATGTTAAAACACTGGTAGCTCGCCAGCATCTTTCTGATGCATGCTAGAATATTGGCAGCGGTATGGGCATGGTCCGTCAGGTGGGTGTGCAGTAAAGCCCACCTCCACCACTCATGCTTGTTCAGGGAAGGACTCCCTGGAACGGGGTCCACCCCTAGAGTTGTGTGTACCCGGTGTTTACATTGGCGTCCAGTGAATATCGTTGGCGTCTAGTGAATTCCGTTGGCGTCTAGTGAATTCAGACTGTACTTACGCACTTCAGCTGATGACAAACGAATTGGAGCCTAGGATCTCTCACAAATAAGAATACGTGTGGGAACACAAGGCCTGGATGAACAGGTACATCATTCGAGGACAGAGGTCAATTCCAGCTAGGGACACAAGGCCTGCATGAACAGGCACAGCAACCAGGTTTAAAACACTTGTGGGAACACAAGGCCTGGATGAACAGGCACAGCCACTGAGTTAAAACACCTGTGGGAACACAAGGCCTGGATGAACAGGCACCGCCACTGAGTTAAAACACCTGTGGGAACACAAGGCCCGGAAGAAGGGGCACAGCAAACCTGAGTTAAAACACCTGTGGGAACACAATGCCTGGATGAACACGGATACTCGGATAGTAATTATGTGTTTTTTTAATGTATTTATATTCTTATTCGAAAACGTTTCTAGCACGTCATACTTGATTACACTCAGGTACTGTAGGTATTTCCCTATCCCCAGAGGAACACAAGGCCTGGATGAACAGGCACCGCCACTGAGTTTTAAAACACCTGTGGGAACACAAGGCCTGGATGAACAGGCAGGCACAGCAATGGAGTTAAAACACCAGTAGGACATGGATGAACACTGATACTCGGATAGTACAATTTTTTTTTATGGATTTATATTCTTTTTTAAAAAGTTTATAGCACTTCATTTATTTTTAATTTATTTGTCATTTTTATATACTGACATTCTTGTATTCAATGCAAATCATACTTGCTTACCACTCAGTTACTGTATGTATTTCCCTATCCCCAGAGGAAACACAAGGCCTGCAGGAACGGCACAGAACGGAGTTAAAACACTTGTGGAACACAATGCCGGGATGAAGAGGCGCAGCAGTCGAGCACAGAGGTCGATCCCAGCTAGGACACAAGGCCTGGATGAAGAGGCACATCATTCGAGGACAGAGTTCAATCACAGCTAGGGACACAAGCCGCGGAGGAAAGACACTAACCAGGATCCTCCAAGCCCTCATTTCTCCAAATTAGACTACTGCAACTCTACATTTCTTGGACTCCCTTCCTCATACACAAAACCACTCCAAATGGTTCAAAACGCAGCAGCCCGTTCTAACTAACAAACACTAGGAAAAGAGACCACATTTCCCCAGTCCTAAAAGACCTCCACTGGTTACCAATTCAGTTCAGAGTCATTTACAAATCCATCACCTTGATATACAAAATCTTTCACCAACACACCATAATCGACCTACAATTCCTCTCCGTTTATACAAATGCACAAGACCGACCAGGGAAGCCTACAGAGGATGCCTCCTTGTTCCACCCTCCAAAACCACTTATCACAGCACCTTTAGAGATTGAGCCCTTTCCACAGCAGGTCCACCGTTATGGAACTCCATCCCCCCAGATCTCAGAAATGAACCTTGCCTCCTAACCTTTCGGAAAAGACTCAAGACATGGCTTTTCAGGCAATCCTTCCCGAACTGCACCTAACACCATCAATAATTCTCAGCTCAGAAGCTGTAATATATTGGACACCATATTTGTAATGTACTCTTGTATATTTTTATATTCTACACATGTATATAATTAACCTCCTCTATCCTCTTTATTTCTTACACTCACCAGTTCATAGCCCCAGTTAATTGTAACTGCATCTCTTCACCACGTGTATTATATGTTATAGGGTGTTTTCTTTGCACCCCTGTTTTCTGTAAAGCGACATCATGTGAACCGATGTCATGAATGCTGGTATAAAAAAACCTTAATAAATAAAATAAATAGTAAGTACCGCAAGGGAAAGTTGAAAACAACTTTGAAGAGGGAGTTAAGAGGGCGTGAAATTGTAAAGAGGTAAATGGGTGGGGTCCGTGCAGTCCGCCCGCAGGATTCAACCCGGCGGGTTCGTCGGGACCGGGGTTTCGGCGGATCCCCCACCCCTTTCGCGGGGGGGGGGGAGGGGCGGGGAACGCCTCCCAGATGGCCCCGGCCCCCGCAGGGCGCATTTCCTCCGCGGCGGTGCGCCGCGACCGGCTACGGGTCGGCTGGGAAGGCCCAGGGGGGGCAGGTGGCCCGCTGCTCCGGCGGCGCGTGTTATAGCCCCCCCTCCCGGCGTTTCTCCTCCTTCCCCTCCTTTGGCAACTGTTAACTTGTCTTAACCTCATTCACTACATCTATGCAGACGATGTTCAGATTCTTATTCCCATAACAGAATCTATTAACAAACTTGGCTATTCTTACAAGCCTTCCCTGATCCTTCAAACTTTCACTAGATAAGTACAGCTACTCAGCTTTGAATATGGAACTTCGCCCCTCCAATATTCTCCTCATTTAGCTACCCTACTTATGCACTTCAGAAAATGACAAGGAATTGGAAGATCTCTCAGAAATAATAATACGTGTGGGAACACAAGGTCTGGATGAACAGGCAGGCACAGCAATGGACTTAAAACACCAGTAGGAACACTAGGCCTGGATGAAGAGGCACATCATTCTAGGACAGAGGTCAATCCCACCTATGGACACAAGCCGCGGAGGAAAAGAAACTAACCAGGATTCCCTCCGTATCGGCGAGTGAAGAGGGAAGAGCCCAGCGCCGAATCCCCCGCTCGTCCGGCGGGCGCGGGAAATGTGGCGTACGGAAGATCGCCTCTCTGGGCCTGCTCGGGGGCCCAAGTCCTTCTCATCAAGCCTCAGCCCGCGGACGGTGTTAGGCCGGTAGCGGCCCCCAGCGCGACGGGACCCGGGTTTTCTCGTCGTAGTCTGTTTGTTTGGGAATGCAGCCAAGTGGGTGGTAAACTCCATCTAAGGGTAAATACCGGCTCCGGCGCCTGTTATTGCCCCCCCCCCCCCCAGCAGCAGCTTCGCCGTTTCCCCGGACAAGGGTCCACCTCCAAGTTCAACAATTTCTTACTCTTTACTTTGTCTGTCGAGGCTTGACGTCTCTAAAGGGTTTGACCTGGAATGCTGTGCATGTCCATCCAATATCGCATACAATATAAAGTGGCATGTTTAATTCAAAATGTTGTACACGGGGAGATCTCAGAAATGAACCTCGCCTCCTAACCTTTCTGGAAAGACTCAAGACATGGCTTTTCAGGCAAGCCTTCCCGAACTCCACCTAACACGCACCATCAATAAATTCTCTGCTCAGAAGCTGTATATATTGTATATACAGGTGGCCCGCCGCTCCGGCGGCGCGTGTTATAGCCCCCCCTGGCAGCAGCTTCGCCGTTTCCCCCCCGCCGTTTCCTCCTTCCCCTTTGCCAACTGTTAACTAGTCTTAACCTCATTCACTACATCTATGCAGACGATCTTCAGATTCTTATTCCCATAACAGAATCTATTAACAAAACCATCGCACTTTGGAACAACAGCTTACAAGCCATCACTAATCTCCTCAACAGTCAAAGCATGAGATCTTATTAAGAAACTGACATTATCCTCAACAAATTCTTACTCCTAGCAAAACCTCTACCAAGTAAGTACACAGGGGTCTGTATTTTCATACCCCAGTGGCTTGCTGTTTGAATACCGCTCTTGCCGTACCGACCCGCAGGAACCACCTAGGGACACAAGCTGTGGAGGAAAAAGAAACTAACCAGGATTCCCTCCAGTAACGGCGAGTGAAGAGGGAAGAGCCCAGCGCCGAATCCCCGCCTATCCGGCGGGCGCGGGAAATGTGGCATACGGAAGACCGCCCCTCCCAGCGCCGCTCGGGGGCCCAAGTCCTTCTGATGGAGGATCAGCCCGCGGACGGTGTTAGGCCGGTAGTGGCCCCCGGCGCGCTGGGACCGGGTCTTCTCTGAGTCGGGTTCTTTGGGAAATCAGCCCAAAGCGAGTGGTAAAACTCCGTGTAAGGCTGAATACTGGCACGAGACCGATGAAACAGCTAGTAGCAATCGGAAATCTCTGGATTGGCGCTCGCCTGGTTCAAATTGTTGCTAACCAACAGAGGTTATAAGGTAAAAAATCCAGAACAAAGAATCACCACGCCACAACTCGGCCATCGGAGTCCCACAAGGTTCCTCTTTATCCCCTAAACTCTTTAATATTTACCTCCTACCACTCTGCCGACTCCTTACCAACCTCAATTTAATACACTTTCTCTATGCAGACGACATCCAGATCCTGATCCCCATCAAGAATCATACACAAAAACCCCTCGAATACTGGGATTCCTGTCACCTAGAAATCAAAAGCCTCCTCAAAAGCCTAAATCTGGTACTAAACTCCTCTAAAACTGAAGTATTACTCATAACTCCTGACAACAATCTCACAGCTTGTCTCCCAACCAACCTACAAACTACTCATGTGAGGGATCTAGGTGTGCTAATCGACAATTAACTGAACTTGAAATCCCATATCAATAAACACCAAAGACTGCTTCTATAAACTGCAAGTTTTAAAAAAGGATAAGACCACTCTTCCACGCCAAAGACTTCAGAACCATCGTCAAGCCCTCATTTTCTACTACTGCAACTCTACATTACTTGGACTCCCTTCCTCATACACAAAACCACTCCAAATGGTTGAAAACGCAGCAGCCCGTCTACTAACAAACACTAGGAAAGGAGGCCACATTTCCCCAGTCCTAAAAGACCTCCACTGGTTACCAATTCAGTTCAGAGTCATTTACAAATCCATCACCTTGATATAAAAAATCATTCACCAACACACCATAATCGACCTACAAATTCCTCTTCGTTTATTCAAATGCACAAGACCCACCAGGGAAGCCTACAGAGGATGCAATGCCGGTATAAATAAATAAAATCAATAAGTACGTAAGGGAAAGTTGAAAAAAACTTTCAAGAGCGAATTCAAAAGGGCGGGAAACCGTTAAGAGTTAAACGGGTGGGGTGCGTGCAGTCCGCCTGGAGGATTCAACCCGGCGGGTTCGGTGGGACCGGGGTTTTCGGCGGATCCCCCACCCCTTTCGCGGGGGGGCGGGGAACGCCTCCCGGACGGCCCCGGCCCCGTCCAGGAATAAAAAAATAAAGTAAATCAATAAAATCAATAAGTACGTAAGGGAAAGTTGAAAAAAAAACTTTCAAGAGCGAGTTCAAAAGGGCGGGAAACCGTAAAGAGTTAAACGGGTGGGGTGCGTGCAGTCTGCCTGGAGGATTCAACCCGGCGGGTTCGGTGGGACCGGGGTTTCGGCGGATCCCCCACCCCTTTCGCGGGGGGGCGGGGAACGCCTCCCGGACGGCCCCGGCCCCGTCCAGGAATAAAAAAATAAAGTAATCAATAAAATCAATAAGTACGTAAGGGAAAGTTGAAAAAAACTTTCAAGAGCGAGTTCAAAAGGGCGGGAAACCGTTAAGAGTTAAACGGGTGGGGTGGCGTGCAGTCCGCCTGGAGGATTCAACCCGGCGGGGTCGGTGGGACCGGGGTTTCGGCGGATCCCCCACCCCTTTCGCGGGGGGGCGGGGAACGCCTCCCGGACGGCCCGGCCCCGTCCAGGAATAAAAAAATAAAGTAAATCAATAAAATCAATAAGTACGTAAGGGAAAGTTGAAAAAAACTTTCAAGAGCGAGTTCAAAAGGGCGGGAAACCGTTAAGAGGTAAACGGGTGGGGTGCGTGCAGTCCGCCTGGAGGATTCAACCCGGCGGGTTCGGTGGGACCGGGGTTTCGGCGGATCCCCCACCCCTTTCGCGGGGGGGCGGGGAACGCCTCCCGGACGGCCCCCGGCCCCGTCCAGGAATAAAAAAATAAAGTAAATCAATAAAATCAATAAGTACGTAAAGGAAAGTTGAAAACAACTTCAAGAGCGAGTTCAAAAGGGCGGGAAACCGTTAAGAGGTAAACGGGTGGGGTGCGTGCAGTCCGCCTGGAGGATTCAACCCGGCGGGTTCGGTGGGACCGGGGTTTCGGCGGATCGCCCACCCCTTTCGCGAGGGGCGGGGAACGCCTCCCGGACGGCCGCAGGGCGCATTTCCTCCGCGGCGGAGCGCCGCAACCGGCTCCGTGTCGGCTGGGAAGGCCCAGGGGGGGCAGGTGGCCCGCCGCTCCGGCGGCGCGTGTTATAGCCCCCCCTGGCAGCAGCTTTGCCGTTTCCCCCGCCGTTTCCTCCTATTCCCCTTTGCCAACTGTTAAGTAGTCTTAACCTCATTCACTACATCTATGCAGACGATGTTCAGATTCTTATTCCCATAACAGAATCTATTAACAAAGCCATCGCACTTTGGAACAACAGCTTACAAGCCACACTAATCTCCTCAACAGTCTAAACCTGGTCCTCAATGCCTCTAAAACTAAAACTCCTCTTCATTTCCTACAAGCAAGAAAACCTCCCATCTCAGATCCATCACAAACACCTTCTCACCCACAACCATGTGAGAGACCTGGGAGTAATTATAGACAACCGTCTTCACCTAAAGAATATGATCCAAACCACAACTATAAGATATAATATTATATCTTAATGGGCCTCGACAAAGGAAACTCTTTTCCTATTGATCTTGTTAGACCTTTCCGCAGCGTTTGACACGGTCAACCACGCCATCCTCCTAATCCAGCTTTCGTCCATAGGAATCAGCGGCACCGTCCTATCCTGGTTCAAAACGTTTCTCAATTACAGAGGTTACAAAGTTAAACTCCAAAACAAGGAATCCTCAAGATTTGACTCTGTCATAGGAGTCCCTCAAGGTTCTTCATTGTCTCCGACCCTATTTTAATATCTATCTTCTTCCTCTCTGCCAACTTCTTACCGACCTCAATCTAAAGTACTTCCTTTACGCAGATGATATTGAAATCATCATCCCTATCAAAGACACATACTGTAAAACTTGAGTACTGGGAAACATGCCACCAGAAAATCAAACAAGTAGTAAACAACCTACACCTCATCTTAAACTCATCCAAGACAGAAATCCTACTCATCTCTCCTGAAAACAATATCTCCAACACTACTCTTCCCACCAACCTACCTACCACACAAGTTAGAGACTTAGGAGTGATAATAGACAACCGGCTAAACTTCAAGGCACATATCAACAAAACAACCAAAGACTGCTTCTATAAACTCCAGGTTCGGAAGAGGATAAGACCTCTTTTCCATGCTCAAGACTTCAGAACGATCATCGAAGCAGTCATTTTTACGAAATTAGACTACTGCAGTTCCCTATTGCTAGGTCCTGCCCTCATCCTATTCCAAACCACCACAGATGGTTCAAATTCAGCAGCCCGATTACTAACAGGCGCAAGAAAGAGAGACCACATATCTCCCATTCTGAAAGAGTTACATTGGCTACCCGTCCACTTCCGTATCATCTATAAAGCCATATGTGTCATCTTCAAAACTATTCATCAACGCATCTTATGCACTTTAGCTGATGACAAAGGAATCAGAAAATCTCTCAGAAATAAGAATACGCGTGGGAACACAAGGTCTGGATGAACAGGCACATCATTTGAGGACAGAGGTCAATCCCAGCTAGGGACACAAGCCGCGTAGGAAAAGAAACTAACCAGGATTCCCTCAGTAACGGCGAGTGAAGAGGGAAGAGCCCAGCGCCGAATCTCCGCCACTCCGGGTTCGGGGATCTGAACCCGACTCCCTTTCGATCAGCCGAGGACGACGGAGGCCATCGCCCGTCCCTTCGGAACGGCTCTCGCCTATCTCTTAGGACCGACTGACCCATGTTGAACTGCTGTTCACATGGAACCCTTCTCCACTTCGGCCTTGAAGAAGAATGCTCAGTCTGTTTAAAATAAGAAAATGAACGGACCCACTCTGAAGGACCATGCTCAGTCTGTTTAAAAGAACAAAATTAACGGACCCACTCAAGGACTATGCTCAGTCTGTTTAAAAGAACAAAATTAACGGACCCACTCTGAAGGTCAATGCTCAGTCTGTTTAAAATAGCAATATCAACAGACCCACTATGAAGGACAATGCTCAATCTGTTTAAAATAACAAAACGGAACTGCCCAGCTAGGGACACAAGGCCTGGAGGAACAGGCACATCATTGGAGGACAGAGGTCAATCCCGGCTAGGGACACAAGTCCTGGAGGGACAGGCAAGCACAGCAATGGAGTTAAAACACCAGTAGGAACACAATGCCTGGAGGTACAGGCAGGAACAGCAACGGAGTTAAAACACTTGTGGGAACACAAGGGCTGCACAGTAGATGCCGGTCAGGCACAGCGATTCATGTCAAGAACATGTGCTGCAGTGCTTACATTATCTTGAGCATAGGAGGCAATTGGAACTGCTGCAAGGCTCCTTTCAATAGCTTTTATTCATCTTGCCATTCACAAGGAAAATCGGGAAAGCCAAGCAATGGCAGGTTTACTTTCAAAAACACTAGCATTTCCATCAAGACCGGTGACAGCCTTGAGCGGTGAGGGCTCATGATATCCCCTGTCATTGAAAAAAACACGTTCACTGGCCACACTGGTTGGTGGACATGACAGATATCCTTCAGCCACTTTGGCTAGGTGTGGCCAGACAGTGGACTTGTGTGCCCAATATGCCAGCGGATCTGTCTGCGTGTTCTCTATCGGCTCTGAGAGATACCGTGTCACTGACAGCTCTGCTGCTGTCTCCTCCTGTGCTTGGGAGGGCTGAGAGTCACTCAATCCAGTTACTTTCTCTCTCGCCCGTTGCACAACTGATGTATCTTTATGGCCAACATGCCTTGGGCGTTCTGACGTTGAGGTGGACGCAACTAATAATAGTATCTGTCACTGACACAGTCCTTCTCCTGCCAGGGCTAGCAGCAGCACAACTCTGTGACGTGCCTGCTGTTTCCACCTGTGCTTCAAGCCTAATCTGTCTCCGCCTATGGTGCTCCTGTTCACGGACCTGTGCTAACAACAGCTCCTTCACAAATGACAGACAATTGGTCTGTAGGGCGAGTTTACCTTTCACACGGGGATCACAGACAGAGGCGAGCATGTATGTGCTGTCCTCTGTTTAGGCCTTAATCTGTCTTTCACCTGCTGCTGCAAAACGTCCACACACTGCAGCACCTCAGCAGTCATTCCCTCTTGCCGTTTAATGCCTTCCAAATGGTCATCCAGGAATTTCACTATAGGGATGATGTCAGCCAAGGTGGAACTTCTGGAACTCAGCTCCTCCGTGACGTCCTTGAAGGGCTGCAGGATTTTTACCAGCTGACTCATGACTAACCAATCGTGATGCCCTAGGGGATTCTGCACACCTATGTCTATTGTACCAGAAAGTTCATGAAGGGGTGTCTGCAGCTCCAGTAACCTCTCCAGCATCATAAAGGTTGAATTCCACCGGGTGGCAACGTCTTGAATGAGACGCTTCTGAGGCATATCCAAATCAGTCTGCTTTTCTCGGAGAACCTGCCCCGCCCTGACACTTCTGTGGAAGTGTGCTGCTATGTTCCTGCACTTGTGTATTAACCGACGCAGGTATTCAGTCTCCTTGTCCTTGGACTCCAAGCCCAAACCTGACTTCACCACCAGATGCAGAGTGTGTGCAAAAACATCGGATGTTCTTAAACCGCCCATCGCTTATTGCCTTAACCATGTTTGCACCGTTGTCTGTGACAAAAAAGCCTGCCCGCGTTTTACTGTCTCGCTGGTGTACTTTCCAGCTCGCCAGCATCTTTCTGATGCATGCTAGAATATTGGCAGCGGTATGGGAATGGTCCGTCAGGTGGGTGTTCAGTAAAGCCCACCTCCACCCTGATGCTTGTTCAGTAATAGAGCTGCTGGCTGCCCCTGCCTCTGCCATGTCCCACCAGTGTGCTGTCAGAGAGAGGTAAGAGTGTGCAGCATTCATGGCGGTCCAGATATCGCAGGTGAAATGCACTCTTCCGTCTGCCTTACCTAGCAGTGCTTGCACGCGACTGACACAGTGCTTGTACAGGCTGGGGATGACCTTTCTACTAAATGTGGTTCTGGAGGGGACTTTGTAATTTGGAAGTACGACCTTCAAGAAACGTTTGAAACCCACATTCTCAACTAACTGCAGGGGCTGGTCATCAAGGGCAATCATTTCCCCAATGCTCCTGGTTACTACTTTTTGCGGCTGCCTGCCTCCTACCCCGGGATAGCGTTACCGCACTCCACCCCATTTCCTCCATGGTGCATTGTCGCTTCTCCCACATGTCAGTGGGTTTCTGGCCTGCCGCCTGACTGCTAGAAGGGTATGAGGGCGTGGGCTGACTCTGCTGCTTTCCTACCACTGCACCCTGGTTGGAAGGGGAAGGGGTCCCCTGACGGAAAATGCTACCATCCCCAGATGGCAGTAATCTTGTTGGGTGTTGCCTCTTAATATGATACTCCATGCCAAAATTTGACAGATGTCCCAGTTGCTTGCCTCTGCTAATATCCCTGGCACAGTAATTACACCGAGCATAACGCGGGTCTTCTGTCACTTTAAAATGTGCCCAGATCGCAGATTTCTTTTGTGATCCTCCTCTCTTTCCCGCCCTGGGGGTGGATGGTGGCACTGGAGTTGAGGTACTACTGGGTGTGGGTGGTGCACCCACTGCACCCGGCGAAGCAATGCCAGCGGGGCAACAGTCACCCTCTGTCTCCCTTCTGACAGCTCTTCCTCCTCCTCGATATCAGTGGAATGTCTCCCCTGCCGCAGATTTCTGGAGGTGGAGGCTAAAACAGGACTAACTGACAATTCTACCGAAGATTGCTCAGGTATTACATCTTCCGTTTCTGATGAGAATCCCATCCAAGAAGATTCTTCTTCTGAATCAGAAGCTAACAGTGCCAGCGCTACCTTGTCACCGCGAAGTTTTGCAGGACACTTCTGTCCCCTGGCTGCTTTTGGGTGTGTAACTTTTGTCTGGCTAGACTCTGCCTCCTCTTCACTCTCCTCCAAAACTACAGTGCCAGAAACACGTGCTGGCGATTGCAAAGTTTCATGGTCTGATTTCTTTTTTTTTGCCATGGAACTGCCATCCCCTACAAAGACGTTTGATTGCGACAGTTTGCCTTTTTACCTGTACTGGTGGTGTTGCGCTGGTGTCTTTTGCGGTGCCTCCGCTGCCAGTCCCACTAAGTCGCTTGCATCTCCCTTTCCCTGACATTATGGATTTAATGTCAATGAGTACTAGTGGTAACACTGCCCACTGTCCCACAATAATAATGTTCGGTCAGTTTAAAATAACTAAATTAACAGACCCACTCAAGAAGAATGCTCAGTCTGTTTAAAATAACAAAATGAACGGACCAAGTCAAGGACAATGCGGTTAAGTCTGTTTAAAAATAGCAGATTGAACAGACTCGCTGAAGGCCAATCTTCACTCTGTTTACAATGCCCACTGCCTCACTGCCTGCCTGGCAATGCACGGAATGTGTCTGTCTGTGTGAGTGCAGTGAGTGCACAGAGAACCAGCTTCCTTTTCAGTAGATATGAGGCAGGGTACTCCCAGCCCTGAACTGCTGCCCACCCACCCAGCACTGAACCACTCAAGGAGAATGCTTTTAAGTCTGTTTAAAAATAGCAAATGTAACAGACTCGCTGAAGGGCAATGTTCACTCTGTTTACAATGCCCACTGCCCTCACTGCCTGCCTGGCAATGTACGGAATGTGTCTGTCTGTGTGAGTGCAGTGAGTGCACAGAGAACAAGCTTCCTTATCAGTAGATATGAGGCAGGGTACTCCCAGCCCTGGAACTGCTGCCCACCCAGCACTGAACCACTCAAGGACAATGCGGTTAAGTCTGTTTAAAAATAACAAATTGAACAGACTCGCTTAAGGCCAATCTTCACTCTGTTTATGCCCACTGCCTGCCTGGCAATGCACGGAATGTGTCTGTCTGTGTGTGTGCAGTGAGTGCACAGAGAACAAGCTTCCTTTTCAGTAGATATGAGGCAGAGTACTGCCAGTGCCAGCCCTGGCACTGCCCACCCAGCACTGAACCAGTCAAGGACAATGCGGTTAAGTCTGTTTAAAAATAGCAGATTGAACAGACTCGCTGAAGGCCAATCTTCACTCTGTTTACAATGCCCACTGCCTCACTGCCTGCCTGACAATGCACGGAATGTGTCTGTCTGTGTGAGTGCAGTGAGTGCACAGAGAACCAGCTTCCTTTTCAGTAGATATGAGGCAGGGTACTCCCAGCCCTGGAACTGCTGCCCACCCAGCACTGAACCACTCAAGGAGAATGCTTTTAAGTCTGTTTAAAAAATGGCAAATGTAACAGACTCGCTGAAGGGCAATGTTCACTCTGTTTACAATTGCCCACTGCCTCACTGCCTGCCTGGCAATGCACGGAATGTGTCTGTCTGTGTTGTGTGCAGTGAGTGCACAGAGAACAAGCTTCCTTTTCAGTATATATTGAGGCAGAGTACTGCCCGTGCCAGCCCCTGGCACTGCCCACCCAGCACTGAACCACTCAAGGGAGAATGCTTTTAAGTCTGTTTTAAAAATAGCAAATGTAACAGACTCGCTGAAGGGCAATGTTCACTCTGTTTACAATGCCCACTGCCTCACTGCCTGCCTGGCAATGCACGGAATGTGTCTGTCTGTGTGTGTGCAGTGAGTGCACAGAGAACAAGCTTCCTTTTCAGTAGATATGAGGCAGAGTACTGCCAGTGCCAGGCCCTGGCACTGCCCACCCCAGCACTGAACCACTCAAGGAGAATGCTTTTAAAGTCTGTTAAAAATAGCAAATGTAACAGACTCGCTGAAGGGCAATGTTCACTCTGTTTACAATGCCCACTACCTCACTGCCTGCCTGGCAATGCACGGAATGTGTCTGTCTGTTGTGAGTGCAGTGAGTGCACAGAGAACCAGCTTCCTTTTCAGTAGATATGAGGCAGGGTACTCCCAGCACTGGAACTGCTGCCCACCCAGCACTGACCACTGAAGGAGAATGTGTTCACTCTGTTTACTCTGTTTACAATGCCCACTGCCTAACTGCCTGCCTGGCAACGCACGGAATGTGTCTGTCTGTGTGCACTGCAGTGCACATAGAACTAAAGTAGATATGAGGCAGAGTACTCCCAGCCCTGGAACTGCTGCCCACCCAGCACTGAACCACTCAAGGAGAATGCTTTTAAGTCTGTTTAAAAATAGCAAATGTAACAGACTCGCTGAAGGGCAATGTTCACTCTGTTTACAATGCCCACTGCCTCACTGTCTGCCTGGCAATGCACGGAATGTGTCTGTCTGTGTGCACTGCAGTGCACATAGAACTAAAGTAGATATGAGGCAGGGTATTCCCAGCCCTGGAACTGCTGCCCAGTGCCCACCCAGCACTGAACCACTCAAGGAGAATGCTTTTAAGTCTGTTTAAAAAATAGCAAATGTAACAGACTCGCTGAAGGGCAATGTTCACTCTGTTTACAATGCCCACTGCCTCACTGTCTGCCTGGCAATGCACGGAATGTGTCTGTCTGTGTGCACTGCAGTGCACATAGAACTAAAGTAGATATGAGGCAGAGTACTCCCAGCCCTGGAACTGCTGCCCAGCCAGCACTGAACCACTCAAGGAGAATGCTTTTAAGTCTGTTTTAAAAATAGCAAATATGAGGCAGAGTACCTGCCAGCCCTGCCTGGCACTGCCCAGGATAAAATGTACAGACTCACTCAATAAGAATGTTCTTTTTTTTTTTCCCTAACAAAGAATCTGTTCTGTGTTGTCTATCAAATCTGGTTCTGTTCTTGTGTTGTCTATCAAATCGGGTTCTGCTATCTTCTCTGCCTCAGCCTGCCTAAGCCCACCCTGCACGATCCCGATCCCGATCCCACCTCCCCACTGAATCGCTGACAATGTCCGTCAGTCCTCGTGCTGCTGCTGCTTTTATAGTGGCTTGCTGGCTCGTCAGGAAATCCTCAGAGAAGCACGGAATGACAGCGCGATTCGCTGCATTCAGTGCTTCTCTGAAAAGGTGAACGCAGATTCGCTGCGTTCCCGGTATCCATGCCGACCTGTCCCACCCTTTCCTGTGAGTCACTGAGACTCACAGGACAGGGTCAGACAGGTTGGCATGGTTACCGCAGGGGCGCCGCCCATTTTCAGTAATTCCGGGGCTCCGAGCTCGAGTCGCAGGTAATGGCGGCGAGAAAGCGGCGCGCATTGGCGATTCGCCGTATCCGACATATCTATGTTCATTTATGTCGGAAATCTGCTTGTATACGCCCCATCTTTTTTTTAAGTTAAAAAAAATTATTGAGTTGCGTTTCCATATGCGGTCAATCCGAATGCACATCCCTAGACAAGAGTCACACACACAAGAATTAGTAAACTGTTGCCGATTCTTACATAGAGAAAGTAAGCTGCCCCTGTGACAGTCACTGCATATGCTGCAAAAGAGAGTCAATCGTCTGAATTTTTCCTGCAAACACTGTTGCACACTGCCTGCGCTAACACTAGTCTTACCCTGACGCTATATACGTTGACCCTCTCACAGAGAAAATTTCAGTTTCTTCTGCTACTACCACTCCAAATCACAGGAATAACACAGTGACACTGACCGTAACAGCTGCCAGCGGGGATAGGCTGCTTGAAAAAGTACTTCGACAGGATTGGTCCTGCTCCTTCCTTGTCTCATCCCAAACTGGCTCTGCTCTTCTGGCTTTAAATGTTTAAAAAAAAGCATTGTTTTGCTCCCAGTCAACCCCCCCCCCCCCAGATTTTAATGGCAGTTAACTATGCAAAGGTTACAGGTATAAAATTAGCATACATGCACGTAAACAACATGTATGCATGCATATGCTGGTTTATAAACCTCCAAGGTAATACAAACACAGAGGGTAAATTCTATATAGGTTTTCTATATTTAGTAATTTTAACTACACTACCAGAGAACACACCAAACACTTAAGTATAAATATGCAAAAATATTTATTTAAGAATAGCACAACCTTTCTAGACACTTCAGTACTATCTAGCCATTCATACAATCGCACCATTCACACATTAAAAACAAAAACAAAGATACAGTACATTAAAAAATGGACCCAACATTTGTAATATGATTTTAAACTCTTTCAAAAATGCAGATATATTTATCAGCTTAATCAAATTATAATGAACGTGGAATTTAAAGATCTTATATTTTTATCATTAGACTATCCTCCACATTTACTGTCTTAACACCGTTCACTAGGCTATTATCCACCATTCACTCTGCTGTTGCCCGGGTCCCTTAAAGAAAGTGATTATTGTGCACTGTCTTAAAGCCGTTCATTCGGTTATTCTCCGCTGTTCACCTGCAAAACAGGCTTCCTCAGGGAGAACTTCTGCCGATTTTTACTGTCACCAAACTAAATATAAACAATGAAAAACATCTAAGTCACTTTAACTAACCACTTTTATAAACCATATCCAAAAAACCGTAATAAATCTCTTACCCTTTCAACCACAACAAATAATTTAACACCATGGATACTTGCTTTCACATATGAATTTCCAAAATATAAAACATGTATAAATCTTCTCCAAATGCTTAGTTTCACATATTTTACATATTCAAACCGGTAGCACACACTGCAAACAAAAAATTAATGAATTATGCAGTTAGAAAAAGAAGCTTTTTTAGGTAAGAGAGAAGCAGCCCACATACCTGGAACAAACGCCACAATACACACATTACTCCGTGAAACCTGGAAATGATGAATTCACCAAACAGCTTCTAAAGGCTAGGTAGATCCCCTTCCTTCCTTATGTAGCAACTAAATGACAAGGATTTCATCAATTAACCTAATAATAGGACGACACCCTGGGTGAACTATTTAGAGAAAGATAAATTTGCTGAACGCATCTTTTCAACCTAACAAAAACCCACAAGGTCTCAATACACTTATTATCAATAAAGGCAGTTACACTCAATAGGACCATTCAATCCATGCGGGGTTACGGTATTCCCATTAAAAATAAACAATTCTTTGGACAGTGTATTCGAATTTTCCCAGACATGCTAGGCTGACAGTTGAAACGCCAGGAAATTTTTGGAAATGAGGGGGGAGGTGGTGGGAAGAGGGGAGCAGTTCATGTTACGATTCCTGTCGTTGCTTTATATATTATGGGAATGCAAAATATATATTTACAGAGCCGACACAGTTACATAGCTTTTTGGATTCCTCATCATGTGCCTAGGATAATTCAAGGGTTGTATGGTATAAGAAGAATTTGGATATTGGCTCCCCTCACATGATATCAGTATGTAATACTTTAATTATTAGAATACTTATATATTCTGCTTATTTTTCACCCTTGGTCTCTCTTTATTTCTTTATATATAAGATTTCAATGTTATCTGACCAGGGATATTAGGACTTATCGTTGAAGGTAATAAGTGAAACATGTCTTTTATCGTATTACTTGCCTGGAATATGATGAACACATTGGAAAAACTTTCTTGTAACTAAAGTTAAAATGCAATAAAGTATAAATTAAAAATAAATAAATAAATAAACCGTTGCTCAACCTGCCTCAAATCTGAAGGACAAATCTCCCCCAGGTTCCAGTCTAACCTTCTGATTACAAAAAATGTGAGATCATCTAAAGAATGTTGTTTTTCCGTCCTGAGGAAGCCCTGTTTTGCAGGTGAAACAAAGATCTTTGTCGGGGAATAGCCAGTTGAACGGCGGAGAATAGCCGCCAGTGAACGGCGTTAAGACAGTGCAACAATAATACTTTCTTTAAGGGACCCAGGCAACAGAAGAGTGAACAGTGGATAATAGCCTAGTGAATGGTTGTTAAGACAGTAAATGTGGAGGATAGGTCTAATGATAGAAATATAAGATCTTTAAATTCCATGTTCATTATAATTTGATTAAGCTGATAAATATATCTGCATTTTAGTTTAAAATATATTACAAATGTGGGTCCATTTTTTAATGTACTGTATTTTTGTTTTGTTTTTAATTTGTGAATGTGCAATTGTATGAATGGCTAGATAGTACTGAAGTGTCTAGATAGGTTCTCTTATTCTTAAACAAATATTTTGCATGTTTATACTTAAGTGTTTGATGTGATGATATGCAGGGTTTTCTGGTAGTGTAGTTAAAAAAGGTTTATAAACCTCAGCATCACACTAAATATTAACAGGGAAAAATGAGGCGATTTAAAGCCATTCCAGGTCAGGATTTGAAGGAAAACACAGAAGGTGCTATTCTGTAAGCGGTATATGTGCATACATTACTGAACTTGTCACTGTTTTATGGTTGCAATGCAGTGACAACTTTGTCACTGTTTTATGGTTGCAATGTAAACCGAGTGATAATTACTCTGTTATTTGAACTTCGGTATAGAAAAGTTATAAATAAATAAATAAATAATAAACTTGTCTGTATGCTTATATATCTGCTAATTGACATGCAATTAAAATTGTACTTTGTCTGTAGATTTTGGGTGGGAGGACTGGGTGGAAACCGATTGGAGTTCAGGACGAAGCTCTGGAGGATGTAGGTAAACTGATGAAGATCCAAATGAATTGGTGGAGGTATTTTTCAAATTTTGATTCCAAGTATACACAGAAGTATTTTCATAAGCAAGTGCACACATTCGAAAATAAAATACCTACTTCCCGCATTTAATTCTGGGTTGTATGTGCATATTTTATAAAATGGGTATAGAGAATGAATGGTACTTATCTTGGTCAATAGGTTGCCTGATACACACAATAGAGTACTAAGGATGTAGAAAAGATAAAATGGTACAGTTCCAGAAAAGCAAATTCAAGGGACAGAATTGTGAAGCTCAAGCTACCAATATCTACAGTACCTGGCAAAAAATGTATTGCAAATGTATTGTATGACTATCTCTGCTGTTACGATACAGGATCTTCGCCCTTAACATTGACATGTTCGCTTCCCAGAACATTAAAACTTACTTATAAAACAGCCTCAGTTGTCATAGGGTGGTATAATCAAATGTCTGAGAATCAAAATGTCATGGGTTTTGAGAGAGGCTATTTGTAACACATTGTTTTCAGACATCATGGATAGATATACGAACAGACTTCTTTCATGTTGTATCTATGGGAAAAAATGTTTTTTAAAATAACTTACTTTGACAAATGCAAGTATATACTAGAACAGAATGCATTTTTGTACCATACCATACATTCCCTATTTGCTGTTTTTGGCTTGTACTAGGCAAGATATTGTAAGACTTAGGAAAGAGAAGCAAATTCAGTCTTGACACTTCAGTATTATGACACATACAGTACCATATGAAAAACAATTTACTTAAAAGTTACCTCACAATGCAAACAGTTGTGAACACAAAAGACAAGAGCATGTGTTTTGTGATCTATGGCAGAGATAAGAACTAGAACAGCTGGGACTCTAAGAGAGTTTGGGGCAGATTTATTCAGTGCAAAATTGCTCAAGATTGATCAAAGCAAACATCCCAGTATTTTTAATGGGAAAAACACCAGTGCAAGCTGAGTCAACTTTTTCCACCCTTTACTCTGCCATTTTCAAAAAAAAGGAAGAAACCTTTCTGAAAATAGGATCCTCTTCCATGTTTCAGCCTTTCCATTTATACAGGGCAATTTTCAAAACTATGCAGGTAATTACAAAGTTTGTAGGGATTTTTTCCTGTCGACTTTGTGCCAATTCTCAAAGGGAAAGCATGTTTGTACTTTCCCTTTGAAAATTGCCTAGGAAAAGTACCTAGGTAAATGGCTTTTGAAAATTGACCTCAAAATACATTTTAAAAAATAGAGACTGGAAGAATATTAATAATCATCTTTTGTATAGCACCTACCAGATGTGTGCAATGCTGAATAGAGAGACACATAGTGGACAGTCCCTACTCCTTGAAGCTTACAATCAAGTCAAAGTCTGACAAACAAGACAAAACAAAAACATAAGAGGCTTTGAGATGAAGGGGTCATGATATAGGGTCAGTTTGTGACATACAGAGCAGGTATTCTACAGGGAGCATGTGAAAGGGACAGTGGAGGGAGATAAAGGGGATAGAGATAGCATGATGAGTGGAAGTGTTCTGGTTGGGTAAGGAATAACCAATGAAGGGCCATGGTAGGAGAAGATATCCCAGTAGATACCAAAAGGTGAGAGAAGGGGAGGAGATTGAGAGACTGGAATTGTCCTAACGGGTGGTTAGTATGACATATTCTTGGTGGAGAACAAGTTAGAGGAGCAATGGACAGGGCAGAAATATGGTCAGTAGGGGAGTGGGAATGCAAGTATATGAAGCTGCCACTGAGGAAGAGTGGGATAATAATAGAGCAAGCACCAGTATTCAATTGTATAGCACCAGGGAAGAGGAAAGGTAGTCCGAGGAAATAGACTTGTAAATTGAAGAAAGGTCTTTAATTGCTTAATGCCGTGCGATCAGGCTATCATTCACAAACAATCTAAGGGGGTCATTTTCAAAAGTGATCACATGCGAAAAGTCCCTTTTCGCGTGCAATCACTAAATGGGGGCAGAGTTGGTCCCGGAAGAGGAGGAGTCGGGGCAGCAGCACCGGAGCCGACTCTGCGGAGACATCACTGGCGGCGAAAGTTAAGATTCCTTATCGCTGCCAGTTTCGGTGTGAAAGCTGGCAGCCAGCGCACCACAGTGGTGCGCTGGCTGCCGGCTTTCGCAGGCCCCCCCCCCCCCCTGCTACCGCCAGATTTTCTAAAGTCTGCAACCTTAGAAAATCCAGGCCTAAGAAGCAGAACCTGGGCTGGATGAATGAGGGGAAGGGTGGGAGGGTCAGGAAGCATATATGAGGCTTTCTTTCTGCTAGTTAGGTGGGAAATGTGGCCTCCTATTAGCATGTTTTTGCAAATAAGGGAATAATGACGAATAAGCTCATTATCTTCCATCTGCATATTTTGAATATGTGACCACCCTAAAATTTAATGTAGCCATACTCACTCAGTTTTTTTTTTTTGTAATTTAAGTTTTATTCAGTTTTCACCAACCAGGTAACACAACAACAGAGCATTCATAAGAACACATACAAAGGAAATGAACCAAGGTCAGACCAGGCAATAAGCCCCTCCCTTCCCCCCTCCCCCTCCCCCCCAAGGTGAGGGTATCAGCTTAACCCACGAATAAAGAAGAGTCCAACAGGGTCCAAACAGTCTACCGAAAGCTGGAGAGAGAGATCGCAATGGTGTTGGGTAGCACAGCAGACCAAGAGAAAGTCATCCAGAAGCCCCACCGCTGAAAGGAAGATGAATAGCCCACCATCCACGGAAGGCCCTCCATAGGATACACCTCCTTCACAAGGGCGTCCAAGGCATGGCAGCCTTCACCGGGAAACAAACTCGAGAAAGGGTTGCCAAGTCTTACGATAAGACGCCACTTTGTTGTGCTTTGCAGCAGTCAACGATGCCATCTGCTGGTAGAAGTGCAATAGTTCCACAATAGAAAGAAATCCCGGTATCTGCGGAGACTTCCAATGGAGAGCAATCTTACTCCGCGTGGCAATAAACATTTGCATACAAAATTTTGCATTGGTTTATCAATAACATCAGGGAAAAGGTGTAACAAAGCGGATTCAACATTAGCCTGAAATTCAATCCCCAGTACCTTAGACAGCCAGGAGAAAACCTCCCTCCATAAGGGAGTAAGAAGAGGGCAACCCCACCAGATATGCAGGAATGTACCCCTATGCCCACAATTTCTCCAACATAAAGCAGACACAGAGGAGAAAAACGATGCAGGCGCTCTGGAGTAAGATACCATCGATAGATAATTTTTGTAACAATTTTCCTGCATGCGGGCAGATATAGAGCAACGCCGCACATTATTAAATATAGTGTCCCATGCCTGTTTCCCTAGGTGCCTTCCCAGGTCAGTCTCCCAGTGTATCATAAAGGAGCATTGTCCCTGCATAGTGGGGGATAACAGCAAATACAATTTAGATATCATTCCCTTGAGCTTGTCGCTGTACCGACAATATGTTTCCAAAAGAGTCCTTCCGGCCCGCAAAGACCCAGCCCTCTGCAAACTTTGTATGTAATGGGTAGCTTGTGCATGGGCTAGGAAATCATGATGATCAAGGTGATAGGTCCCGAATACTATGTCCCTGGAGGATAGAACCCCCTGTGACAATAAATGCCCAATAGTGGTGAGCCCACACGCTCGCCAGTGGAGGAACCTCAGCGATTGGAATCCACTCGGAAAAAGGGTATTGTGCATTAAAGAGGTCTGATAGAAAAACTTAAAATCCCCAAGAAGGCCTTGCCGATTATGGGACCAAACAGTGAGTGTGACCTGTAGCGCCCAGGGTATGGTTTTAAGTGGCCGCCATGTAGATCGAGGCTGCCAAGGCATAGCGGAGAGGGCCATCGGGCCCACCAAAGCTTGCTCCACCAAAACCCATTGCTTCACAGTGGACTGGCAATGGAAATCAACAATCGCCCTCAATTGAGCGGCACAAAAATATCTCGCAAGGTTGGGAACCCCCAAACCCCCTTGTGCTTTTGGCAGATATAGCACCTGTCTGGCCAAGCGCGGGGGTCTCCATCTCCAGATGAAATCAAAGACTTTTTTCTGCCAGGACCGGAGAATGGGTGAAGGAATATAAACCGGCAGAGATGAAAAAAGGTATAGGAGCTTGGGCAGAACAGACATTTTGACAATAGCAATCCTGCCCAACCAGGAAAAACTGCCCTTGTTCCATCTACTCATATCAAGTGTAATTTTACTAATCAGTGGAGTGTAATTCAAAGTATATAAATCAGGTAAATTGGGTGTGATCTGTACCCCCAAATACTTTATAGAAGACTTGGCCCATCGGAAAGGGAACTTATCCCGCAAGAGCTGTACCTGAGCGGGAGCAAGATTAACATTCAGCAGCTCAGATTTGTCTACATTCACCTTTAACCCTGAGACACTGCTGAACGCTGAGAGTTCCTGCACCACACCCTGTAAGGACCTTTCTGGGTCAGTGAGTGTCAATAAACATCGTCCGCAAACAGGGACAGGGTGTATTGAAGTGGGCCTAACTGTATCCCCTGGATAGCCGGGGATGCTCGGGATTTTAGAGCGGTCAGGGGCTCCATATATAAGGCGAACAATAACGGGGACATCGGGCACCCCTGCCTAGTACCTCTTACCAATGTTGAACGCTGGAAACCATAACCATTGTTAACCTTCACCCTAGCCTGGGGTCTGTCATACAACTTTTGGATCCAGTTAATATAAAGGGACCAAAAAGCAAATTTCTGTAATGTGAGGAATAGAAGGGCCAGTGTACGAGATCAAACGCTTTTTCAAGCATCCAATGATAGTAGCACTGCCGGTATTCGCTCTCTCCGCACCCACCACACAAGGTCAATAACTTTACGGATATATCCGCTGCCATTCTCTGAGGGACAAATCCCACCTGATCGTATGCACCAGGCCCGGCATATATTGATTGAGTCTGACTGCCAGAATGCGGGCTAGGATTTTTAAGTCTACATAATAGTGATATTGGGGGTACGAGCTACACAACAAAGGATCCCGCCCGGCTTAGCCAATATAGTGACCCCGGCTGTATTAGCTTGTGATTCAATACACCCCTCCTCCTCGAAGGCTATTAAAATATTCGGTCAAAGGGCCCACCAAGGTATCCGCACATTTTTTATAGTAGCACCGGAAAAGCCATCTAATCCAGGTGCTTTCCCTAACTTTAGGGAATGAATCACAGAGGACACTTCTCCCTCAGTGATAGGTGCGTCCAAAGCTTCGCTTTGTTCCGAAGTAAGGATCGGTAAGGACACGCTGCCAAGATAGTCTACAATGTCCGACTGGAGTATAGCTGTCTGAGCCGTGTTACAGTACGCCATAGAAGTCCGAAAAGGCCTTCCGCAGGTCAGTAGAGGATGTCACAACGTCCCCAGACCCCTGTTTAATTTTGGTTATATTATTCTGAACCATTCTAGAGCGTAATTGCCGGGCCAAAAGGCGGCCCGCTTTATCACCTCCTTCATAATAAACTTGCTTGGTAAGCTCTAGGGCGTGAAGGATACTAGAATTGTTTAGTTGGGCTAATTTATCCTTAATGACTAATAATTTGCGATAGCAGCGGGAGGACTGCGTTCTCATATGTTCCCCCGCGTCAGATCCGTGAACTGTGATTGCAAATCCTGTCTCGCTAGGGCCCTCGTCCTTTTACAGGCCACGGCCCTAGAGGATCAATAGCCCTCTAGCGACCGCTTTAAGAGCATTCCCATATCGTACTCTCGCTAAGAGAGGAGTGACCATTTAATTGAAAGTATTCCTGTAGAGACTTATTAAGATCAGTGACAAAATCAGTATCCTGTAATAAGGATTCATTTAATTTCCAGTATCTGTCCCCAGCATCGCCACGTCCCACATCAACTGTGAGTCTAATAGTAGCGTGATCAGACCATGAGATAGCCTCCAGGTCCACTGCGCGCACCCGATTGCTCAACCCCCTACCCACAAGGAAATAATCTATACGAGAATAGCTCTGATGGGGGGCCGAGAAATAGGAATACACCCGGGACCTAGGATTGCGGTTCCGCCAGACATCCACCAGCTGCCAGTCATGCAAAATGCCCCGCAGACCTGATCTATCGGAGGCTCTGGCTGGAAGAGCATTCGCGGAATTATCCCGCTCCGGGCATAAGGTAACATTAAAATCTCCGCCAATGATAATATCACCTTCAGCGTGGGCCAGCAACAACTGCTGAATGGACCGCCAGAAAGCACCCTGGTCCTTATTGGGGGCATAGATAGTTAATAAAGTGTAAATCATAGAGCCCAGCCGTTTTTTAAAAGCACATACCTCCCACCGATATCAGCAATGTGAAGGACATATTCAAACACCATCTGTGCAGAGAGCAAGATACCAGTGCCCGTATATTTGGCTTGTGGGTTGCAGGACGCCAAATATACATGAGGGTAACCCCGGAACGTTGCTAATGGTCATGACGCCTCTTTAAAATGTGTCTCCTGGATAAAGGCTATATCAGGTTGGTAGAGCTGTAATTCCTGTTTGAGTAAATAACGTTTACGAAAAAGAGTTTAAACCCTTCACGTTCAGAGAGATTATACCAACCATAAGAACCAACAGTCAATGAGTTTTTCCCCCTGAGATACCCAACCTAGCTGAGAGCAAGAATAACAAAAAGACTCCCCCAGGCGACTTGTAAAAGAGAAACTCTCCATAGTGTGGGAAATGCCCCCCCCATACGTTGAACTCCACCCCAGAATACATACTTAGCTGACACTGATACCCACCCCCCCCTCCCCCCTACCTCTTTGATTCGCGAAACCTCGGCGAATCCCTTGTGGGGAACACATGTGTAGCAGCGCTGAATGTCCCCCCGTCCCACAACCCCTCCCTGAAAGTAGAACATGAGCCACATGAGGCTGATTCTGAGATGGCAGCCTTAGCGGTATAACACTAGCAACAGATATACGTATTTTCAACATGTAACCAAGAGAAAACAGTCTCACCAGAAAAAACAATAAGCATAGGTATAAAAAAACAGAACCCAGGCCACCCAAATAGGCGAACGAGCTCAAAACACACCGCAGCTTTACAGCCAGGCAAACATATTAAAGATACTAAGTGGAATAAAGTCAGCCTTTCTCCGCCGGAAGCTCTCCCTTCCAGGACTGCTGCCTCCGTAGACGGCCGCGTCCCGGGCCTGGCCGCTGCCACCGCGGTGTCGGATCCGCCGGGCGCGCACGCCGTGTAGGAGGATCATGCTGAAATGGGACCTCCAGTCCCGCTTTTTGGAAGCTTTCAGCTGCTTCTGCAAGGGACCTTACGCGGTATGTGATGCCCCGCCGTTGAAAAATGAGGGCAAACGGGAATCCCCATCGATAGCGAATCTTTCCTCGTGGCGTCATGAGCCAGCGCCACCTCTCGAAGCTGAAATCTTTTTTGAAGGGGGTGACAGGAGCTAAATCGTTGTAATAGATATGGAGTGGCCCCTGCCACCTCCAATGCTGTTTGGCCCGAGCCCCTTGAAGAACCGCCTCCTTAACACCGGAACTTGTGAATTTGATTATTATGTCCCGCGGCTGGTTTGTCCGTCGCGACGCCAAGCTCTGTGGGCACGGTCCAAATCCACCGCTTGATCCGATGATGGATTGTCAGCTCCGGGTGATCCTGTGCTAGTATGAATTTACAGAGGGCCTCCGCAGTTTGCATACAGTCCTGAAACTGCTCTATACACTCCGGCATTCCCCGCAGGCGAAGATTCGCCCCTCCGCGAGCGATTTTCAAGGTCCTCAAGTTTGTCTTGGACCATTTCCAGTTCGTTGGTAATTTCCTTATTTTGAGAGGTAAGCGACTCGATAGCAATGCTGTGTGCGTCTCCCCGCACATCGATATCATCCACTCTGCGACCTAGTGGCGTTGAGATCCTCCCTCATATCGGCCATGGAAGCTAACAGCTCCGCTTTGTGAGCCTTGAGGTCAGCACGCAGCTCCACAAACCAGGATCTAAGTTCAGACCTCGTAGGAAAGTCCATAGTAGACACCATAGATGCAGGCGTCTCCGGACGAGGCGCACTGCTCTCCGTTTCCACGCTGTCAGCTGCATCGCCGCCTCAATTAAATTGCGGCCTGGGCCTCTTCGGCGTCCAGCAGTTCCCCCGCACATTTAGAGAATGAAAACTGCTTTAAAATCAACGGGGCGCCGTCGCGCTGCCATCCTGAAGGATTCCCCTGCACACAGAACCCTTATAACCGATAGAATGCAAGGTGTTTTTATGCTTTTAAGCCTCTAATTGCTAGGTAGGGAGTGGAGCACACGGGTTAGGCAGCCATCTTGCAGCGCTGCTCTCTAGCGCCCCCATACTCACTCAGTTTAACACAGGTTCTCACTCTAAGTGTTTCAGTTCCTTAGACTAAAAATAGCAAAGTTTCCGAAGTCCGCTGGAATGCTTTAAACTTTCAGCATACTTTTAAGGTAATATCTGAGATTTCATAACAGTTAATAATACATCAGTATTGTAGAAGATTAGAGTTTGCCTATTTTTTATAACTTTCAGTAGCCCAGGTCAAAAATCAAATCTCCAGTTTGAAACCACAGCAAGTCTTACAGTAACCATAGAAAATAAAAAATGTTAAAAATGACATCAAAGGAAATATCATTACATCCATTTTCCTTCCTGCTGCAGCTCTATAATATGGAATAAAAATACTTTCCCAAATGTATCCAAAGCAGACCCGTTACAGTAGCTCCCTGTCACCAACATCTACAATGCATTCTACTGCAGGCAGGAAGCCCAAGTCATCGCAACTCTTTGGAGTTCCCTTCAGTTGGGGACTGAGAAACAACTGCCCTTTAATATTGCATTTATCCTGTATCACATCACTGCAAAGAGCATAAAACACAATTATCAGACTTGCTAGTGGGTTTAAAACCATCCCCATCTTCAACTCTATCTTCCCGAGCATTAATAGTTTTTTTGTGTGCCAAGAGTAACACAGCACCAGTGATTTTCTTTTTCTTGGGATAGAAGTATTAAACTGACTGTAACTGAGGCTGGAAGGAGTCCCCTTTTTTTTTCTCTTCTTTTTCTTCACACAGCACACTGTGCAGACAATTTCCAGGAATCAGGGGCACCAGTCTGAACTAGTTGCTTTTCTTGTGCTATGCAAGGATAAGCAATATTTCGTTCTACAAACTGAAGTGCTCGGATTTTGACAACTTTGTTCCTGAAATAACAAAAAATGTTTGTTCCTAATCTCCTTGGAACTTGGACTTGTTCAATTGGATATTCATAGCTTTAGGGATCTATTAACCAATGAGTGTTAAAAGCCATGTTAAATGCCTTGCAATACATGCATTTACATGTTATTCACTAAACGGGAAAAAACCTATAGTGAAACAGAGCATTAAAAGCACAGCAAAGGTGCACATTAGAAACACAGTACAGCATGGTTTTAATGCAAACACTTTAATTATACCTCTAGAGATGTGGAATTTTGCATTAAAGGTTAAATTAATCTAGATGCAACTGTGTTACATTTAAATAATTTTGCACATTACCAGTCCATTTAAATATTTAGGAGGTAATTTTCAAAGGAATTATATGATTAAATATAACATAGTATCGTAGCAATTTTCAAAAGCCATTTACTCTAGTAAAGTGCATTTAAATGCGTAAAACCTAGTTTTGTGTGTGTAAATACTTTATAAAATCAGGCCCTTAATGAGTATATAAAAAACTGGTCTTTAGCAAATAAGCCCCTTAATTTTCTTTCAAGCTACTCCTAAAGATTTTGTTTGTAAATTAAATCCACAGATGTGCAAACATTCACATGGTGAAAGTTTAGGGGTGCTGAAGAGAATATTCGTATTCCAAGTTCACAAGCAGATCTGTGGGGGTGCTGCATGCCTCAGCACATTTATGCAATGAGTTTATAAAGTCTGCAAGACGTGTATCTGCTTGCAGCCACAGAACACATCATGTCCTGGTTTAAGTATCTTTTTTAGGATGTGACATCTGAAAAAGGGACAGGAGGATGATACTCCGCATACCTCAACGGTGCTTCTCACCATGGTCTAAGGGTAGGAAACTAATCCATGTTTGTCCATACTTAAACATTTTTTTTTAAACAGTTTTTTGACAGCTGTTTTGGTGTATAATTTGCACAGGAGCGCTGCCAGAAGGCACCGGTGCTACCTTTGCCCTCACTATGTCATACGGGCGACCGTCGCCCGTATGACATAGTGAGGGCAAAGGTAGCGCCGGCGCCATTTTGAAGATTGGCATACGGCCCGCATGCAGGAGGTCGCTCCCAGACCCCGCTGGACTTTTTGGCAAGTCTTGTGGGGTCAGGAGGCCCCCCCCAAGCTGGCCAAAAGTCATTGGGGGTCCAGCGGGGGTCCAGGGGCGATCTCCTGCACGCGTGACGTCGGGAGCCAGGAACCAAAATGGCGCCGGCGCTACCTTTGCCCTGTCACATGATAAGGGCAAAAGGGCCACCGGCGCCATTTCTCAACGCAGAAGCCGTGGCCAGAGAGAGAGGGAGGATCGCGTCGGGACCCCCCCACTGGACCCAGGTAATTTAAAACATTTGGGGGGGGGGGTTGGGGGGGGGGGGGGATTTGTTTTAAAGGTTTGGGGTGGGTTTTAGGGTTTTTTTTTGGTGTGCCAGTTTTCCTGCCCTCCCCCGATTTACGATTTTTAAACACATTTTTTTTAAGAAACCAACGACGATAAGATTTCCCTCCCCCCCCAGCCAAAATTGGTCGTTAAGATGATCGATCACACGATTCACACCTCTAGTTTTTAGTGCTTATTTGAAGATTTAGGACAGGCAGTGTTCATTTGTAATTTAAAGAAACCATGTTCAGAAGTCTCTCACAGTTAATGTTTATGGTGTATTTTCTGTGTGTACAAGCGTAGTTGGATGGGAAAAATTAGACTGACGTGGTTTTAAAAGATTTTTTGCTAATCTAACCCAGCCATATTCACTACTGAATGGGGAGGGAGGGCAGGAATTTACCCCATTCCTTGCTTTATGCTGAAATGCTTTTAAATAAATCTGTCAGTCCTAAATTATGAATAAACCTAAAACGCACACTTCATGCCCTTAAAGATCAGAAAATGTTCAGAGAGAGATTTTGAGAAACTGTAGGTTATAACTGCAAAAACCTTCATACGCCTCATTCCAAACGGAAGGCAAAGGATAATAAGTGTTATAGCACGGGAAAGGGCTTCATTGAAAATTCAATCCCAAAGCCTCTTTGTGGCATGCTGTGAAAGGCCGGAGGAAACAAAAGTCACTTGTCTGGGAACCAACGAGACCATGGTAAAAAGTTCTCGCACTCGGATTTCTAGGCTGCAGGAGTGCAGCCTGTGAAGCTCACTCAGGTGCCGTCTTCTGCTCACACTCCCCAATTCACCACTAACAATCAAATCAACTTTATTTCCCCTGTCAATCACACCAGAAATCTTGGAATTATCACAGATAGGAACCTATACTACAATATACACATAACTAAAATCAAAGAAGGATATCATAAGCTCCTAGTTTCTCAGACGTTTAAAACCTTTTTTAAATTCAATGGACTTCAGAACCGTCTTGCACTTATAATTTTCTCAACAATAGACTATTGTAATTCTCTTCTGATTGGCCTTCCATCAACAAAGCATCAAACCTCTGCAGATTCTTCAGAATTCAGCAGCTAGAATTTTAACAGGAACAAAAAAATATGTTCACATCACCCCAATACTAATGTCGCTTCATTGGCTTCCTATTAAATCTCAAATAGATTATAAGATCCTGATCATCACTCACAAATTAATACATGCTGATCATCATAAACATACTGGTTTAAAAGTCACTCCACAAATTACCAGAACAAATCTTCGATCTAACTACACTTCTTGTCTAAAAATTCCTCCCATTAAAGATGCTCGACTATCAACTACTAGAAACAGAGCATTCTCCATTGGCTTCCCCCAAAAAAAATGTAACTCTCTACCGCCTTATTTAAGAACTCAATCTAACATCAAAAAGTTCAAGAAGGACCTAAAAACTTTCCTCTTCCATACAGTCTACATCAATGATCATCCTTAACAACAATACATCTACAATCAATTCAACCATTCAAACCCAAACAAGAAAAAAAACAGTAACTACAACTGGCATCAACCTTAAGTATTACAATTTCAGAAATTTAATATGAAGCCCTCCTTTAAGATGAATTAATACTATTTTGTTACTTTCCTTTTTACAATCTTTCCCTTCTCTCCCCCTCTTTCACCCCCACCAATCCTCCTCTACCTATCATTTCACTATTGTTATTGTTTTCTTCTTTTGCAACTATGTATAATTATCTGATTGTTGTTTTTGATTCTGTAAACCGTTTGTGATGGCTAAACCGAATGACGGTATATAAAAACGAATAAATAAATAAATAAACTCCCCCTACACACTGAGCTGGAAGTGCAGACACCATGTGGTGCAGTGCCAGGGGGTTGCAACCAGCATTTCATTGTGCTTAATGAAACATCAGGAAACTGCACTTCTTATCTTGATTTATCAAAAGGATATTCTCCAATTTTGTATCTTTGGGAAACTCAGGCCTTTGTTTTTTAAAATTACATTATTTCTTCTCTGAGAGCTCCTCTTCCGCTCAGTCATATTTGGTAAGCATGTATATCTGACAGCAGCTCTGTTACAAGATTGTCAGACATGATGGAAGGGAAAGGACATAATACTCACTCTAGTAGAATAATTAATAAAAAGTGCTGCATCTTAATTACCACAAAGCTGCTCCATGCAGAAAATTTAGAGGAAGCAGCAAGGGCCTACTGAGCTGCAATTATAACATGGGGGAAACAGGGCACGGGATAGGCTGTAAGAGAGAAAAGGGAGGAAGGGGAAGGTGAGGCAATTAGGCGGGAAAGGGAAAAGTAGGGGGGAGAGGAGTGAAGCGGGAAAGGGGGGGGTAACGGTTAGGTTCAAATCTGAGTAATGTGATAGGGTAGCAGTCGTGACGTAGGTTAGGAGGACAGCAGAAGAGGGAAAGCGGAGCGAGGGAAAGGAGGCAAGCAGCTTGTTGTCTCACTGCCTTAGCGGTTCATTAATAAAAGGCTAATAGATTAGAAAATGCGGAAAGGGGGAGAGAAAGGAGGCAAAGAGGGTCCCAGTCGAGTGATGGGAAAAAAGCGGGGTAAAGGAGCAGCAGTGCATGACCAGCAGGGTAGGGAGGAACGTGGAAACAAAGAAATTCCGCTGATCCCAGAAGAGCGAGTTGAAGCGGGCATGGGTTTAGCAGCGGAGTCCGGTGAGAGTGGCCCCGAAGCAGATTGTGGTGAGGAGACGGTGGCCGGAGAGGAGGGGGCCCCCACGAAGGTGCAGGAGCAGGCCGAGTTATCAATTTATGCGTCAGGCTCGGAGGTGGAATCGCCGGATAAAATGGAGGGAGGAGAGGCTTGGCAGGCAGGATCAGCGGGTAGGGAGAGGCGACGAGAATTTGAAGGAGCGCAAGAGGCGACTCCGGGGGGAGTAAAGAGGCACTCGATGAAGGCGCTAAGGAGAGAGGAGGATACGGAGGCGAATGGAGCATGCTAATTACCTTCCGGTCCGGAATACGGGGCTCCACTAGTGCGGGACCGAGACGGAGGTTGCCCAGGTCTGAGGAGGTGAGACAGGACAGTGAGCGACAGGCCAGAGGTCGAAGCCAAGGCGCAGCAGGAGACGACGGTCGAGAGCTCTGGGGAGGAGAGCGAGGTGGCATACACGTGGCTCAAGCGTGCGGTGAGTGTGGCAGGCGGCCCATAGAACGCGTGCGCGAGAGCGGCGAGGGGCTGGGGCGAGCAGGCATGAGAAGGAGGCCCAGCTTAGAGAACCGAGGTGTCATGGGAGAGAGCAGGGAAAAGATATACCTGTCGGTGGGAAGGGCTGAGGGAAGCCAGGAGATGGGAGCATTTGCACCACAGAGAGAAGGCCGGGGGATAGAGGCGGTGCAGCGAGGTGAAGAGAGGAGGGGTACTGCGAGAAGTATGTTTTGCATTTCAGATGCTGAAGAATGGCGGGAAGCGGTGCAAGTACCAGGAGCAGGATGGCATAGTGGCCCTGAAGAAGGGGCATTCGGAGGGGGGGCAGCAGGAGACGGGACCACGGCATGGCGTCCAGGTGGTGGAGAGGTGGACAAGGGATCCAGCAGAGGAGAAGGTAATATAAGCACCGCTAAGGTAAACAAAGGGCAGAAAATGAAGGGTAAAAGGGATAGGTCATATTCGGTGAGCACTAGTTCGGACAGCAGTTCGGACTCAGAGTCCGATTCTGATTCCAGCAAGGATAGTAAGGTGTTTAGAATGAAGGTGGTAGGGCCATCCCAGGACATGGGGCATCCAGCACTGGCATCGCTTACAGAGCTTTGGAAGGGATGCCCAGTAAACCTAGGAGAAGAATACGGAAACGAAGATATGTGAATATTTTCCAACTGCTCGAGGGCAGAAGGGGCAGAAAAAGTAGGAAGAAGAAGGATAGCAAGAAAAGGAGAGGTTCTGAGCCAGGGATTAAAGTGGCTAAGAATAGAGGGGCGGAATTTAAAACAATACGCGCGCCGGTACTTTTGTTCGCGCCACTGGCGCGAACAAAAGTACACCAGATTTTATAAGATACGCACGTATCTTATAAAATCTGTGCGCGCCGAGCCCAGCGCGGCCTGCCTGTTCCCTCCGAGGCCGCTCCGATTTCGGAGCGGCCTCGGAGGGAACCTTTCTTCGCCCTCCCCCCACCTTCCCCTCCCTTCCCCTACCTAACCCACGCCCCCCTGGCCCTATCTAAACCCCCCCCTTACCTTTGTCGGCAAAGTTACGCCTGCTTTCAGCAGGCATAACTTTGCGCACGTCGCCGGCAGCCCCGCTCCGTCCTCCGGTCCCGGGGGCGTGATCCGAAGGCCTCGACCACGCCCACGGGCCGGCACCACGCCCCTGGGCCCGCCCCCGAAATGCCAGGGCACGCCCCCTCCCTCCCCGTTTCGAAAACCCCGGGACTTACGCGCATCCCGGAGCATTAGGCGTGCTGGCGCGCGCAGGGGTTTTAAAATCCGCCCCATAGTGAATTGGGTGAGAGTTTTTTTCCGGTTAGCCAGCGTCGTGGGGCATTACCAACCGGGGTTACATGGGGTGTTGCTGTCATAAGGGGACAGCATTTTGGGGGCATTCAAGGATTACGAAGGTTGGGCGTGGCTCAACTACGATGAGAAATTTAGAGAAAAATGGCGGGAAACAGATTCATGTCGTGGGGTACACAGGACATTAACTTGTGGCTGACGCAGATGACCAACAAAGGGGGAAGGCAAGGGAAGGAAGGCACAGGAGGGAAGGTGGGGAGGAGGTGGGTGCAGAAGGCATGGGCATGGTAGCGGCAAGTGATAAGCAGGCGGGGAAAACAGGGGCAGCGGTGAAAGATGGCAAGGTCATGGGTGCTCAGAAGGACATATGCTGGAGGTATAATAGAGCCACCTGCTTATTTCCCGATTGCAAGTTTTGACATGCCTGCGGGACCTGCAACAGGGCTCACCCTAGCACGAAATGAGTGGGGACGCCCAAGGCATAAAAAAAACAAAAAAACAGTAAGGTAGGTGGGGGACAGGTAGGGGACCGACGAGGGGCAGATAAAATTTAAAAAAATGTAATTAATTAATTAATTAAAACAACTGAATACAACTGGGATTCTATACAACTTAGGGGGTAACAGAGGGTCAGAGCGAAGACTGGGGGGTGGGGACAGACGAGTTTGCGAGTTAGGTAGGTCACGGTGCATGATTTCCTTCCATGTAAGGTTGGACGAGCGCACGACGTGTCGGAGGACTTCTAGCGACGATTGGAAGACAAGAAGAAAGAGAGTTAATTCAAAGCTCCGTGGCTCCTAACACGTGGAAGAGCTATGCCAGAGGCAATGAGATTGTGTCCGCGTATTTACAGGAAAGGGGTTGGCAAAGGGGAATGGGGATAGATGATTTCTTAGTGGGATTCATGTTAAAAGCAAGAAGGGAAGGGGTGGCAGTGGGAACGGTGGCAGCTCAATTAGCGGGATATGCCTTTTTCCAGAAGATCGAAGGAAGAGGTAATCCGACGGGCAGTTTTCGCTTACGGAGAGTGTTGAGAGGATGGAAGAGAGGTGTGAGGGAGTTCACAGATAAAAGGTTGACAATCAGATATGCAAATTTAAGGGAATTGTCGTTGCGTTTAGCTCAAGTGTGTTGGTCGGAATTTGAAGTTGCGTTGTTTCGGGTGGCTTTCTCGAGGGCCTTCTTTGGGGCGATGCGGGTTAGTGAGTTAATAGTCAAATCACAGTTTAATGTGGAGGGACAAGGGATGGATAGGAGTTGTGTTAGAGTGGGGCAGGACAGTATCACCTTACTGATTTGAAAGTCTAAAACAGATCAAACGGGAAAAGGGGCATATATACGATTAGGAAAAGCGGAGGATTGGGTAGTTTGCCCCGTTAGAACAGCCAGATTTTATTTACAGGTGCGTCCAAGCCAGTTGGGCCCTTTCTTGGTGCACGAAGATGGTTCAGAGCTCATGCAAAACCAGTTTTCAAGAGTACTTAAGTACGTAGCGCAGAAAGCGGGAGGAGATCATAGACGTTACAGTTTCCCATTCGTTTAGGATCGGTGTAGCTAAGTCGTCGGCGGAAGCCGAGGTGGCAGACGAGGAGATTGAAAGGATAGGAAGGTGGAAGCTGAAGGCATTTAAGGGTTACATTCGGCGACGGAGCATGAGCACATAGGGAGCATAAAGGAGTATATAAAAAAAAAAAAGGGGGGGGGGAATACAGGGGGTAATATCAGTTAACTATTGTCTTCTTACTTTCAGAGAGCAGGGGACACACATACAAAAAGGGATGCGCCTGGATCGTGGGCCATTCCTACATTCATAGAACACAACGGCGGGCCTTAAAACGTCCATGCGGCGAACATCTGGACCTGGACCGGAAGGGATGGACTTTGGCGTGGTTCAGTCAGAGAGGAATGCGATGGGATGATCTAAGAGCTTTCTTGCAAGAATGCATTGAAATGTGGGGGGCACCGAATATCTTAGTGGTACATCTTGGGGGCAACGATATTGGGTCAAGGACATGCCGAGCTTTGTTAACGTGTATTAAAAAAGATCTGGCGCAGTTAATGAGCAGGTGGCCACAGATGCGAATTGGGTGGTCGGACATAATTATGCATTTAAGAAACAAGGAGGAAGCGATATGGAATATGGGGGTGAAGAAACTGAATAGGCAAATGGGAAAATGGATGGGTTGGGAAGGGGGGTTTTGGATAAGGCATCAGTGGTCATGGCAGTGCGAGGCAGGTCTCTTTAGGGGTGACGGTGTACACTTGTCAGAGGTCGGCATGGACCTGTTTAATAACATGTTGCAAGAAGGGCTAGAAAAGGAAATTGCAAGATGGTGGAAGTTAGATTAGGGAGTGAAGGGCAGGCCGCAGTGGGGGGAAACATACCGACTAAGGTCGGTAGTTTTGTGGCGGTAAACCCGAGCCCAGGAGGACAGCAGGAGGACAGCAGAAGAGGGCAGCAGGAGGACAGCAGAAGAGGGAAAGCGGAGCGAGGGAAAGGAGGCAAGCAGCTTGTTGTCCCACCAGCCCTCCCTGCCTGCCAAGTTTGTTGGTGTTATATTTGCAAATGGTTGTGAATGTCGCAGTATGGTGGTAAATCCGAGCCCAGTTCATGTTTACTGTTAAAGGGGGTGTGGGGTTAGGGAAAAGGGGGGGTGCCCCGTGTAGCTGGGGGGGCTGCTACACGGGAGGACTGCAGAACAGTGGGGGCCAGGATTCGCGGTCAAGCTTGCTCTTGCTGGAACGAGGCGGAGCAGGCGGGGGAAATAGGGGGAGGGGGCGGCTCCACCACTGGGGTTTAAGGTGGTGGAGGAATGGGGGCACAGATGGAGGGGGGGGAGGATAAAGGGGGATGCATTGGGAGTTTGTTCAATGTTATTGTTAGGGCTCGGGTTATGTTGGTAATAAACTGCAGCCGATTTTAAAAGCCAAACAGTGTTGAGTTTTTATTGGGGTAGATGGGGGTCAGACAATCGCAAAATTGTTTCATCCCTATGTTATAGATAGTTAAGGGGACTAGATAGCACAAGGGAATTAGCACAGGCAGCTGCCTGCTTGTTTACTGATGTCACATTGATGTTAAGCTGCCGGTGCTTTTCCTGTTGTTTGTGTGCCTCCCGATGCAGCCAGACGGTGAGTCACACTCCATATCAGGGAACCTATCACCTGCATCTTTGAATTTTGGATCTGACATTTAATTAAACCGACTTGCATATTGCTTTCCTTGTGTGTTTCAATAATTGAAAGGACCTCACTTATAAGACAAGGTTTGTTGGGTGTTCCAATGTTGTCAGGTGATGGCATTGTTAGTAGCCCTTTTTAGATGGCGCCGGCTGTCCATTGCTCCTACCATGTGACAGAGGCCGGCCAATGGCACCGATAGCCCCTGTCACATGGTAAAGGCAAAGGGCCACCGGTGACATTTTGCTTACTGGCAGCTGACGGCCCGAGAGCAGGAGATCACTCCCGAGACCCCCGATGGACCACCAGGGACTTTAGGCAAGTTTTAGGGGGGGGGGGGTCGGGAGGGTGGGGGATTGTAATTACATCTGAAGGGTTTGGGTGTTTGGGTTTTTTTCGGATTGGGACAGCCGAAAAAAAAATCGGCCCAAACCATGGGAAACAAAATTTCCCCCGGCGGGCTGATAATGAAGGCCGAACCAAAAGGTTAGGTTGAATCACATCTCTAGACAGAGACAAATATGTACCATGTGTTCCTAATTGTTTCTTTGTTTAGCTTTTGCAATGATAATAATAATATAAAGATGTAAACGTACCATATGCGTGTATATACATGCATGTTATAAAATAGCCTGGCCGCGCGTACATTTGCGCTCTATTAATAGATATGCGCATGTGCATGAAAATCCTGCATCTAAAGCCAGAAGAATGCTGAGCTGCATAGAGAGAGGAATATCTAGTAAGAGAAAGGAAGTGATTATCCCCTTGTACAGGGTCTTAGTGAGGCCCCACCTGGAGTACTGTGTTCAGTTCTGGAGACTATATCTCCAAAGGGACAGAGACAGGATGGAGGCAGTCCAGAGAAGGGCGACCAAAAAGGTGGATGGTCTTCATAAAATGACTTATGAGGAGAGATTAAGGAACCTAAATATGTACATGCTGGAGGAGAGGAGCAGAGGAGATATGATACAGACTTTCAGATATTTGAAAGGTTTTAATGATTCTTGGTCAACATCAAACCTTTTACAATGGAAAAAAATCAATAGAACTAGGGGTCACGATTTGAAGCTCCAGAGAGGAAGACTCAGAACCAATGTCAGGAAGTATTTCTTCATGGAGAGGGTGGTGGATACGTGGAATGCCCTTCCGGAGGAAGTGGTGAAGACTAAAACTGTGAAAGATTTCAAAGCGGCGTGGGATAAACACTGTGGATCCATAAAGGCTAGAGGATGGGAATGAAGAGTAGAGCCATGGGGGTGGCTTGCTGGAATGTTAACTACCTGGTGACTACTACCCTTACTCAAAAAAATCCCTTGCATGGTTAATGCAACCCCAACATTGCTCTCTGCTTCAACGGCAAAGGGAAATGTGAAAAAGAGGATTTGCATTCAGATAACAACCAAAAAGGACTGAACTTCACAATCTAGGTAAATACACGTGGGGGTAGCTTGCTTATTGCGGCGGTTACTACCCTAAAACAATTAAGCCTGATACATCACTTTGAATACATATACAGTGCTGCTGTCTGCTTCTATGGCAGGGGGAAAAAAGTAGAAAACAGGATTCACATTCAGGCAACAACCAACAAGGACTGAAGGTCACAATCTGGGTAAACAATCGTGGGGGTAGCTGCTTATTACGACGATTATACCCTAAACCAATTAAGCCTGATACATCACTTTGAAAGCATATACAGCGTTGCTATCTGCTTCAATGGTAGGGGGAAGTGAGGAAAACAGGATTTGCATTCAGACATCATCCAACAAGGCATCGATCTGTGCAGTCTGGGTGAACAAGCATCAGGGTAGCTTACTTGATGTGGCAGTTACAACCCTTAAACATAAGCCTTATGCTCACCTTTGATGCAACTCCAACATTACTCTCTGCATCAATGACGAGATGGCAGGAAATTTGAATCAAACTGTTACCAACAAGAGCCCTGAAGTTGGTGGTTGGTGAAACAGATAAGTACGGGAAAATAAGAGTCGAACCTTGCTGGGCAGACTAGATGGGCCGATTGGTCTTTTTCTGCCATCATTTCTATGTTTCTATGTTACCACATATGTGGGTAAATTTTACAAGGGACACATGCCGACACTCTTAGTTAGGGTTCCCAGTTTACCCAATTAAGGGATAGGATTTCCAAAACCCCTCTAGTGTAATAGCTTCTCTTCCCACTCTTAGCCCCACCCCTTAAAGTCTCACTGATCAACCTAGATTTTTTTGGTTTATGACTTACACGTCATCCATGGCAGTAGTAAAGTTATGCAGCAGGGGACCCCCAGAATGCACCTGTACACATAAGTATTTACAGGGCCAGACCCTGACACACCCACACCCCGCCCCTTTTGGAAACATTTTACTTGCGCACGCAGCGGGAGATACGCGCAGCTTCGGGCCATTTTTAAAATCTGCTTGGCGTGCACTGGCCCGACTTATGTGCATATCTCCCAGTTTTGGCCCTTGCCTGGCTTTTAAAATTCACCTATAAGGGGTTGTTGTTTTTTTTCCATTTATTTTTATAATTAGTAAACACAGGTTTGGGCTTTTCTGTAGGATTTCCTTCGGTATGCAGAAATTTGATGGGGGGAAAGCAGTAATGGTTCTTTACTTACTTTGAGTTTATTTCCTTATTAATTTTCTTTTCTGTATGCTTTTACCACACTTTCATTTTGCAAGTTATGCTTCTGATATTATTGTAAATAAAAATTTAATTTAAAACAAAAGAATCAAAGGTGTTCCATTTCATGGTCTGTTCTCCCCCTTTTCAACAGACAATACTGCAATCAGTGTACCACATTGTGGCATTTGTCTGTTGAAGTTTCTTGACATTCCAGTATGAGCACTGAGAGGAGAGGATCACCTTGCTGGTGGCTGAAAGGAATCAGTAAGTTTTTGCTTGGGACATTGTCTTTTTTAAAAGTATTGGGGCAAAGTTAACTATTTGGGAATATTATTTAGTGTGTTTGTGTGTTTTTGCTTTTAATAGTCAGTAAGGCAGTGAATAAACAAGTTAGATTGTATTTTTAAATAGTCAGTCAATAAGGCAGCTAGTAAGCAGTAGGTAGTGTGTTTATTTTTAAAAGTCTGTAAGGAAGCTAGTAAGCAGAACTGAGTGTTTGTATTTAAAAAAAAGAAAAAACCACAAACCCCCCCCCCAAAAAAAAAAGTAGCCAGAAGCTAGAAATAAGCTAGGAGCAGTGTATACCTAAGTAAAAAGGTTGAAAAGTTCAGTTCAGTTACTCACCTTGGAAAGGTGTTGAGGTAGTGTGATTTGGTTTGAATAGGTACCAACATTTGTTAATCAAGAGAGTAGTGAGTCACTCTGGCTGACTAACTGAAGTTAGACTGTTTGGATTTCCCAACCCTCGCCCACCCACCCCTAGCTCATCCTTTAATTTATAGGCAGGTGCCACTTTCACACAAAAAAAAAAACAACCCAACAACAAAAACTTTGAGAGTTTGATCAAAACCCTGTAGGCCACTACCAGACATATAGCGAATTCACTAATACATTTAAAGGACATTAATTAGACACATTCCTACTCCCATAGCAACCTAAAACTTAACTAGGAACTGATCAAAATTGAGATGAAGGCAGCAGTCCAGCAACAAGAGGGGGGCTTCCCAGTCTTTTGCATCGAGTGTCACATGTATGTTTTTTACCCACCTGTGAGAAGTTGTACATGTGCATGCAATGCAAAGAGCTCCTGGCTCTCAGAGAACTAATCCGATCTCTGGAGGCTAGAGTGGCAGACCTGGAGGAGCTGAGGCAGACAGAAAGGTATATAGATGAGATCTTCAGGGACATAGTAGCCAAGTCCCAACTTCAGACTGGCAGCCCTGGTGCTGCCTTGGAGGAAGAAGATCTCATGATTGGAGAGCATCAACCTGATGTAGCAGGAAAGGATCCTGTAGCAAGGACCTGCTCTCCAGGTGATGCACTGTCCTTTCATACCATGGATATCTCCCCAAGGCCTACTGCCCAGGAGGGAAGGGTTAGGTCGGTGATTCGATTATTAGGAATGTAGACAGCTGGGTGGCTGGTGGGCATGAGGATCTCATGGTAACATGCCTACCTGGTGCAAAGGTGGTGGACCTCACATGTCACCAAGATAGGATTTTAGACAGTGCTGGGGAGGAGCCGGCTGTCGTAGTACATATGGGCACCAACAACCTAGGAAAATGTGGGAGGGAGGTTCTGGAAGGCAAATTTAGGCTCTTAGGTAGACAACTTAAATCCAGAACCTCCAGGGTAGCATTCTCTGAAATGCTCCCTGTTCCACATGCAGGTCACCAGAGGCAGGCAGAGCTCCGGAGTCTCAATGTGTGGATGAGACGATGGTGCAAGGAAGAGGGATTCAGTTATGTTAGGAACCTTTTGGGGAAGGGGGAGTCTCTTCCGAAGGGATGGGCTCCACCTTAGCCAGGGTGGAACCAGAATGCTGGCACTAACCTTTAAAAAGGAGATAGAGCAGCTTTTAAACTAGAACAAAGGGCAAAGCCGACAGTCACTCAGCAGTGCATGGTTCAGAGAGAGGTATCTTCAAAGGATACTAATGATGCATTAGAATTAGGGCATCCCAACAGTGAGGTTCCAATAATAAGAAAAGTAGTCAAGTGCCTGTAACTAAAAACTCACCTGAGCTAATAAATTCTAACATCCCTATCAATTAAAAAGCAGAATGAAAATACAAACAAAAAAAAAACTTTGAAATGTTTGTATGCTAAAGCCAGAAGTCTAAGAAGTAAGATGGGAGAATTAGAATATATAGCAGTGAATGATGACATAGACTTAATTGGCATCTCAGAGACATGGTGGCAGGAGGACAACCAATGGGACAGTGCTATACCTGGGTACAAATTATATTGCAATGACAGAGAGGAGCACCCGGGAGGCGGTGTGGTGCTTTATGTCCGGGATAACATAGAGTCCAACAGGATAAACAACCTGCACAAGACTAAATGCACAACTGAATCTTTATGGGTAGAAATCCCTTGTGTGTCGGGGAAGACTATAGTGATAGGAGTATACTACGGTCCACCTGGTCAAGATGGTGAGACTGACAGTGAAATGCTAAAAGAAATTAGGGAAGCTAACCAAATTGGTAGTGCGGTAATAATGGGAGACTTCAATTACCGCAGAATACATAGGTGCAGGCAAGAATTTAAGTCCTGACAAAGTACTCACAATCGAGTGTATAAGTACTTGTTTTTATTCTTCAATATGGCAACTCCTCTGATTCATACAGGCAGTGGGTTAATGGCGTCCCCCGACACGGTTCCCGTGTTTCGCCGCGGGCTGCATCGGGAGGGCTCGCCAATAGGGATTCAAACAATAGCTGTAAGACATAAGTGTACATCAGGACGGCAAAATAGGACTTATAGCCGAACATTTCGTGTGGACAAAGGTTATAAACATTATAACATACCTGACAGCAAGATGCCTTAGAAGTGACAGGGAGCGCACTACCCTTAAACACTGACAGGTATTTAAAGCTGATTTTAGGCGCCAAATCAGGAGGACAACCCACGTGGGAGCTCACGGCCCCATTCATTGGTTGCCATTCCTGTACTGCAGCGCTGCAGGACTTTTTACTCTGGCAAGGCACGGAAATCCAATTCTTTATGTTCATTGATTGGCTCAACACGTGTGATCCCAATTTACAGTTTAATTTTTGCACACACCGGACCCAGATAGCTTTCTTGGATGTCCTTGTTTCGGTGGACGGTGGCCACTTCTCGACCACCATCCACCGTAAGGAAACTGACAGGAATACCCTTTTGGCCTTTAACAGCTGTCATCCTAGCACACTACGAAGGAACATCCCCACAGGGCAATTTTTCAGGCTTCGCAGACTGTGTACTACCAGGAGCGAGTTTATTAAACAAGCCCAAATCATGTCCTCTCGATTTATATCACGTGGGTATCCGAGGTATATTGTTAAAAGAGCAATGAAGCGTGCTTTACATACGAATCGTGATTTATTATTTTTACCATCATCCCGGGATGATCAGTCAGTCACAAATTGCATTTTGCCTTTTTCGACTCTCAGTCGGCAGATCACTACAATGATCCGTAGACATTGGGATGCTTTATCTTTACACACTCTGTTTCCAGGCCCCCTTAGGTTCACCTTCCGTAGAGGCAAAAATTTACGTGATAAATTGATCCATACTGACATCCCTGTGTCTAGAAATCTGGATAATGTAATTGGCCATTATCCATGTGGCCGATGCATTGCATGTTCTCACACTTCTCCATCCACTAGTTTTAGCCACCCTGTTTCTAAGAGAATTTTTGAGTTACAGTCGTACTCTGATTGTACCACATCTGGAGTCATTTACGTCATCACCTGTCCCTGCCCGCTGATTTACGTTGGGAAAACTTCTCGTATGGTAAAAACTCGAATTATAGAGCATTGCTCAAACATCCGCCATTCGCGAGAAAAAGAACCCCTCGTGGATCACTGGGTAAAAAAATCACACACTCTTTCAGATTTATTTTATAGTGTTCTTGAGGTTTTTCCACGGCCCCCCCGAGGAGGTAACTATGCTGAACAGCTGGGCCGGGTTGAACAACGTTGGATCTTTACTTTAGACTCAGTATCCCCCAAGGGTCTGAACCGAGATATTGAGTGGTTTCTTTTTACTTAAAGTGGTCTTGCTGTGCAGAGTTCTCTATTTGATCGGATGGTTCCCATAAGTCCTGCAGCGCTGCAGTACAGGAATGGCAACCAATGAATGGGGCCGTGAGCTCCCACGTGGGTTGTCCTCCTGATTTGGCGCCTAAAATCAGCTTTAAATACCTGTCAGTGTTTAAGGGTAGTGCGCTCCCTGTCACTTCTAAGGCATCTTGCTGTCAGGTATGTTATAATGTTTATAACCTTTGTCCACACGAAATGTTCGGCTATAAGTCCTATTTTGCCGTCCTGATGTACACTTATGTCTTACAGCTATTGTTTGAATCCCTATTGGCGAGCCCTCCCGATGCAGCCCGCGGCGAAACACGGGAACCGTGTCGGGGGACGCCATTAACCCACTGCCTGTATGAATCATATTGAAGAATAAAAACAAGTACTTATACACTCGATTGTGAGTACTTTGTCAGGACTTAAATTCTTGCCTGCACCTATGTATTCTGCGATTTTGCTATAGTGCAGACTTCAATTACCCCAATATTGACTGGGTAAATGTATCATCGGGACACGCTAGAGAGATAAAGTTCCTGGATGGAATAAATGTTAGCTTTATGGAGCAATTGGTTCAAGAACCAATGAGAGAGGAAGCAATTTTAGATCTAATTCTCAGTGGAGAACAGGATTTGGTGAGAGAGGTAAAGGTGGTAGGGCCGCTTGGCAATAGTGATCATTTATTTATTTATTTATTTAAGGTCTCTTTTATACCGACATCCGTTGACACATCGCATCGGTTTACAAAAAACAAAAACTTTTGGGCGGAGCCCTTACATATAACCAATAGAGTACATTAAACAGGGGGGTGAAAACTAGATATAAATATAAATCAATATGAGTAAACCAACTATATACACAGATAGGAGAGTTCAAAGTACAAAAACAGCAGGCAAATTCTTAGTCTTAAATCGAAGGCATTCATAGTCATAGCTCGAGGAGTATATATTATAGAGGAATTCTCTAATGGGGGAAATTCTAAGTGGTGGGGGGGGATATGGAGTAGGCTTGCTGGAAAAGCCAGGTTTTAATATGATCAAATTTGATTTAATGACTGGAAGGGGGACAGTAAGCAAATCCACGGCTCTCGTGCTAAACTTTGAAAAGGGAAACTTTGATAAAATGAGAAAAATAGGTTAGAAAAAAACTGAAAGGAGCAGCTACAAAAGTAAAAAGTGTGCAAGAGGCATGGTCATTGTTAAAAAATACCATCCTAGAAGCACAATCCAGATGTATTCCACACATTAAGAAAGGTGGAAAGAAGGCAAAATGATTACAGGCATGGTTAAAAGGGGAGGTGAAAGAAGCTATTTTAGCCAAAAGATCTTCATTCAAAAATTGGAAGACGGATCCCACAGAAGAAAATAGGATAATGCATAAATGTTGGCAAGTTAAATATAAGACATTGATAAGAAAGGCTAAGAGAGAATTTGAAAAGAAGTTGGCCGTAGAGCAAAAATTCACAGTAAAAACTTTTAAAAATATATCCGAAGCAGAAAACCTGTGAGGGAGTCAGTTGAACATTTAGATGATCGAGGGGTTAAAGGGGCACTTAGAGAAGATAAGGCCATTGCAGAAAGATTAAATGATTTCTTTTCTTCAGTGTTTACTGAAGAGGATGTTGGAGAGGTACCCGTACTGGAGAAGGTTTTCATGGGTAATGATTCAGATGGACTGAACCAAATCACAGTGAACCTAGAAGATGTGGTAGACCTGATTGACAAATGTAAGACAAACCTGGACCGGATGGTATACCCCAGAGTTCTGAAGAAACTAAAAAATGAAATTTCTGACCTATTAGTAAAAATTTGTAACCTGTCATTAAAATCATCCATTGTACCTGAAGACTGGAGGATAGCTAATGTAACTCCCATATTTAAAAAGGGCTCCAGTGGTGATCCGGGAAACTACAGACCGGTTAGCCTGACTTCAGTGCCAGGAAAAATAGTGCCAGTGCCAGAAAAAATAGTGGAAAGTATTCTAAACATCAAAATCACAGAACATATAGAAAGACATGGTTTAATGGAACAAAGTCAGCATGGCTTTACCCAAGGCAAGTCTTGCCTCACAAAGTGCTTCACTTTTTTGAAGGAATTAATAAACATGTGGATAAAGGTGAACCTGTAGATGTAGTGTACTTGGATTTTCAGAAGGCATTTGACAAAGTTCCTCATGAGAGGCTTCTAGGAAAAATAAAAAGTCATGGGATAGGTGGCAATGTCCTTTCGTGGATTACAAACTGGCTAAAAGACAGGAAACAGAGAGTAGGATTAAATGGACAATTTTCTCAGTGGAAGGGTGTGGGCAGTGGAGTGCCTCAAGGATCTGTATTGGGACCCTTACTTTTCAATATATTTATAAATGATCTGGAAAGAAATACAAGTGAGGTAATCAAATTTGCAGATGATACAAAATTGTTCAGAGTAGTTAAATCACAAGCAGATTGTGATAAATTGCAGGAAGACCTTGTGAGGCTGGAAAATTGCGCATCAAAATGGCAAATGAAATTTAATGTGGACAAGTGCAAGGTGATGCATATAGGGAAAAATAACCCATGCTATAGTTACACAATGTTAAGTTCCATATTAGGTGCTACTACCCAAGAAAGAGATCTAGGCATCATAGTGATAACACATTGAAATCATCGGTTCAGTGTGCTGCGGTAGTCAAAAAAGCAAACAGAATGTTGGGAATTATTAGAAAGGGAATGGTGAATAAAACGGAAAATGTCATAATGCCTCTGCATCGCTCCATGGTGAGACCGCACCTTGAATACTGTGTACAATTCTGGTCGCCGCATTTCAAAAAAGATATAATTGCGATGGAGAAGGTACAGAGAAGGGTGACCAAAATGATAAAGGGAATGGTACAGCTCCCCTATGAGGAAAGACTAAAGAGGTTAGGACTTTTCAGCTTGGAGAAGAGACGGCTGAGGGGGGATATGATAGAGGTCTAGAACGGGTAGATGTGAATCGGTATTTTACTCTTTCGGATAATGGAAAGTCTAGGGGGCACTCCATGAAGGTAGCATGTGGCACATTTAAAACTAATCGGAGAAAGTACTTTTTTACTCAACGCACAATTAAACTCTGGAATTTGTTGCCAGAGGATGTGGTTAGTGCAGTTAGTATAGCTGTGTTTAAAAAAGGATTGGATAAGTTCTTGGAGAAGAAGTCCATTACCTGCTCTTAATTAAGTTGACTTAGATAATAACCACTGCTATTACTAGCAACAGTAACATGGAATAGACTTAGTTTTTGGGCACTTGCCCGGATCTTATGGCCTGGATTGGCCACTGTTGGAAACAGGATGCTGGGCTTGATGGACCCTTGTTCTGACCCAGTATGGCTTGTTCCTATGTTCTTATGACTCTACTTACTTGGCAAACACCCCAACACACTCATTAACCACACATGACACCCCCCCCCCCCCCTTTTACTCCCACCCCTGGAATTTATCACCATAATGTTCACTCACACATTTATGTTACCAGGGCATTCACTGAACAGATGAACTCACACTCAGTCACGTTCCTGAATCATATTTATCTGCATCAGCATATTATCAGGTATCATATTTGCACCAACCTGATTTTGTTCAAAATTCCCAATTTTTGTTTTTAAGGCAAAGGTAGAAAATTCAAGGACTGTAGTTAAAAATAAATACAATTTTTTCTACAGATGTAGAATGGATAACAATGCTTTAGAAAATGGGGTTTTGCATGATTGGTTATATCTCTGTTCAAAACAATTAATTCACCTGGAATATGCTTTAACTTTATGCAAGGGTCAACTGTACCAGGAATCTTCCCTTCATAACTATTAGATTCATAAAGAACGTAACTGCAATAGAAAAAAAATCTAAACAGATTTTGAGCCAGGGAACAAACCACATTTTATGGTTATAATTTCTACTTTATGATTTTTTATTTTTTTTTGCAGTTTTATAAAGTATATTCTATATTTTGTTTTTGGTTTTGCTGGTTTTCATGTCATGCCTCAAAAGTAAAGGAAAAGCAGAGCAGACAAAAAATAAGAAGCACATGTTCTGACTCGCAGGGCTCATGGCAAAATTCTGAAGAAAAGATGCAAAAGTTTCAACAGGGCTTCCTAATGTGTTGAAGTAAATTCATGTTGTTTTCACAAAGTTTATGGCACTAGTCACGGTATCTACTCATCACTGACAAGGCTGGATCATTCTTACAACAGTAGAGCTCTACGTGGGATATCTCTACGTGGGATATCTCTACGTGGGATATCTTTCATCTGATTAGTAAGAACAAAGTTTCTCATGCATGCACCTCGATTTCGCTACAACCCCATCTGGAGCTGTAACCAAATGAATGATAAAAGGAACCACATGGTTAGATTCGGCCCATGGAAATTAAGTTGACATCTTGGCTCCTTGCTACATACTGGGTTTTCCAGAAATTATTAAGACACCAGTTTCCTTCACAGATGTTTTAACAGAATTCTAGAAACTAATGTACTTCCTTGACCTTCTAGGAATGCACTGTCAAGATCTCCATGTGTCATAGCAGCAGGAGTTTTTAAGTATTGTTTTTGTTGGAGTGAGAAATTCCGACCTCTGGAGTGAAAGTCAAAACCAGAAAACATTATACTGAAATCTGGGCCATCTTTACATATACATCCTGATCTTATTGCCTGACTGCCTGCTTGAGAAGTTGCTGTTCTACACACAATTCAGATCTCTGAATCATGAAAAGGGTTATAATCATACTATGGGTAAATTTATTTATTTATTTATCGAGTTTTATATACCGTCGTTCGGTTTCACCATCACAATGTTTTACAAAGTTTTGATATATAACAGAGTATTCAAAAATTCATATGCTTGTTAACATAGTTATCTTATTCGTTATAAACATAGGGGGTCATTTACCAGACGGATCGCATGCGATACCAAGATGGGGGTGGAGTCTGCCCCGGAAGAGGAGGAGTCAGGGCGTCACCGGGGCCGACTCCACGAAGACGCTGCAGATGACGAAAAGGTAAGGGCCTTTTCGCGTCCTATTTCGCGCCCAATAGTTACACCTTCTATGGTAGCGCTATTGGGTGCGAAACCGGCAGTGATCGCACTGCGGCGGTGCGATTGCTGCCGGCTAGAACAGGACCGCCCCCCCATTTTGGCCCCCCACCCCTCATTACCTAAAGTATCGCAGGCCTGCGATACTTTAGAAAATGAGGCCCATAGTTTGGTTGTAAATTGTACATGTTAAATTAGGTGTTTAGGATTGGATCTGCATGTTTATATGGGCCGATAGGGAGGGAAGTTGTAGCATAGATTCATAGGGTGTTTTGGTAGGCTTTGGTGAACATCCACGTTTTTAGTTCTTTTTGAAGGTTTTTAGATTTTCTTTGTTCTCAGTTCGGTTGGGAGGGAGTTCCATAGTTCGGGGCTTCCTAGGGATTTGGCTATCTTCCGAGTTGAGGTAAGTTTGTGACGATCCGGTGGAATTTTTAATAGATCTTTGTTAGCTGAATGGAGATTTCGGTTTGGTGAGTGGAGTTTTATGAATGCACTTAGCCAATTGTTTGTTTTTCATATATTATTTTGTGTATTATGGATAATATTTTATAGTCAATCCTGTATTTTATTGGGAGCCAGTGTAGTGAAATGAATGTTGGAGTGATGTGATCATATTTTTTCGTTCCTGTGAATATTCTGGCGCATGTGTTTTGAAGGATTTGGAGCGGTGGGATGCTGGTGAGAGGTAAGTTGAAAAGCAGGGAGTTGCAGTAATCTAGGTTGGAGAAGATGAGTAGCTGGAGGACTGTTCTGAAATCATTGGGGGAAAGGAAAGGTTTTAGGTGTCATAGAGTTAGGCGTTTGTGATATCCGTCTTTGATTTTTGCTGAGATGTGGTTCTTGAAGGATAGTTCCTTGTCAATTATTACTCCTAAGTTGCAGGCATGGGTGACAGGGGAGATTGCTGACTCTTGACTCATTATGTTGAGTGGTGGTATGAGGCGTAGGGTTTTTCTTTCTATCCAGCATGATTATTTCTGTCTTATCAATGTTTAGGATAAGTCTCATGTTGGTTAGTAGTTGCTTTATTTTGGTAAGGTAGTTGGCTTTTTTTTTAGGTGTCTTCCAGAGAGTTGTGTATTGGGATAAGTATTTGGATATCATCAGCATAAATGAAGTGAGTCAGTTTTAGGTTTGAGAGGAAGTGGCATATCGGGAGAAGATAAATGTTGAAGAGTGTCGCTGATAGTGCGGAGACATGGGGAACTCCAGTGTCAAGGTTTTATTTTCTTGAGAGGGTGTCATTGATTGACACCTGGTAGGTCCTTTGTGATAGATAGGATGAGAACCATTGTAGGCTTTTTTCTTTTACACTGATTTCGGATAGGCGTTCAATCAAAATTGTAAATGTGTAAGTAGCCATGAATGAATTTAGATCTATGAATCCATACAATTCATTTTTTTTTAATTGCCATACTGGGTCAGACCAAAGGTCCATCAACCCAGCATTCTGTTTCCAACAGTGGCCAATCCAGGCTACAAGTACCTGGCAAGTAACCAAACACTAAGTAGATCCCATGCTTACTGATGCCAGTAATAACAGTGGCTATTCTCCAAGAACTTATCCAAACCTTTTTTAAAACCCAGCTACTCTAACCACATCCTCTGGCAAACAAATTCTAGAGTTTAATTGTATGTTGAGTGTAAAATAATGTTCTCCAATTAGTTTTAAATGTGCTACTTGCTAACTTCATTAAGTGCCCCTTTGTCCTTCTATATCCAAAAGAATAAATACTAATTCATATTTACCCATTCTACTAACACCTCTCATGATGTTGAAGACCTCTATCATCTCCCCCCCCCCCCCCCCCCAGTCATCTCTTCTTCAAGCTGACAGACCTAACCTCTTTAGCCTTTCCTCATAGGGAGCTGTTCCATCCCATTTTGGTCTCCCTTCTCTGTACCTTCTCCACTGCAACTATATCTTTTTTGAGATGCGGCAACCAGAATTGTACATAGTACTCAAGGTACGGTCTCACAATGGAGCAATACAGAGGCATTATGACATTTTCTGTTTTATTCACCATTCCCTTCCTAATAACTAACATAGGGGGTCATTCACTAAAGCTTTATCGTGTGCGTTAGGGCCCTAATGCATGTAATAAGTCCATATCGCATGCGAAAAGGGTCATTTTGCATGCAATTTAATGGAAATTAGGGGGAGGGGAGGAGTCGGCAGTGTCTTCGCTGCCGGCGATAACGTTACCAACGTTATCATCAGCAGTAGCGCACCGAATAGCACCACCTTCCATGGTGGCGCTATTTGGTGCGAAAGCTGGCAGGAAAGACACCGCGGTGGTGTGAAGGCTGCAGGCTTTCGCAGGCCCGCCCTTTGCCCCCCCCCGCCCCCCGTTTTCGCTGGATTCATCATTCAGCGATGAATGCTGAATCCAGGCCATGGTTTGCTTTTTTGACTGACGCAGCACACTGAGCTGATGATTTCAATGTGTTATCCTATCCATTATGATTTCTAGATCTTTTTCAGATGATTTCTATGATGCATCACAAGAATTGACTTGCAGATTTCGGGAGAGATTTGCTAACTGGGAATTGCTACTTCAGTATCATAAAAAATTGTCAGAGTAAAATGATGTATTTTATCTTATATGTGGCGTATCTATGAAATCATTTCTATTATTAAGAAATATTGGTGTCTATTATCATACTGCATGATTTTTCAATACATACCACATTTTGCATTTACATTTGGGAGAAATATCAAGGATTTGGCAGTGCATTCCTGTTTATCATCTGCAAGTGTCTATCAGGAGAATGTTACAGGTAACAGTTCATGTGGAAAATGATTTGTGCAAATATACTTTTCTTTCAACTCTCAGTGCTCAAAATGACACCCAATTTTCACAAGTGTCTACTGTGCTGTTCGAACACATGATGGTGTATCTTAAGCTGCCCCCCCCCAAGCCTTCCCCACCCCTGACACCTCACCCCAAATGTAAAGGGCCCCCCATAACAGTGATATAAATAGTAAACTGACCCATTTGTCTAATACTGAGTCTCTCTCTAAAATGCATTATCGTGTGCATTAATGTGTTATCACATGCCAAAATGATGAATGATCTTGATTATGTTACTTGTGGTACTTCACAGGAATTACTTGTGCCTACTTGAGAGAGTAAGAGAACTTCCTGAACTTACAGAATTCTGATTTGTTATCCCTGAGACAGTCATATTTAAGAGCCATTTAAACAGATATGTTCTTCGGGTCATTCTGGTGCTCATTAAGCAAGATCTTACGGCAACGTAATTCATTTCACAGTTCATTGAATTAGAGAATTCTGCAATATTCAACATACAATATTTCATCATTAAGGACCTTTGCTCAGATTTTATTTAATTACTGGAAATTGATTAGTATTAATTATAACAAACTGGAGAAAATCAGTGGGATAATAACTCAGGACAATTTTCTTTTTCTGGTTTCTTGTTATTTTAATTTTGTTTGAAATAAATGAAAAACAAAAAAACAGTCTATACACAACCCTATAAATTTTAACATAGAACACAGTAGTTTATCAGTAATAATAATAGTAACATTAAACTAGAAAAACTAAAAGTATATTTTCTCATCTGCTGTGTGTCATTTTTTGTTTATAGTTTAATATTCTGAAACGTCAGCTTATTATGAGAAATCAGTCGTAATTATATAGATTGCCGACCATAAGGAGTTATGTACTGCCATCACAATAACTGCTGTACTGGTAACCATACTGGTTTGAGTTTGTTAAAATGTTCATATTTAGCAGAGATCTATAGGGGAAAAAAATGTCAGCATATTGCTGAACAATAAAATGGTGCTGGCCTCAGATCCAGCAACTCTCCTTTTCAAACCAGAAACCCAGTGAGGCAAGAGTGACTAAGGATTGCTTCCACTCGTTTGGACTTCAGGAGACCCCAGGAAAGGGCATGGGGAAGGACTGAAGGGTTTCAATTTTTAAATTTTGCCAGCAGAGAGTTTTGTTTCGATGGAGGGAGGGGGAACCCAACCCCTTAAGTTTCCTTTTGGCTTTCCTTCTGTTTGTCCCCTGTTCCATTTGATGTTTGCTATATTTCAAATAAATGAAATGAACAGAAAAACAAAATTAAGAAAAATCCTGCAAAATAAAAAAAGCAAAACATTTTTTTTAGTTGTAAATCCCTAATTTTTTAAAAAAATTATGAAAATCCATTCCTTTTCTCACCAGCCAACCCCCCCCCCCAAAAAAATAATATTTAAGTCCAAAGGAATTATCTCATTTTAATAAAAGGAATTGGCAATATAATTAGGTGAATGAGATCAGAATCAAGTGACACCACCTTAAGCCCAGGTTCCACAAATACAACCCTGAGAATTATATCTGGCACAAACAAAATCCAGGAGAGCAGGATTCCAAAACCTGCCCTGGTTACAGCCAGGATATCCATCATAAACATGCATGAGATAAATTTGCATATACAGCTTCTCCAGTGTATACAAATTTATCTCATGTGTATTTGTCATGGAAATTCGGAAAAACACAAATGGCTGAGGAATCCCCAGGACAGCTATGGGAAGCCCTGCCATATTCTATATATAGTGCACTACTACAATCCATATATATATATATGAAATGTATGGAATACACCTCTCTCAGGAATACCACTCACGATTTATTTTCAGAAGCCAGTGACGACTTCACTCACTTGTAGCTTGTGATGATAAATCACTTACAACACTCCAGGTAGCAATACATTCTGTGCAGAAAAGACAACATAGTATGTTAATGGAGTGAACACAAGCATGCATTCATTCCAAAGAGTCTCATGACATTAAGTAATTAATGCAAAATCACATAGATATATAGGATTATAACAGTAACTTTCAATTTAAATTCACTGATGGTGGAAAGCTGTAATCTAGCATTCTTTAAAGATTTTATATTGCACATGCTGAATATTTTTTCTGTATAATGCTACATATGTATCTTCCGTAATCTGTAACAGAATATATATTTTTCAACATAAGTGTTTATCTTTACAGATAGATGCCAAATGTTCTTACTAAAACTTGTAAAAGAATGTAAAATTCCTCGAAAAATAATCACCACATACAGTGTGTACAGTGGCCAAATGTAGTTATTGGATATGTTGAACACCAGGGGCATCTGGGACCTGTCCTCTCCCGCCACCCATAAGAACATAAGAAAATGCCATACTGGGTCAGACCAAGGGTCCATTAAGCCCAGCATCCTGTTTCCAACAGTGGCCAATCCAGGCCATAAGAACCTGGCAAGTACCCAAAAACTAAGTCTATTCCATGTTACCATTGCTAATGGCAGTGGCTATTCTCTAAGTCAGGGGTCAGGAACCTTTTTGGCTGAGAGAGCCATAAACGCCACATATTTTAAAATGTAATTCCATGAGAGCCATACAATATGTTTAAAACTAAATATAAGTAAATGTGTGCATTTTATGTAAGATCACACTTTTAAAGTACAATAAGTCTCTGAAAATATTACACCAGGCCTTAAGACACCAATACATCTCCTATTAGGAAAACGGACCAAGTCAGGCTGCTATAGAGTCCTACACAGAAACTACACGCCAGCAGAAAACCTCACCTGAATCACGTGCTGTCCCTCACCTAACAAAGAATAAAGAGACCAAAACGCATAACAAGAAGCATACAGAAAAAAATGAATTGGAAACTGCAACAAGCCAGAGTCTCTGTATGCAGTGTAACAAAGGAAAAAAGAAACATCACCCATCCTTATAAAACAAATCAAGAAATATAAAATCATCAGCAGTAAACTGTACTAACAAAAAGAAACATATTTCGAAACAGCTAAGGAGTGGAATATCCAATAATTAAAAACACATATAAAACATTTCCAGATACCAACAAAATATTTCAAAATAGCAGACATAAAGACCCTGTAATGAAAAATAATAAGGATACAAAAATGTTTTTGCTCTGCATACCTGGGAACGTTTGATATCCAGGTGTCCTGAGATTGTTCTGAATTAGCAGGAGGTGGGGTGGTTTGCTTGGAACTTTCTCCTCTCTCAGTCACATACCAGCGCTCTCTCTCACACTGGCTCTCAATGACACACCTATACACACATGCTCTCAGTACTTACATATACACGTTTTTTCTCACTCACTTATATAGGCTCTTAATTACACATTTACACACATGCTGTCTATCTTTTCACACTTACACACACACACAGGCTTTCAATCACATAAATACATGCTGTCTTTTTCTCTCACACACAGACTCTCATTCACATGCTTACAAACATGTCCTCTCTTTCTCTCATTTACACACAGGCTCTCAATCACATACTCACATGCTCCCTCACCTAAATCAGCTCTCAATCACACACAGACACACATGGTCTCTCTCTCTCTCATTTAAACACAGGCTCTCAATCACATACTCACATGCTCCCTCACCTAAACCATCTCTCAATCACACACAGACACACATGATCTCTCTCTTACTTATACACACAGGCTCTTAATCATACATACACATGATTTCTCTCACACACAAAGGGTCTCAATCATACACACATACTCTTTCACACAAACAGGTTTTCAATCACAAACTTTCACATACAGGTTCCCAATGGTAAACTTACATTCATGCTCTCTCTCTCACACAGGCAGGCTCTCAATCACAGACATACTCTCTTTCACATGTACAGGCTCTCAATCATTCACATACATGCAATCTTTCTCACACACACACACACACACACACACACACACACAGCCCCCCCCCCCCCCCCCCCCCACGGCCCGGAAGAGGAAGTGGATAGTATTGGGTGCATGCGCGGCAAGAAGAGGCCACGCTAGTGCGCTCGGCATCGGCCCGAAGAAAAGAAGACTGCAGCGCAGCTCGGAGGAAAATGAAGAGGTTCAACCGCGGCCGATGGGACTCCGCCTCCGCGAGGGCTGAAAATGAAGAGGTTAGCGTTGGGAGGAGGCTGCTGCCGCCGCGGGTTCCCGGGGTGGGGGAGAGAGAGCGTGAATGAGCGAGCAAGCATGTGTGTTTGCTCGCTCATTCACGCTCTCTCTCCCCCACCCCGGGAACTCGCGGCGGCAGCAGCCTCCTCCCAACGCTAACCTCTTCATTTTCAGCCCTCGCGGAGGCGGAGGTCCCATCGGCCGCGGTTGAACATCTTCATTTTCCTCCGAGCCGCGCTGCAGTCTTCTTTTCTTTGGGCTGATGCCGAGCGCACTAGCGTGGCCTCTTCTTGCCGCGCAGGCACCCGATATTCTTCACTTCCTCTTCCGGGCCGTGGGGGGGGGGGGGGGCGGGACAGGAAGAAGAAGAGAGCATGCCGGTTGCCGCTGACTCCAGCTGTCCTGCCGCGTTCCGCCAGGGCTGACAGCATTTTAAGCCCGGGCGGAGGAGGACCGGGGAGCAGCTGGGTCAGTGGGAAAGTGTGGCCACTGTCTGCGAGCCAGATGCAGCCCTCAAAAGAGCCATATCTGGCTCGCGAGCCATGGGTTCCCGACCCCTGCTCTAAGTGAACTTAATAGCAGGTAATGGACTTCTCCTCCAAGAACTTATCCAATCCTTTTTTAAACACCGCTATACTAACTGCACTAACCACATCCTCTGGCAACAAATTCCAGAGTTTAATTGTGCGTTGAGTAAAAAAGAACTTTCTCCGATTAGTTTTTAAATGTGCCCCATGCTAACTTCATGGAGTTCCCCCTAGTCTTTCTACTATCCGAAAGAGTAAATACCGATTCACATCTACCCGTTCTAGATCTCTCATAATTTTAAACATCTCTATCATATCCCCCCTCAGTCGTCTCTTCTCAAGCTGAAAAGTCCTAACCTCTTTAGTCTTTTCCTCATAGGGGAGCTGTTCCATTCCCCTTATCATTTTGGTAGCCCTTCTCTGTACCTTCTCCATCGCAATTATATCTTTTTTTGAGATGCGGCGAGCAGAATTGTACACAGTATTCAAGGTGCGGTCTCACCATGGAGCGCTACAGAGGCATTATGACATTTTCCATTTTATTCACCATTCCCTTTCTAATAATTCCCAACATTCTGTTTGCTTTTTTGACTGCCGCAGCACACTGAACCAACGATTTCAATGTGTTATCCACTATGACACCTAGATCTCTTTCTTGGGTTGTAGCACCTAATATGGAACACAACATTGTGTAATTATAGCATGGGTTATTTTTCCCTATATGCAATACCTTGCACTTATCCACATTACATTTCATCTGCCATTTGGATGCCCAATTTTCCAGTCTCACAAGGTCTTCCTGCAATTTATCACAATCTGCTTGTGATTTAACTACTCTGAACAATTTTGTGTCATCTGCAAATTTGATTATCTCACTCGTCTTATTTCTTTCCAGATCATTTATAAATATATTGAAAAGTAAGGGTCCCAATACAGATCCCTGAGGCACTCCACTGTCCACTCCCTTCCACTGAGAAAATTGTCCATTTAATCCTACTCTCTGTTTCCTGTCTTTTAGCCAATTTGCAATCCACGAAAGGACATTGCCACCTATCCCATGACTTTTTACTTTTCCTAGAAACCTCTCATGAGGAACTTTGTCAAATGCCTTCTGAAAATCCAAGTATACTACATCTACAGGTTCACCTTTATCCACATGTTTATTAACTCCTTCAAAAAAGTGAAGCAGATTTGTAAGGCAAGACTTGCCCTGAGTAAAGCCATGCTGACTTTGTTCCATTAAACCATGTCTTTCTATATGTTCTGTGATTTTGATGTTTAGAACACTTTCCACTATTTTTCCTGGCACTGAAGTCAGGCTAACTGGTCTGTAGTTTCCCTGATCGCCCCTGGAGCCCTTTTTAAATATTGGGGTTACATTTGCTATCCTTCAGTCTTCAGGTACAATGGATGATTTTAATGACAGGTTACAAATTTTTACTAATAGGTCTGAAATTTCATTTTTTAGTTCCTTCAGAACTCTGGGGTGTATACCATCCGGTCCAGGTGATTTACTACGCTTCAGTTTGTCAATCAGGCCTACCACATCTTCTAGGTTCACTGTGATTTGATTCAGTCCATCTGAATCATTACCCATGAAAACCTTCTCCATTACGGGTACCTCCCCAACATCCTCTTCAGTAAACACCGAAGCAAAGAAATCATTTAATCTTTCTGCGATTGCCTTATCTTCTCTAAGTGCCCCTTTAACCCCTTGATCATCTAACGGTCCAAACTGACCTCCCTCACAGGCTTCCTGCTTCGGATATATTTTACTGTGAGTTTTGCCTCTACAGCCAACTTCTTTTCAAATTCTCTCTAGCCTGTCTTATCAATGTCTTACATTTAACTTGCCAACATTATGCTTTATCCTATTTTCTTCTGTTGGATCCTTCTTCAATTTTTTAATGAAGAATCTTTTGGCTAAAATAGCTTCTTTTACCCTCCCCCTTTTAACCATGCTGGTAGTCGTTTTGCCTTCTTTCCACCTTTCTTAATGTGTGGAATATATCTAGACTTGCTTCTAGAATGGTATTTTTTAACAATGAACACGCCTCTGGACATTTTTTACTTTGTAGCTGCTCCTTCAGGTTTTTTTTCTAACATTTTTTCTCATTTATCAAAGTTCCCTTTTGAAAGTTTAGCACGGGAGCCTTGGATTTGCACACTGTTCCTCTTCCAGTCATTAAATCAAATTTGATCATATTATGATCACTATTGCCAAGCGGCCCCATCACCATTACCTCTCTCACCAAGCCCTGTGTTCCACTGAGAATTAGATCTAAAATTGCTCCACTGAGAATTAGATCTAAAATTGCTCCCTCTCTCGTCGGTTCCTGAACCAATTGCTCCATAAAGCTATCATTATTCCATCCAGGAACGTTATCTCTCTAGCGTGTCCCGATGATACATTTATCCAGTCAATATTGGGGTAATTGAAGTCTCCCATTATTACTGCACTACCAATTGGTTAGCTTTCCTAATTTCTCTTAGCATTTCACTGTCCGTCTCACCATCTTGACCAGGTGGACGGTAGTATACCCCTCTCACTATAGTCTTCCCCGACACATAAGGGATTTCTACCCATAAAGATTCAATTTTGTGTTTAGTCTCATGCAGGATGTTTATCCTGTTGGACTCTATGCCATCCCGGACATAAAGCGCCACACCACCTCCTGGGTGCTCCTCTCTGTCATTGCAATATAATTTGTACCCCGGTATAGCACTGTCCCATTGGTTATCCTCTTTTCAACATTTCTCTGAGATGTCATCATTCACTGCTAATCATTCTAATTCTCCAATCTTACTTCTTAGACTTCTGGCATTAGCATACAAACATTTCAAAGTTTGTTTTTCGTTTGTATTTTCATTCTGCTTTTTAATTGATAGGGATAAGTTAGAATGTTTTAGCTCAGGTGAGTTTTTAGTTACAGGCACTTGGACTATTTTTCTAATTATTGGAACCTCACTGTTGGGATGCCCTAATTCTAATGCATCATTAGTATCCTTTGAAGATACCTCTCTCCGAACCATGCGCTGCTGAGCAACTGTCGGCTTTCCCCTTTGTTCTAGTTTAAAAGCTGCTCTATCTCCGGACCATAACCAACCAACAAATTCAAACACATAGGCTCACAAAGAAACATAAACCATTAAATCGATTTGGAATATAAATGGCTGCAGCTTTAACGAAAATGAACAATTACAGGTAACAGATGCTGAGCCTCACCTTCCCAATGCCCCCTGCCCCCTCCCCCACTTGGGGGGGAGGGGCTCCTGCATTAGCTCTTGAGCCAGGAGCTGCTCCCAATCACATTTTGGCAACATGCCCTGACTCAGCCGCTCCTACGGTCCCCACTTTCCAAGGCCTGCCGTGTATCACTCGCTACACAGATGACAGCCCTTTGCATTTGAACCGCTAACAGGACCCAATTCCCACTGCCCCTTTAACACCTGGAGGCTTAGACACCCGCCATAGGTAAGCCTTCTTGCCAGAAAATGCATGCACCAATTTTGAAAAGGAGGTGCACCTCCAAGACCTATGCAGTTGCTTCAGCATAACACCAGGGGCAAAGCTCATCACAACCTTTCACAGGAAATTCAGGAACAACATCTTGCCCATCCCTGACAGATGCACCCCATCTCTTTTATAGAGCTTGACACAAGAATTGACCACCCAGTAATGTCAGACTTGCTGCCTACCCAACATGACAACCAACTTGCCCATTTGACTATTAATCCTGGCTACCCCCCTTGTTCATAGTCTTAATGTGTACATTTTTATTGAGGAATGATGATGCGGGATTGTGGCATTCAGGATGAGATGACTGCCATGTCACAGATCATAGTTTTCAGCAGTGGAGTATTTGTCCACGTCATTCCCTCCAAGGTAGATAACCTTGGGGTAATATACTGGGTGTGTCAAGTCTGCCAACAGTTGACGAAGAAAGGGAACCAGTTCCATCCAATGCCTGCTGAACCATTGTGCCCTCAGATGCTACTCTCCGTTCGCCTCATGTCCTGCCAATAAGTTAGGCCTTGCTGCCCTCTGAGTTCTAGAGATAACTATCAGAATTTTCTCAAAGCACCAACAGAGTGAGGGTCAACACTTCCGGGGGTACCATCCTTACACTTTATAAATTAGATATAAGCTGTGTAGAGCCATCTTCCCAGGTACTGAATGGCTCAAACTGGGACCCCTGAGGCTGCAACACTACTAGCTGCTCCTATCCGAAAGGAGAGCATGCCATATTGGCAAGCCTGCAGACCCACAGCCTCAAGCATCCATTTAAAGACGACAGAAAATTGGAAGTGGCTCAACAGTCAGATTCTCATGTACAAGAAAATGGTGCCCTTTGACCAGCTGAACCACTAAGTAAGTGGCTGCATTTGTGACTGGGCAAGACGAGGCACAGCCATCAGAGAGGAACTGGCCCCTGCCATTCTGATTGGTCTTTGATCGCTGTATCAACATGCTTAACTGTTTCCTAGAGACAAACTGAGAAAAGGGCCAATCCGCCAGGGTCAGAGACTTTTGTGGTGCCAGCTACCAGTTCCCCCAAATGCAGTGCTACAAAGAAAACTATTCTGAATGCTGCAGGAAAAAGTACTCTCTCATATGACTAGGCTGCTACCCCAAGGAGAGCCTGCCACAGAAGGGCAAATTGGTCATGGGTAACAGGACAATGCCCATCTATGTGCAGACCCTCATCATGGACCCAACCTGCCATCACCCACTTCACCATAAATGCGGTCATAGGATTCGGCCAATTCCTTGCTTTCCCAAAAAACAGCCAGACCTGCAAGGTGAGATGAAAAACTGCCCCTTTGGATGCTGGCTTCCAGGCTGTATTCAACCACCTCCAACCTCAGCCTCTACCAGTTAAAAAGGATATCCAATAGTCAGTGCCACTGCCACAACAGAGAAGACTTAGGTTATCACTAGAGACTGGAGGAGGCAGCCAGACCATTATTCCTTTGAAGCCCTCTGAGAGACCAGATAGCCAGGTCCTCCTTAATGCTTTGCTGATGCAGATACAGTAATAATCATGCAGCACTCCCTTAACCGACAAAATAAGGTGCCTGAGAAAAACACAGATCATGGATATGACACTGTTGGCAAATGCCAAGCTGCCAATCAGGGACCTTATAGGCTTGAGAGTGATCTTGGAGCTCATCTGAGGATTATGGGCACCTCTCTCACTGGGATTTAAAACTAACTTCTCAAAAAAAAATCAAGACTTTCCAGACCCCAACTGAATCTCAATTCAATGACAACCATAGTCAGACATTCCTAGAACATTGTAAATAATTGCTCTTTCTGTTAAATTCCTTTAGCCTTTCCTTCTTCACACAGTTTTGAACATCCTTGTTTTATTGTAACTTCATAGTTTCTCTTCACCAGTTACTGTTTATTTTATTTTCATTTTACACCCCCTATTAAATGTAAACCAGCATGATGTGATTCCTATCTTGAATGCTGGTACAGAAAAACACTAAATAAATAAAATAAATAAAAAAAGATAAGATATTTCAAAAGCAAGGTGAAACATGGTACTGGGATCTTGCATTTTTTGCAAGTTAATCTTCTGGAGCCAGGAATTGGAATTAGTAGAAAAGAGTGGTATCGAGAAGGATAACAGTGTTCATTGCCCTGATAAGTCAAGATAAAGTAGACACATTGGTGGAATATAAATTATACAGGGCACATTACGGACCCTACCAAGACATCACTCAGGAAAGATGAAGGTATTAACAGACTGACCACAGTGGATACATAGTAAGGTGATGGAAACAAAGAGTAACATGAGAATAGAAGGCATTTCTTAGAGTAAAACTGGTAAAAACTCATTCATTTTTATTGTATTCAAGTAAGAAAATGACCAATCACCTCAGTCCTTTTTACTTGTAACAATGTAAGAATGCACAATGAAAACCAAATGTGATCGCTATAAGCACTGGAAACTGAGTTATAGGAAAAGGAAGGGTAGGTTTTCAAATTGGTCACCTTTTGGGGTTTTTTCACCTTCTTTTCTTGCTGCCATTTCCCAAATAAATTATGCAATTGATATCTTTTGACAGCCACAGACTAGCAGAGAAATCTTGGCAGTGGGAAGCATGCGTTCCAAGCACAACATTTGTGGCTAAAAAGTAATGCACTATATTTCCACTTACACTTGATTTAATGAAATTAAGGTAATGACCAGATCATGAGGAGCCCAAAGAAATGACTCATGTTCTTTAGCTGGTTCACTAATTTATGGACTAGTAAAATCTATCCCAGTTCATAAACAACTGAAGGTCTTGAAAAACAAAATCTGGTCTCATTCATCATTCAGTTGAGGCATAATTACGGTGGGCAAGAGCCACACAAATTTTTAGGTGAAAAGAACCAAAAGCCTGAATAGCAACTATTATAAAAGTAGTTTAAAAAATATTTTTAAAAAAAAGTCATCAAGGCCAATAGCATGGCATTCATTGTGAGTAGGAGAAGCAAGCACCATAGACGTTGTATAATGCCAGCCACGCCGTCTTCAGAAAGCCCATAAACAGCTGCTCACCTATATATATATATACACACATTCCTTTTATTCACCAGCTTGAGGCAACAGTTATTCTGGCTGCACAGGCACAACTCCCGTTATAACAGATGGATGGTTTTCTTTTAAACACTGGTAAATCTCCAGTCCCATTTTTCACAAAAAGCAGCAGTGCTGCATTTCAGTACTTTTCTACTGTACACAAAACAGAAGTCTCTTGATTTTTTACTTTTTTATTGGTGTTCAAAAATCAAGAAAAAACAGGTTTAAGCCACATCTTCAAATACACATTCTCCAAACAATATCAGGTCTACTTCCAAAAATAAAATAAATTACAAACAAGGTCCCAACCCCAGATGCTAGAGGCAAGAAGGCAGTGGACCTATCAAAAAATTGTTAATATAAGAAATAATTAAGGTAAGTATGCACAGTCAAAATCCAAATTGATTCCAAAATATATTCACATTACATCTAAGTCACTTGATTTTTGTTGTTTTCACAATTTGTTTTTGAATGTCCAGCATTCTCTTGCAATGCCTGTAAATTCATCTGTCTGATGCATTTATCCTTCAAGGACAGCATTGCATGTTCAATTCTCCTTTATCCTATTGTCAAAGCCGTGCATCAAGCAACTGTAGAAAACATCCTGCACATTGCATGGATCATAAACCTGTGAAACAACCAAAAACACAATCACAAAGGAGGCATACGAAAACCTCTCAAGCAAAGATTGAATAGAGCAAGTCCAGCTCCCCTCAACTTCCACACAATCAGACTACAAAGATCTCCTTTGCCTACATTTGAAGAAAAATCACAAGACACCAGTTAAGTAGCAGGCAAACTGCAAGGAAATTGTCCAGATGCAAAAGAACCAAATTACATAGCTGCACCTCTACAACACCTCAATATTGAAAACTGTACAGGTCCTCATTACACTCCTAAGTCGTCTCTGTTGATGCACAGCTACTTGCAAAGGATGCAGATCAAATTGCATGCAGGATGGCACATATTAAGGAATCTATGAACGCAAGAGAAGAGTAGAACAAGTGAAAAGTGACCAGTCTGATTATTCCAGACAACTTTTAAACCTCTGTCTGAGCTTCCTACTACTTCAAGCTGGCAAGGCAGAAGTATGTGATATAGAACAAGGTGACCCAAGTAAAAGATGTGAAAAACAGAATCCTTATCATCCGCAGACCTTCTTCCTGACAATGATGCATCCCACCTCTTACAAAACAGGATTAGGTTGTCAATAGTATGACTCTACTGGCGGGGGATTTTGTGACAATTCTTACCTGATTTGCAGAATGGATAATTTTTTGCTGTTGTTTCTAGTCATGTGATATTGACATATTTCCCTCATGGCTGTCAAATATTGCTCAATGCTCACATTTATGACATGTAGATGCAAAAGAAGCCTCTAGCAGCTCACAATTGGGCCGATTCAGTAAAGTCTGCGGGAGAGCGGGCGAATGCCCACTCTCCCGGCACGCTCACAGGCCACTCGCCTGTGTGCGCGATTCAGTATTTAAATTAGGTCTGGTGGTAGAAACGGGCAAAAGGAGCGCCTCCTTTTGGCCCGGAGCAGCGGCTGTCAGCGGGTTTGACAGCCGACGCTCAATTTTGGTTCACAGTTACATTTAATTGAGTTTATGAAAGTTCTCTTTTAATAGTTTTCCTGTATACTTGTGTTAATGTATTCTGCCTTGAGGCGACTGTTTTAATGTATTTCCGCCCTGGAGGCGACTGTTCAGTTCCTTGTAAACCGGTGCGATATGTATTCTTTACAGGAACATCGGTATATAAAAATTAAAAATAAATAAATAAATAAATTTTGCCGGTGTCGGTTCTCAAGCCCGCTGACAGCCACGGGCTCAGAAACCAGACGCCAGCAAAATTGAGTGTCCGGTTTTCGACCCGACAGCTGCAAGCCAACTTCAAAAAAAATGTTTTCTTTTTTTTTTCTTTTTATTTATTTATTTATTTATTTATTTATTATTTTTGATATACCGAGTTTCATGATAGGAATCACATCAACCCGGTTTACAATTAACAATGTGGGTAAAGGCAGAGAGTAACAAAGAAGAGAACATTTCCCAATACAACAACAAATATAGTATGAAACTTAACAAAAATTAAAACAATATTTTGGATGTGAGAAAGTTACAAAAAACATGGACGAATAACTTGGAAATGAAAGGGGAGGAATTGTAGAACGACTATTAGCATTTTAACCAGCTGTATCAATTAATAAATAAGTATAATATTATAAAATATAAAATATAGATGTGTAGCAAAATGATCAGATATGATATTGTTGTGAAGTATAATAAAATGTTGCTGTGACTGCGTGTGAAGTTAGTGGGTTTTTTTTTTTTTTTACAGTTCCTAACTTTTGTGTTTATGCTGATGATGAGTGGGGAATTTAATCCAGATCTGGGAAAGCTTTTTTAAAAAGCCAAGTTTTTAGTCTTTTCCTAAAAGTTGGAGCGCATGGTTCTTGTCTTAAGTCCGGTGGGATGGAGTTCCAAAGGATTGGACCTGCTGATGAGAGAGCTCTTGAGCTGTAGGATTTATGATGGTAGGTTTTGGCATGTGGAACCTGTAGTGATTCTTTGTAGTGTTCCCTGATGGGTCTGTCTGATATGTGTTTTTTAAAAGGGATTTGTAGGTCGAGTTGAGTGTGTTGATGGATGTTCATGTAGATAATCATGATGGTTTTATACATAATTCTGAAGTGGATCGGTAACCAATGAAGGTCTTTGAGGATGGGGGAGATGTGGTCGATTTTCCTGGAGTTTGTGAGGATTCTGGCTGCTGTGTTCTGTACCATTTGTAGAGGCTTGGTGTAGGAAGCTGGGAGGCCTAGTAGAAGAGAATTGCAATAATCTAGTTTGGAGAAGATTATTGCTTGCAGGATTGATCTAAAGTCATGCGCGTGGAAAAGTGGCTTTATTCTTTTCAGGATATGTAATTTGTGGAAGCAGTCTTTGGTAGTTCTGTTAATGAATGGTTTGAGGCTAAGACGATTATCTAAGAAGGCTCCTAGATCTCTTACATGTGTGGTTTGTAGGAGTGTTGGAGGCTTTGAAAGTGTATTGTTGTTTTCAGGTGCTATAAGGAGATATTCCGTTTTAGACGCATTGAGGACTAGGTTTAGGCTGTTGAGGAGGTGTTTGATTTCTAGTAAGCAATTGTCCCAGTATTCCATTGTTATCGAGATTGATTCTTTTAAAGGGATCACAATCTGTACGTCGTCAGCGAAGAGGAAGTGTTTCAGGTTTAATTTTGTGAGTAATTGACAAAGTGGTAGAAGGTATATATTAAATAGAGTGGGTGACAGGGAGGAACCTTGTGGCACCCCTCTAGTGGAGGGGTGATATTGGGATTCTGTATTATGTATTTTGACCCTGTAACCTCTGTTTTCCAGGAAGGTTTTGAACCAAGTTAGTGAAGTAGCTGTCACTCCAATATTTGCCAGTTGTTTTAGCAGGAGGTAATGGTTGACGGTATCAAAGGCCGCCGAGAAGTCAAGGAGGATTAGTACAAATGCTTTGCCTTTATCGATTCCGGAGAGGAGGAAGTCTGAGAGTGAAAGAAGTAGTGTTTCTGTGCTTGCAGCTTTTCGAAAGCCATATTGGTTTGGAGACAGAATTCCGTGGTCTTCCAAGTAGGTGGAAAGTTGAGTGTTCACCAATTTCTCCATTATTTTGGCTATGAATGGAAGGTTGGAAATAGGGCGGAAGTTGTTGGGATCATTTGGATTTAGATTCAATTTTTTTAGGAGGGGTTTGATTGAAGCTGTTTTTAGCTCATCTGGGTAGATACCCTGGGACAGGGAACAGTTTATAATTTCAGCAAGAGATTTTGATATAATATCAGGAATGAGAAGTAGCATTTTGGAGGGAATTTGATCAAACGGGTGTGATGAAGGTTTCATTTTCTTCAGCACCGATTGTATCTCTGTGACAGTGATGGGTTCGAATGAGTTAAGTTGGATATCTTTGTTGGGGAGAATGTAAGTGTTATCTTGAGAGCTAGTGGTTAATGGCAATTGATTAAGGAGATCAGAGATTTTTTTACTGAAATGAAGAGCCAGTTCGTCTGCTTTGGTCTGAGAAAGTTCGGGTGGTATATCAGGAGTGATGGGTTTGGTGAGATTGGAAACGAAGGCGAATAGAGCTTTTGAATCATAGATGATGTGATGAACCTGTCGGGCATAGTAGTCTCTCTTTGTTTTCTGTGTACTGATTTTGTATTGGTGGAGCGTGCGTTTGTAGTCTGAAAGTGAGGCTGGAGAGGGGGCTTTACGCCATTTTCTTTCTTTCTGCCAAAGTAGTTTTTTGAGATTTCGCAGTTCGTCATTGAACCAGGGTTGTCTTTTGGATGCCTTTGAAGACTGTTTTTTGGTGGTCAGTGGGCAAAGTGTGTTTGCTACTTCTTTTGTTATTTTGGTCCATGATTGGATAGCGGAATTAGGTGTAGAAACATTGATGGATGGTAGTTCTGGGGCTATAACTTTGCTGAGGAGTTCAGAGTTACATGTTTTTCTGTAGAGGAAAGCGGGTCTTGAGTCAGGCTTAAAATCTGGTTGTGGTAGGGAAAAACTAGTGGTGATTAAGGAGTGGTCTGACCATGGGACTTGTTGACAGTCAGGTTGATTAGTTTGGGATATGCCGGCATTTGTAAAGAAGAGGTCGAGTGTGTGTCCTCCTTTGTGAGTGGGTTTGTTGATTTGTTGTTTGAAACCCATTGCGGACATTGCGGTGAGGAATGCTTCGCAGTTCGTTGAAAGGGGAACTTTGTCAACATGTAAATTGAAGTCGCCCAAGATTATAGCTGGGGAGTCAAGGTTAAGGTGTAAAGTTATAGTTTCTAGAATGGGAGAGGTGTCTGACTCTAGCAGGCCTGGAGGGGCATAAACTAGAAGGATTTGGAGATCTTCTGATTTGAACAATCCTAATTCTAATTTGGTGTTTGTATTGATAGGATAGGGTGTGAACCTCAAGGATTTTTTGGCAGCTAGAAAGATACCCCCTCCTCTTTTTTTTTTTTTTGTCTTGGGATAGAGAAGAAGTCATAGATCTGTGTTGGAAGTTGGTTAATGAGTGCGATGTCAGTGGGTTTGAGCCATGTTTCTGTTATGGCGCAAAAATCCGGAGTTGAGTCCAGCAGTAGGTCGTTAAGTATTAAAGTTTTGTTGGTCAGTGATTGTGCGTTAAATAGGAAGATGGTAAATAAGGTGAGACCTAGAAACTGTGTGGTAGGGGAAATCATGATTGGTATAAGGGATTTGTAGGTGCGTGGGCGGTAGGGCATTTTCAGTTGAATGAAGGCTTGTTATAGATACCAGAGGAATGGCTATTTGAATGCTGCTGTGGGTTGGATGGGTGCTGAATGAATGCTGTTAAATGTCAGCTAAGCATTGAATGAATGCTGTAGAGGGCTGGTTTGGTGCTGGTTGAATGCTGCTGAAGTTTGGCTGCGTGCTGGTTGGCTGCGTGTTGGTTTGACTGCCTGCAGGTTTGGCTGCGTGCTGGTTGAATGCTGCTGAAGTTTGGCTGCGTGCTGGTTGAATGCTGCTGAGGTTTGGCTGCGTGCTGGTTGAATGCTGCTGAGGTTTGGCTGCGTGCTGGTTGAATGCTGCTGAGGTTTGGCTGCGTGCTGGTTGAATGCTGCTGTAAATTGATTGCAAGTTGATAAATGTTTCTGAGAACTGCCCAAGTAGTGGCAAGTAAACTACGAGAGGGGTCTTGGATCTGGATCCAGTGTCTCTCCAAGGGGCTCGCTAAGGGGCAGGCCCCTTAGGTCGCGCCCCTTCGGGAGCGCGACGCCCGGCGTGCGACGCCCGGCTGCTGAGGTTTGGCTGCGTGCTGGTTGAATGCTGCTGTAAATTGATTGCAAGTTGATAAATGTTTCTGAGAACTGCCCAAGTAGTGGCAAGTAAACTACGAGAGGGGCCTTGGATCTGGATCCAGTGTCTCTCCAAGGGGCTCGCTAAGGGGCAGGCCCCTTAGGTCGCGCCCCTTCGGGAGCGCGACGCCCGGCACGCGACGCCCGGCGGGATTCGCCGCGATTTAAAGGGCTTATTGGCGCCTTCTGATTGGCCTAATGCCTTTCGAGGGGCGCGGCTGACTCACCGGGTGAGCTCTGAGCAGGAGCTTCCTTCGCCTTTTTTTTCTGTTCTGTTTGGCTTTTGGTTTCGGTTTCGTTATATTCGGTGGCCTCCTCTGCACGGCTCAGGTTGGGAACGAGCGGGCTCTGACCCCGATTGGGCCTCGAGAGCCCCGACAGAGGAGGAGAAGGTAAGCAGGAGCTGGAGTCCGACGAAGCGAGAAGGGCTGCCGGCGGGAGTCGCCGCGATTTAAAGGGCTTATTGGCGCCTTCTGATTGGCCTAATGCCTTTCGAGGGGCGCGGCTGACTCACCGGGTGAGCTCTGAGCAGGAGCTTCCTTCGCCTTTTTTTTTCTGTTCTGTTTGGCTTTTGGTTTCGGTTTCGTTATATTCGGTGGCCTCCTCTGCACGGCTCAGGTTGGGAACGAGCGGGCTCTGACCCCGATTGGGCCTCGAGAGCCCCGACAGAGGAGGAGAAGGTAAGCGGGAGCTGGAGTCCGACGAAGCGAGAAGGGCTGCCGGCGGGAGTCGCCGCGATTTAAAGGGCTTATTGGCGCCTTCTGATTGGCCTAATGCCTTTCGAGGGGCGCGGCTGACTCACCGGGTGAGCTCTGAGCAGGAGCTTCCTTCGCCTTTTTTTTCTGTTCTGTTTGGCTTTTGGTTTCGGTTTCGTTATATTCGGTGGCCTCCTCTGCACGGCTCAGGTTGGGAACGAGCGGGCTCTGACCCCGATTGGGCCTCGAGAGCCCCGACAGAGGAGGAGAAGGTAAGCGGGAGCTGGAGTCCGACGAAGCGAGAAGGGCTGCCGGCGGGAGTCGCCGCGATTTAAAGGGCTTATTGGCGCCTTCTGATTGGCCTAATGCCTTTCGAGGGGCGCGGCTGACTCACCGGGTGAGCTCTGAGCAGGAGCTTCCTTCGCCTTTTTTTTCTGTTCTGTTTGGCTTTTGGTTTCGGTTTCGTTATATTCGGTGGCCTCCTCTGCACGGCTCAGGTTGGGAACGAGCGGGCTCTGACCCCGATTGGGCCTCGAGAGCCCCGACAGAGGAGGAGAAGGTAAGCGGGAGCTGGAGTCCGACGAAGCGAGAAGGACTGGAAGCGAGAAGGACTGGAAGTCCGACGAAGCGAGAAGGACTGGAAGCGAGAAGGACTGGAGTCCGACGAAGCGAGAAGGACTCGAGAAGGTCCCTTCGGGACCTCCGACTTAATATCGCCATGACCTTTGGGTAGGCGCCAATTTCTGAAAGTAAAATGTGCGGCTTGGCTGCACATTTTACTTACTGAATCGTGCGCGAATACCTAATAGGGCCATCAACATGCATTTGCATGTTGAGGGCGCTATTAGGTTCGGCGGGTTGGACATGCATTTTCCGCCTCTTACTTAATAAGGGGTAAGGGAAAATGTGCGTACAATGGCAGGTTAACAGTGCGCTCCGTCGGAGTGCACTGTACTGTATCGGCCCGAATGAAAATGCAAGCTGTGCTTGCTGATTCTATTCAGCCGTCATCTATGCATGCAATACGCTTAGATCCCTGCAAGTGGCATCTGTCTGTTGGAGGCCAGTGGTGTGCACATGCACTTGCCCATTGACCTGCGCACCCATCTGGCTTGGGTTGCCACATGTGCTAGAAGGCAGCTCAAACACTGGCCTTCAGCTTGTGCTGCTAAAAGATGCTGAAACAGCAAGTGCTGGGGACAGAAAAAGTAATGGGGTTGGAATACATTGCCCTGCAAATGTTTTATAGGTGACAACTAGTAAAAGTATGCGATAGCCCAGCTTATTTATCTTGATGTGCCAGAAACATTCTTCAGATGTCCTCTAAAATACAATCATTCTGAAAGTTAATTTCAGAGAATGATTGTTTTACACAACCTTTGTTTGGTCTACCCCTTCCCCTTTGAATAGACTCAGGAGATACAGCAAGAGAAAATTCAGCCTTGGACAAAGTCTGCCAATCTCGCTCCATAAACACCTGGAGGCTTCTTGTCCTACAGTTTTAGGGCTGGTGAGGGGGGGGGGGGGGGGGAGGAGCAGGAAGAGGAATGTGCTCTTAGGCCCTTATCTATAATCCCATATCTTTAGCTTATCTGTATTAAAATTTGTGGTTCATCAACATGGATATCACTGGGATGCAGAAAGCAATGGCATTAACTGGATATTATGGATTTTATTAAAAAATAATTTTTCCCCACTATGTGCCACGGCCCCCAAACACATATATGGCTGCGCAGATATCTACTACAGTATTTTATAACCTGTATATTTCATGTTCACATAGATCATAAGGGACTTGTCTGTCTAGTTATGCATGAATACCTGCAATGCATTGAAAGCATGCAGTTTTCCTACCTATTTTATAAATATATGAGCATATATTTTACAGAAAAGAAAAATATATATATGACTTGCATAAAACCCTGATTTACATATAAAGTCAATATATTTTAAAACATACATGCATAATTGAAATCACCAGTATTTAAATACCTCTACCAGTTCACCCAGTCCTTCTCCAGGCCATTGAGAGCCTCCTACTTCTTCACCCTAAATGCCACCAATTCATCCAGGCCTCCCACCCAACCAATAGCAGACAATAGACAAGTCTGATATCAATTGTACAAGCAAATTAGCATTTATAAAACTGTGCGAATAAGTTGCCCGATGCATTTGAGTAAGTCTCTTATAAAAGAGCAACTTACACGCATAACGTAGCCCCATCCCAGAATGCCCTGACTGTCCCTTTTTTGTGAATGTAAATGTGTATGTCAGACTAAAAATATGCATGCACTTTTGATGTTTATAAAATAGCATATACGTGAGTACAAGATACTTACACATATATATACATCTACCATATAAATGGGCTTGGACCGACGTGCCGCAAATGCGCAGTAGAGAGCAGCTCTACTGCGCATGCGCAAGAGCACATCGGTCAGAGGGCAGCAACATGGTGCTGGGAAGGAATGAAGTGGCGGGGAGGAGCAGCGGCGACGGCAGCAGCGGCAGCACAGAAGGTCTCCGGGGGGGGTCTCTCTCTCGCGCGGGGATAAGCGGCGGCACAGACATAGAAATGGGAGGTCTCCAGGGGTCTCTCTCTCGCGTGCGTGCCTCATCACCAAGCGTCGGGCGGGCCAGCAACGAGCCCGTGGAGAGGCGCACGCGAGAGAGAGACCCCCCCGGAGACCTCCCTTGGAGCAGAGGCGGTATCTAAGTGTCAGGCGCACGTTCTGGATAAGAGAAGAGGGAGTGAAGGACTGAGGGAGAGGGACGGGGTTGTGGAGGAGGTGGGAGGGGAAGGAAGAGGATATGAGTAAGTGGGGAGGGTAAAGTTGTGGAGTACAGAAAAAGGGAGTGGAGGAGGGCTGAGGGAGAGGGAAGGGGTTGAGGAGGAGGTGGGAGGGGAAGGAAGAGGATGCGAGTTAGTGGGGAGGATAAAGTTGTGGAGTACAGAAAAAGGGAGTGGAGGAGGGCTGAGGGAGAAGGAAGGGGTTGAGGAGGTGGGAGGGGAAGGAAAGTGAAAATGAGAAGGGATGGAAGAAAGAGGATGTAAGTGGGAAGGGTAAAGTGGAGTAGAGAAAAAGAGGGAGTGGAGGAGGGCTGAGGGAGAGGGGAGAAGGGGAAGGAAAAGGGAAGAGGATATGACTGAACAAGTGGGAAGGGTAAGAAGTTCTGGAGAAGAGAAAAAAGAGTGGAGGAGGGCTGGGAGAGGGAAGGGGTTGTAGATGAGGTGAGAGGGAAAGGAAAGATGAGAGGGGATGGAAGGAAAAGGGAAGTTGTGGAGAACAGAGCGGCTCTAACCGTGCCGGTCTGACCGATGGAATCTCGCCCGTTTTAACGGCTAGTATATATATAAAACCCGGTGAAGTGCAAGGTATGAACAACTGAACACCCACACACACCACCGTAATCAATATGTGTGTAGTTGTATTTTTTTTTTTTTTTTTTGTTCATCACCATAGGCTAAAGTTACAATTATAAAGCTAGTATTGTATTCAAAACTGATACAAAGATTTGGACATTATTTATCACAAACCAATTATTATTGTTAAAAACTATGTACCGAACCATTATGGCACCTGTGTAAATTGATATATTTTAGAATCATTATTTTATGTGCCTTACTGTAAACCGTTGTGACGGTATCCATCTTAACGACGGTATAGAAAAGATGTAAAATAAATAAATAAATATATATATATATATATATGCTAATTTTATATGCGCAATGTCTTTCAATATTCACCACTTATTAAATAAGAACCCACATATATTCAACATCCTATTAGTTATGTTCATCTAGTGTGCTTTCATCCTGCTTTGTACTGTATCACCCACAATGAGTCTATTATTAACTACAATTCCAACCTGGAGAGAGATTAGGGTTATTAAGGGGAAACCAAGGAGGCTGGCTTTGGTTCTATGGTTCCTCTAGGTAGCCCTATAAAGGCATGCCGGCAAAGAAAGAGGATGCAGTAAACAAGTAAGAGAGTTAATTACAACAACTCTGAATAAATTCTCTACAATATGTCCTATATACAAAGAATAAATAGCCAATAGAGTCTTTGTGAAAAAGCTAAGTTCGGACTGGGGTCCTTTTATTCTCCCAATGCTATGCATGACTTGATTGGACTGTTTTTTTTATGAGCATAAAAAAAGACAAAAAAAAAAAAGGAGTATAAAGACAGATGAGTATACTCAGGGCAGTAATAAAGTGTGTGTTCAATGTTTAGTTGTGTGGGCACACAGCTCATTACGTATGAAGGTCTCATATTAGCATTGCTGAATAAAGTAAGAATATACTTCAAAGTGATTCACAGAGATTTGGTGTGTTTGTATTAACTCTGAACAAATATCATGTGGTTTATAGTAGAGATGTGAATCGGACCCGGAATCGGTTCGGTTCTGGTTCCGATTCAAATCTTATAATTTTTAGCGTCCGGCCTGATTAGTTTTTTGTTTATCGGTTGCGCCTGATCTGATAAACAAAAAACCCACCCCGACCCTTTAAAACTGACCCCTTAGCCTCCCCCACCCTCCAGACCCCCCCCCCCCAAAAACGTTTTAAAATTACCTGGTGGTCCAGTGGGGGCGCGGGGAGCGATCTCCCGCTCTCAGGCCGTCGGCTGCGCTAATAAAAATGGCACCGATGGCCCTTTGCCCTTACCATGTGACAGGGTATCCTTGCCATTGGCCAGCCCCTGTCACATGGTAGGAGCACTGGATGGCCGGCGCCATCTTTAAAAATGGTGCGGGCAATGGCACGGATACCCTGTCACATGGTAAGGGCAAAGGGCCATCGGTGCCATTTTTATTAGCGCAGCCGACGGCCTGAGAGCGGGAGATCGGTCCCGGGGCTTCCACTGGACCACCAGGTGATTTTAAAACATTTGTGGGGGGGGAAGGTAAGGGAATAGTTTTAAAGGGTCGGGGTGGGTTTAGGGGTTGTTTTGGTGTGCCGGTTTTCCCGCCCTCCCCCCAAATAACTCCCATTATTGGGCACAAACCCGATTAACGATTTTTCACGATAAATCGGGGGAATTTCTATTGTATCGCACTCTTTAACGATTTAAAAAATATCGGGCGATATTTTAAATCGTCAAAAAACGATTCACATCCCTAGTTTATAGTATTTTTTTCTATGTCATTCTACTTTTTACATAATCTACTTGTTTTACTTTTTATTTAGTCATTCCTTTTCAATTATACCATGTAAGTTTGTGTGTAGCTTTGGTGTGAATCTTATAAATGATTGCTATGACAGAGTTATATTTTGCTTTAGTAAGATTTATCTCTCACCAGGATGTGAGAGAAATCCTGCTTCTATCCCCGGGAAAGTCTCTTCAGAAACAATGTGTCCAATAAGCATCTATTCTAGATTGTTCTTGAGATGCTTTCAGGTTCTCCCTCTGGACGTAGAGTCTTGGTTCTCATTAGCACAATTGTTTAGTGCAGGGATGGCTAACTCTGGTTCTCAAGAACCACAAACAAGCCCTGGTTTTCAGGATATCCACAATGTATATGCATGGGATAGATTTGCATGCAGACATATCTCATACATATTTATTGCCACCCCTGGTCTACTGCATCTGTTCTGTAGCAGGTAAAATTAGAATGAGATGGCAGGTAAAGGTAGAATGTCCAGAATGAGATACCATCCTCATTCTACTAAATTTTACTGCAGCATTTGACACAGTTGACCACAGTCTCCTTATCCAGTGACTTGGAAACATAGGTGTAAGCTGGTACTGATCTTTAATATGTATGTCATGCTGTAAACCTTTGTGATTTTCATTTGGAACAACAGTATATAAAATGTCTAAATAAATAAATAAATAAATAAAAATACTGTCCTCAGTTGGATTAAGTCAATCTTGTCTAACAGAACACAATCTGTTTTGTGGGCCAACAAATCAAACCCCCCCCCCCCCCCCAGAACCCTCACTTGTGGAATCCCCAAGGATTCTGTCCTTTCTCCAACACTCTTCAATATCTATGTTCATCCAACATGTGATCTCATTCAGACCTTTAATATCAAGTGTTACTTGTTTGCTGAAGATATCCAACTTTGTGTGAGCATTGGAGCCAACCAGAATTCACCTATCATGAATCTCCACAATTTTCTCAGCAGTAGCCCAAAGGCTCAGCAGATAAACCCTTCCAAACTGGAACTTCTGTGGTTGAGCTGATGGAATCATTCCTTAACACTCCTTACCATCTCTATCAATGACATCCCACATGTAGAGAGTAGGGATGTGAATCGTTTTTTGACGATTTAAAACAATCGTCAGATATATTTTAAATCGTCAAAAATCATTAGAGCCGCGATACAATAACAATTCCCCCAATTTATCGTCAAAAAATCGTAAATCGGGGGAGGGGGGAGGGCAAGAAAACCGGGACCCTAAAACCCACCCTGACCCTTTAAAATAAATCCCCCACCCTCCCAAAGCCCCCCAAAATGTTATAAATTACCTGGGGTCCAGTGGGGGGGGGGGGGGTCCCGGCACGATCTCCCGCTCTCGGGCCACGGCTGCATTAAAAGAAATGGCGCTGGTGGCCCTCTGACATATGACAGGGCAAAGGTAGCGCCAGCGCCATTTTGGTTCCTGTCACCCGACGTCGCGAGTGCAGGAGATCGCTCCCGGACCCCCGCTGGACCCCCAGGGACTTTTGGCCAGCTTGGGGGGGGCCTCCTGACCCCCACAAGACTTGCCAAAAGTCCAGCGGGGGTCCGGGAGCGACCTCCTGCACGCGGGCCGTATTGCCAATATTCAAAATGGCGCCGGCGCTACTTTTGCCCTCACTATGTCCCGGTTTTCTTGTCCCGGTCGTATTGCCAATATTCAAAATGGTGCCAGCGCCATTTTTGCCCTCACTATGTCGACATAGTGAGGGCAAAAGTAGCGCCGGCGCCATTTTGAATATTGGCAATACGGCCCGCGTGCAGTAGGTCGCTCCCGGATCCCCGCTGGACTTTTGGCAAGTCTTGTGGGGGTCAGGAGGCCCCCCCAAGCTGGCCAAACGTCCCTGGGGGTCCAGCGGGGGTCCGGGAGCGATCTCCTGCACTCGTGACGTCGGGTGACAGGAACCAAAATGGCGCCGGTGCTACCTTTGCCCTGTCATATGGTAAGGGCAAAGGGCCACCGGCGCCATTTCTTTTAACGCAGCCGTGGCCCGAGAGCGGGAGATCGTGCCGGGACACCCCCCCCCCACCACTGGACCCCAGGTAATTTAAAACATTTTGGGGGGCTTCGGGAGGGTGGGGGATTTATTTTAAATGGTCGGGGTGGGTTTTAGGGTGCCGCTTTTCCCGCCCTCTCCCGATTTACGATTTTTTACGATTTAAAAAAAACAAAAACCATGACGATCAGATTTCCCTCCCCCCCAGCCAAAATCGATCGTTAAGACGATCGATCACCCGATTCACATCCCTAGTAGAGAGTGCCTCCTTTATGCACCTCCGTCGAATTAGACAACTACGCCATTACCTCAATCACAATAACTTAACTTCAATCATCCATGCTCTAATAGTCGACTAGATTACTTCAATACCCTACTTAATGGTATCTCCAAGACCAACATATGTTTGCAACTCATACAAAACACCACAGGAAAACTCTTGCTAGGTCCCAAAACTTCAGAACAAATAAAACCCATCCTATATGATCTATACTGGCTCTTTGAGGAAGCCAGGATAAAAATTCAGAATCAGAATATCTTTTTATATGGCGAGTTGTATGGAGAAATCTCCTCTGCAACCATTCTTTGGGAACCGAGGGGTGAGTTCCTATGGATTCAGAGTATATTTTTACATTTATCCCCGTAATGGTCAAGTATTCAGTATAAAACAACAAAGAGCAGCACTGCGAACCTATCAGCTCAAAAGCCAAAATAGAACAAAAGGTATCGCCAACTATTTTCTCAAAATGCTCTTCACCATCAGCCAAAACAAGTATTCAGTGTGTCAGGCATGTAAGCATTATCTATCAGGTGTGTCCCAGAAGAAAAAAGGTTGAGAACCACTGATGTAGACAAATGATTGTAGATGAAATATTTCTTAAGTTTGTAACACAATTTATCTTTGTTAATCCTAAACAGACAAAAGATTTGATTAATTTCAAAGTAGTTTAGTGGAATGACTTTATAAAGTGTGTGCTATTGTTTAATCTGGGAATGAGAAGGATAATTTCCTAACTATTCCTATTTCCATTTGGCACTGTTCACTCTCAAAAGTCTGTTTCTTCAAGTTGGGAGCACTTGGGTGGTCTCCTTTAGCCTTCAGTGGTAAAAAATGAGCAGGAACACCATATAATTGCAATTTTCACTTACTGTTATGGTTCATTTCCAAAACTTAGTTTTACTAAGTGCAATACCTATTCTAGCTCAGAGGCTGGTGACATCCAGGTTTTTTATTCCTCTCCCAATATAGACCTAAGCAACAGGAAGCATAAAATTTGGGCTGGCCTTACTATTGCTTCAGGCAATTGATCTCCTGTTGTCATTTTCTTAGTACAACGTTACTCCAAAAATATCACTGTCATATTCTTTTCCTTGAAATAAAGAAATCCAAAGCTGTAATCAGGTTTTAAGTACAAAAATATTTAGCACGTATTGAAGCTTGTGTACTACAGAGCACCTTTTTGTTTGCACTGTTTAGGTTTTTATGTGCTATTTTTCACCTATGCAATTGAGCCAGGTGAAAAAAAATAGTATATAAAGTTTTACTCAAGGTTTAGTTATTGCTCTTTTTCATATAGTTCTATTATGTACTAATAGTCAATTAGCTTTTTGCATGATTTTGCATCACAGCAACTATTAATGTAACATTTTTCTTGCATAGAACATGAAAAAGTTTATGCTTTACAACAAAATGCTACTTTGCACACTAAAACAGCAAACACTGCATGTTATTGCAAATTATGCAGTTTTGTTTTGTTTTTTTCATTTTTGCGCTTGAAACGGAATTTGTAAAATGCCTCTTTCTTAATACGTTGGCCTCACTGTGGTCCTATATTCTAATTTTCCCTCTGATTTCTCATTAGGTATTTTTCTTTATCTGATTATGCAGTAGCTGTCAGGCATTCTTTTATCTTCTCACCTGTTTTCTAGGGACACTACTGTTATGATTCCTGCCCGCGGAGCTACACTCCGCGAGCAAGCCTCTTCACTCACCTGTTCCTGACACAGCAGGACGCCGCTGTCTCCATCCTCCGCGGTTGGGCTGACACCCACGCCGGGTCCCATGCGGCAGGGCCGCCACCAGTACCATCTTGTTTCGACTTGAGCCGCCGCTGAGACCCGCGGCCTGGAGGCCGTGCTTGTCCGCCTCCTTCACAGCAGAGAGCCGCCTTCGGCCTGCCTCTGCGGCAAGGAGCCTTGACGTCATCCCCGGTGTCCTCCTTGGACGGCAGGAGGCCGATCTGAAGCCTGCCTGCCTGCTTCTTCCTGCTCTCGCTCGGCTCAGTGCTGCTGTCCATGGTGCTTCCTGTCCTGTCTGCTTCTGCCTTCTCTTAGGCGCCGGTGCATGCCTCTTCATTGTATTTAAAGGGCCAGAGACAGGAAGTGCTGCTGGTCCCACCTGACGACAACTTTCTGCTTCAGCCCTATAAGAGGGCCTTTTCTTCAGTTGTTCCTTGCCTTCGGATCGAGTCTCACAGTCGTCTGTATTCCTTTGTCGATCCAGGTCCTCTGTGGTCTCCTTGATACAATGGCTTCATGTTGTCTTGTTCCTGATCCTGATGTTGGTGTCTTCAGATGTCTCTGTGTTCTTGACGGCCTTCGGATTGGGTTCCACAGTTGGCTGTGCTCCGTGACTGATCCAGGTCTTCCGTGGTCTTCTTCTGTTTAGATGGCTTCATGTTCAGTGTTTTCATGTCCCTGGTCTTGTCCTCCATTGGAGCTCCTTCATTGCTTCCTGACGTTCCATGTCCTGATGTTCTGAGGTCCTGTTCTTCATTGTTTGCGTCAAGTCCTGATGTCGTACGCCCTGATGTTCCAGTTCCTGATGTTTCATGGTCCCACTCCTTTGTCCTCGTCTGAGTCTTCCTAGTGCTCAGAGTTCCTCCAAGCCTTCATCTGAGTCTTCCTAGCGCTCAGTGTTGCTTCAAGCTTCTTGACCTTCCAGCTACTCGAGGTATCCAGTTGGCCATCCTGAAGGTAGTTCCATTCCGTCCAGACCCTGTTTCCGGTCATTGGAGCCTTGTCGGGCCGGGTTCCCATCCTGCGCTTGTCCCACTCTCCGCGTGGTCCGTGACCAGCCTTTTAGATTGACCCCATGGCTGGTCCACAACCAGCCATGGGGTCTGCCCATGTCGGTGGACTGTGTAGGGCGCCCTGAGAGACAGTGCCATTGTCTGTACCTTTCCAGCTCATCGTCTACGTCCAGAGTCTTCCAAGGTCTTCGTCCAGAGTCTTCTAAGTTCTATGTCTGCGTCCAGAGTCTTCCATGTTCCAAGGACTCTGTCTGCCCTCATCCTCTGTCCGGCCTGCCGCCTCTTGCCATACCAGCGGCAGATCCGAAAGGGCTTGGAACAGTCGGAGGACTGTTCACTGATCAACATTGGGTTGTTGGTCATCCTGAGGCATGCAGGTCCAGTAGAGGGCAGACCTTCAGCTTCCTTGGCTCCGCTTCCACCATGTCCTGTTCCTTGCTACCCATGCTCGCACCAGCTCACCTCCCGCAGTGTGTCTTGGGACTCCTCCCTGAGTCGTGCCATGGCCCAAGGGATCACTACGCCTCCGTGCTCATAACAGTATCCGAAGGGCTCCATGCCCTCGGGTCATAACAGCTGCCGGAGACTGGATCATAACACCTACTGTATATTTCAACGTTAATTATTCAAGAAGCGAGGAATGCTATCAAAAGTTTCCTTACAGTCAATTCATGCTACACTAAAGTTTTGATTTTTCTTGCAGCTGACCATGATGGCTTTATTCAGCATGAATTGGTCTTTACTTCCATCTGCTCCTCTCTTCTTGCCTGTTCTATTGCCATGATAGTATGATGTTATTATTCTTTAAAGGCCCAATAGTGTTTACACTATATTGTGCAACTTTCCAGAGATCAAAACTTTGTTTCAGGGCAGAATATATTATACTGTGCTGAAGAAACTCCAAGCTTATGCAGAAAGGTTTGACAACTAAAGTTGGAAATCCATGTCACTGCTAAGACCAACAAAGCACGGTTTGGATAAAACTCGATTCCCTGCATTCTAGCTTCCTTGGCCTGCTCACAAGGCACCATAAAAGGAAGAGTTCAGCATGATGCAAAGATTTCTTGTGTAGTAATTTACAGCCGTTCACATTTTTCTTTGCATTGCTTCACAAATAAAATGTATTTCTGGATTTATGACCCTAGCACATCTGCGATTATAAAGCAATACATCATTAAACTCGCTTTCCAACAGTGGAAGAAATATCATTGAAAAAATTGTGATAGAAACAATGCGCAGAAGTGGCCTCCAATAAATCACTTACTTGGTGCATGACCCTTAGTTTTTATATTTCATAGTTTTGGCCTGGAAGCTTCCTTCTGCTTCTTTTGGGCTTCCAGCCTCTATTGGGCAATAGCATCATAAGCTTTCATTCACAACTATCCAGGGTATTTCTGCTATTTTTATAACTTTCCCACCCATTTCAGTGATGGTCTTTGGCTGGAAGCCACAGACAGCAATTACTTCCAGAACCTGGAATGCATGCACCCTAGTTTCAGCCAGCAGGTGTCACCAATGCTGGGACAACCGGCCCCAGAGGGCTGTGAATAGTGCCTCCACAGTATCCCCAACCTTGGCCAGTCCAGAGAAGAAAATCCAGGCCCAAGAATCAAAGCAATCCTTTCGTTACTGAAATTCCACAGCACAAGAGAGGGTTTCTTGATTTGTACACTGAGATGCCCTGGGAGACTAGAGAGTAACTTAGTAAAGGATTGAGTATAACCCCCAATGTCCTACCCACAATGATGCAGAGCAAATTGGCACCTCTCTGTAAAACTAGATTTGGATGCATTTCCCTAGAATGGCATTCTGCATTATAAATGATGAAGTGACACAATCTGAATGAAGATATTACAGTAGATCAGTATGCTTACTGGTCCAGTAATCTCCTTTAGCATGGATTCTAAAGTACTCCTGAATGTTTAAATCAGAACACACTTGATGAACTCTGCTTAATAAATTCCTAGGACCTACAATATCATCCTTTACATGGGGAGACCAACTTTCAAACCTGTTCACATAAGTGGATGTGCAAAGATTTATCCTAGTGTTTTATTTACTGTGCAGCGGGAACTACACAGTTTATAAAATACCATATAGTTCTGCTCTGTAAGTACTCATGTATGTGTCAGTAGGCATGAATATTTCCAATGCAATGAAAGTGCTTACTTTCTCTACATGTTTTATAAACATATACATGTATATATATGTATATATAAACATATACATGTATATATATGCATAACAACCCCTATTTATTCAGAGGTAGGTATTTTCTAAAGCATGTGGGGCAGATTTTCAAAGTCACGTACGCGGGGTACATTTGTGCGCGCTACCTGGCGCGCACAAATGTACACCCGATTTTATAACATGTGCGCGCTGCCCCTCGCATGTTATAAAATCCGGGGTCAGCGCGCGCAAGGGAGTGCACACATGTGCACCTTGCGTGCGCAGAGCCTGAGGGGAGCCCCGATGGCTTTCCCCATTCCCTCCAAAGCCGCTCCAAAATCAGAGCGGCCTTGGAGGGAACTTTTTTTTTTGGCCCCCCCCCCCACCTTCCCCTCCCTTCCCCTATCTAACCCACCCCCCAGCCTTAACTAACTTTTGTTCCAAAAGTTATGCCTGCTGAGGCAGGCGTAACTTGCGCGCGCCAGCCAGCTGCCGGCGCGCCATGGCCTGGCACAGGCAGCTGTGCCGGAGCACTCGGCCCCGCCCCTGGACCACTGCCATACCCACAGCCCTGCCCCCGGACAACCCCTTTTTTTGAAGCCCCGGGGCTTGCGTGCACCACCAAGCCTATTGAAAATAGGCTTGGTGCGCGCAGGGGTAGGTTATCGAGGGTATCTACCCCTGTATGTATACCATTTTGAAAATACTTACTTGTATGCATACTTCACCAGTTTGGCACAAAACCGAAAATATACACATATTTTCAGGTACTGAAACTAACATATACACAAATCCATGCTACTTATGTTGCGATCCCGGGGCGGCCCCGGGATCGGCACTCACCCCGCCACGGGTCCGCGGGCACCTCTCCCTCCTTGAGACCTCGGGCGCAGCTCCCCCCTCGCGGCTCGACCCTGCGCGGGCCTGCAAGGCCCTCTGGCACCGTGCTCCGGCGTCCTCTTCGCCGTCGGCGTCCTCCCGCGGCTAGCTCCGCCCCCTAGGCCCGCGCGCGCGGCAGTGCCCTGCAGTTAAAGGGCCCAGCGCGGGAAAACTCAGCTCCTCCTCTCCTGATGTCAGATGCTGCAGGGCTATTTAAGCCCTGCAGTTACTTGCCTTCCCTGCCTTGCAACGAGGTTCCCAGGTATTCCTGTCTCCAGTTGCTGCGTTCCTGTATCCTTCGGCTTCTACCTGACTTCTGACCCCGGACTGGCTTGCGGTGATTCTTGGCTTCTGACCCCGGACTGGCTTGCGGTGATCCTCTGGCTTCTGACCTCGGACCGGCTTACGTTGACTCTTTGGCTCCTGACCTCGGACTGGCTTACGGTGATCCATTGGTTCCTGACTCTGGACTGGCGAGCGACGACCCTTCGGCAATCAACCTTGGACTTCATCCAACTCGGCCCCCGCGGGCCCTCCTAAGTCCCAGCGGCCGGGTTCCTACAGGCTCCTCCTGGGGGGACTCCGGCTTCCAGGGTGAATCTCCTAAGTCCCAGCGGCCGAACTCCTACGAGCTCCTCTCGGGGGAGGATCGGCTTCCAGGGCGAAGATCTTCCCACTACTGGACCAGCTCCGTCGTCTCCACCCTCCTCGCCAAAGCCCTTGGTCGCATAGGGCTTCCAGAGTTCCTCCTTCGGCCAGTTCCGAGCCTGTCCTTGCCGCCTCCCGGTCGGGGCCACTGCTGCCACCATCTACAGCACCTTCTCCTCTGGTTCCGATCGGCCCAAGGGTCCATGAATCCAACAGATTGCAAGGCCATGGACCCGGCGGACCTTGCCGGTCTAAAGGCTATTCCAGGTATTGCCCAGAAACTGCAGCAACAGCAATCCTGCCTCGATACATTGATGTCTGCCGTTCAACGCCTGGTGGATCGCGTAGTTGGGACCTCCGCAGCTCGCCCCGCAGCATCCACGTCTCAGGTCAACCCGGGTTCCCCTGTCCCGGTACAGATGCCAGCGCCCCCTAGGTACCCGGGGATCCGAAGGCGTGTCGGGGATTCCTCAATCACTGCTATATCCGTTTTGACCTCCTGCCTGCGCAGTTCACCACGGACCGGTCTAAGACGACCTACATTATTTCCCTCCTGGATGGGAAACCCTTGGCTTGGGCTTCCTCCCTTTGGGAGCGCCAAGACTCCCGCTTAAATAACTTCGTGCAGTTCGTCAAAGCCTTCCGGAGAATCTTTGACGAACCATCCCGGGCCTCCACAGCTGCCTCGGAACTTCTCCAGCTGAAACAAGGTAATCGCCCCCTAGAAGAATTTGCGATGGAGTTCCAGACCCTGGCCACTGAGCTGGCCTGGGGGGAGGACAGCTTGCATGGGATTTTCCTGGAGGGCCTGTCTCCTCGGCTCCAGGATGAACTCGCGGCCCGGGATCTTCCGGACGACCTACAGGAACTCATAGAACTGGCTGGACACGTGGACCGGCGCATCCAGCGCCGTTTTCGAGAGCGAAGGTCCGCCCAGGGGCTGTCCGCTCGTCGAACCACACCACCTCGGGTTCGAGCATCACCGTCTGCGGCAGCTGCTTCTCCACCTGAAGAACCCATGCAGTTGGGCCGGGGTCCTTTCTCAGCCGAAGAATGTAGGCGTCGACGCTCGCAGGGGTTATGTCTGTACTGCGGTGGTAAGGGTCACTTTCTGGCTCGCTGCACTGAGCGTCCGGGAAACGCCCGAACCTAGAATCTAGAGGGGAGTTGATTCTAGGCAGTACCTCTCCGAACTCCCCATGTACTGTTCCGGCGAGACTCTGTCTTCCTGGAGGAGGCTTCGATACCCTGGCGCTGCTCGATTCCGGCTCCGGGGGGAATTTTATCCTCAGAGATCTGGCGCAACAACTACAGCTCAAAGTCTTGCCTCAGGAACCACCTTTACGAGTGTCATCCATCCAGGGAATTCCTCTTCCAGGGACCATTTCCACTCACACGAGCCCCCTCCAGCTTCAGGTCGGGCTTCTTCATCAGGAGGAGATCTCTTTCCTCATCCTCGAGAAATCTATCCACCCGCTCATCCTCGGACTACCTTGGCTAAGGAAACACTCGCCGGTTATAGACTGGCACTCGCTTCAGATCACGTCTTGGGGGCCCACCTGCTCCCACAGCTGTCTTCCTGCTCGCCCGCTTCAGACGCTCCCGCTTCTGGCAGCCCCGCTGACAGTGCCACCACAGTACCAGGCCTTCCGGGATGTTTTTTCCAAAGAGAAGGCAGAACTATTACCTGAGCATCGCCCTTTTGACTGTGCGATTGATTTGCTACCTGATACCACGCCTCCTCGTGGGAGAGTATACCCTCTGTCCTTGCCAGAGACTAAGGCCATGTCCGCCTATATTAAGGAGAACCTGGACCGAGGATTTATAAGACCATCTAATTCTCCGGCTGGTGCCGGCTTCTTTTTTGTGGCCAAAAAGGATGGGTCTCTCCGGCCCTGTATCGACTACCGGGGTCTAAACCAGATCACCCGGCGAGACCGCTATCCATTGCCTCTGATTCCGGAACTCCTGGATCGCCTACAAGGAGCCCACGTTTTCACCAATCTGGACCTTAGAGGGGCGTACAACCTCATGCGAATCCGACCTGGCGACGAGTGGAAGACAGCCTTTAACACCAGGGACGGTCATTATGAGTACCTCGTCATGCCTTTCGGTCTCTGCAACGCTCCAGCGGTATTCCAAAACTTGATGAATGAGGTCCTCCGCGATCTCCTGTACACCTCAGTCATCGTCTACCTTGACGACGTATTAATCTATTCCCAGAACCTTGAGGAACATCGGCAACATGTGCGCCAGGTTTTGCTTAAATTAAGAGAGAACCAATTATACGCTAAACTAGAGAAATGCCAGTTTGAGGAGGAGTCGCTGCCCTTCCTGGGTTACATCGTCTCCTCCACCGGCTTCCATATGGACCCCGATAAGGTCGCTGCTATCCGGAATTGGCCACAACCCTGTGGGAGTAAAGGCGCTCCAGCGGTTCCTAGGGTTCGCTAACTTTTACCACCACTTTATCCCTCGTTACTCCTCCTTAGTGGCGCCGTTAACGGCGCTCACACGCAAGGGAGCTGATGCACGAAATTGGCCGTCAACTGCCGTACAGGCCTTCCAGGATCTCAAAGAGGCCTTCCTTCAGGACACCTGTCTCTGACACCCGGACCCCTTGCGCCCATTCATCGTGGAGGTGGATGCTTCCAATATAGCCTTGGGGGCCGTCCTGTCTCAGGTCTCTAAGGACGGCAAACTTCGGCCATGCTCATACTTCTCTCGGAAGTTCTCCCCTGCCGAGAAGAACTACGGCATCGGGGACAAGGAGCTATTGGCCATTAAGCTGGCCTTTGAAGCATGGCGCCAGTGGTTGGAGGGGGTCCAACACCCCATAGTGGTTTACACGGACCACAAGAATCTAGAATACTTGTCCCATGCGCAAAGGCTCAACCCCAGACAGGCACGCTGGTCCCTCTTTTTTAGTCGGTTCGACTTCACCCTTCGGTACCGACCGGCGGCCAAGAATACCAGGGCAGATGCCCTCTCACGTACGACGGAGATTGAGGACGTCTCCGAAACCCCGCAATACATCTTGGATCCAGCTAAGGTCCAACTGGCAGCCACTGAACTCGCTCCTGCGGGGAGGACGGTAGTTCCGGTCCGTGCAAGACGGAAGGTCCTAGCATGGGCACACGACTCCCTGACGGGTGGTCATCCCGGGATCACTAGAACCCTTCAATTGCTGACGGAGTTCTATTGGTGGCCACGGGTTAAGGAGGACGTTCGTCTGTACGTACAATCCTGTCCTACATGTGCACAGCAGAAGCCCCCGCCTGGTCGCCCCTGGGGACTTCTCCAGCCACTCCCTGTACCCTCGGAGCCCTGGACCCACATCTCCACGGACTTCATCGTAGAGTTGCCCCCGTCTCAAGGGAAGACGGTGGTGTGGGTCACCATTGACCGCTTCTCGAAGATGGCTCATTTTGTGCCACTTGCCAAGTTATCCACGGCCCCTGAGTTAGCTGAACTATTCATCCAGCATATCTTCCGACTGCATGGTTTGCCTCTACACATTGCCTCGGACCGAGGACCCCAATTTACGGCAAAATACTGGCGGGCGCTCTGCAAGAAATTTGGCGTTCAGCTAGATTTAACCACGGCATTTCATCCCCAGGGCAATGGCCAAGTGGAACGCACAAACCGAACCCTGAAGGCCTTCCTCCGAGCCTTCGTAGGGGAGCAGCAGGACAACTGGGTGGCTCTCCTCCCCTGGGCCGAGTTCTCTTACAATCGCCATCGACACTCCTCCACGCTACAGTCCCCCTTCCAGCTGGTCTATGGGAAGGGTCCCAAACCTCCACTACCGTTGCCAGTATCCACCTCCTCACCAGCGGCGCAACTGACGGCCACCCAGATTCATCGACTTTGGCATTCCACACAAGAGAAGCTCCACCGCACCGCCGCCCGGTTCAAGGCTTACGCGGATAAGTCTCGGCGTCCCGCTCCAGTGTTCCTACCCGGTTCTAAAGTGTGGCTCAGTACTAGGAACATCCAGCTCCGGATTCCTTCCATGAGACTAGCGCCTCGCTACATTGGACCTTTCCAGGTGGCCGAACGGGTTGGCGTGGTTTCCTACCACCTGCGTCTTCCATCCACCCTTCGCATACATGACGTCTTCCATGTCTCTCTCCTTAAACCGGTGGTCCTCTCCCGCTTTCGGCCTTTGCCTCCGGAGGCCGCTAAGGTCGCTTCTGACCCTGGAGCCACGTACACGGTTAAGGAGGTGTTGGATGTTCGGTTCCGCCGTCATCGCTGGGAATACCTCCTTTCTTGGGAGGGGTACGGACCTGAGGAGAACTCGTGGGAACCCTCTTCTCACATCTTGGATAAAGACCTTCTTCGCCACTTTCATATGGCACATCCGGACAAGCCGAGACCTCCCGGGAGGGGGCGTAGGGGAGGGGGTACTGTTGCGATCCCGGGGCGGCCCCGGGATCGGCACTCACCCTGCCGCGGGTCCGCGGGCACCTCTCCATCCTTGAGACCTCGGGCGCAGCTCCCCCCTCGCGGCTCGACCCTGCGCGGGCCTGCAAGGCCCTCTGGCACCGTGCTCCGGCGTCCTCTTCGCCGTCGGCGTCTTCCCGCAGCTAGCTCCGCCCCCTAGGCCCGCGCGCGTGGCAGTGCCCTGCAGTAAAAGGGCCCAGCGCGGGAAAACTCAGCTCCTCCTCTCCTCACGTCAGACACTGCAGGGCTATTTAAGCCCTGCAGTTACTTGCCTTCCTTGCCTTGCAACGAGGTTCCCAGGTATTCCTGTCTCCTGTTGCTGCGTTCCTGTATCCTTCGGCTTCTACCTGACTTCTGACCCCGGACTGGCTTGCGGTGATTCTTGGCTTCTGACCCCGGACTGGCTTGCGGTGATCCTCTGGCTTCTGACCTCGGACCGGCTTACATTGACTCTTTGGCTCCTGACCTCGGACTGGCTTACGGTGATCCATTGGTTCCTGACTCTGGACTGGCGAGCGACGACCCTTCGGCAATCAACCTTGGACTTCATCCAACTCGGCCCCCGCGGGCCCTCCTAAGTCCCAGCGGCCGGGTTCCTACAGGCTCCTCCTGGGGGGACTCCGGCTTCCAGGGTGAATCTCCTAAGTCCCAGCGGCCGAACTCCTACGAGCTCCTCTCGGGGGAGGATCGGCTTCCAGGGCGAAGATCTTCCCACTACTGGACCAGCTCCGTCGTCTCCACCCTCCTCGCCAAAGCCCTTGGTCACATAGGGCTTCCAGAGTTCCTCCTTCGGCCAGTTCCGAGCCTGTCCTTGCCGCCTCCCGGTCGGGGCCACTGCTGCCACCATCTACAGCACCTTCTCCTCTAGTTCCGATCGGCCCAAGGGTCCACGAATCCAACAACTTACACAGATAGGCCTCGGTGTCAGGCTGACTGAGGGAAGAGGCCATGGTGCCTGGTAGGCCTTAGTGCCATCTGGCTTGGGGTACAGGTAGGCTCCAGCCCCAGGCTATATTTTTGCCCGGGGAAGGCCCTACCAGGACAACTAGAAGTCCATATTTTTTAAAATTGCGTTTGAGTTTTTTGTTTTGGTAAATAAACTGAACAAAAAGAAAAACCACATTTAACAAACCAAAGCTAATGAACCCCTGTCTCCCCTCGAAATGTGCAAGATCATTTTCAGATCATTCCAAAAGCCTTGTTTGGTTCAGATGTGCAAATGCACATCCCTAACAATTGAACAGCAGCACATAATCCATGCAGTTTTATACTATCAAGCAACATTGCAAGGGTGATAAAGCAGAATTAAACAGATAAACAGGATATGATGTCATATAAGCACCACAAGGCTATCTAGTCTGCCCAATTTACTTCCTGGTAAATGCTATATTCCCCAGCTGATCTTGACCTCTGCCTTTGCAATCACTTCCTCGCAACTAAGGATCCTCTGTGCTTATGCCATGCATTCTTTAATTCTTACTATTTTTGCCTCCACCTTTTCCATTGAGAACATGATCCATCTACCCACTACCCTTTCTGTGAAAAAAACATTTTTTTAAAGGGTGCTTGTTTGTGAGAAATAAGCATAGGATGTCCTTCAGCCATGGCAAATTAGCACCATAAAGTGCAGTCTTTATAAAAGAAGAAAGGAAAGTGTGGGTCTTCTGATTCCAAAGAAGTCAATTCCTTTCTGCATGCCATGCTTTCCTACATGAAATAACCCTGTAGAGAGCACAAGAAGTAGGAGGGAAATGGGTTTTCTATTGCATTGTTTACTTTCCCCATGGGGGTGACAGATGTGGTGGCCAGGTTTCTTTGATCCTGCCATGAACAGTATGCATGAAGGCCGATCCTCCTTGTAAGATTCATGGGTGTGCCCTGTATAATGCAGTTGTGAGCTGTCAGGCCATGAAATTATTGCAGGACCTGACTATGGTGTGTTCTGAATAAGTGAAATGTGTATTTTGCCCTCTTAAGTGCCAGTATTTAATGTTTGTCTTTCAAATTTGCAGTTCCTGCTTTGTACCTTCCTAAGTCATTGATGTTTTTCAGACTAATGAGATGTTTTCCATGTGTGTGTCATTCTTCTGCCTTTTACCTCATTATATCCTATGGTAAAGCGCCATGTCGGAGGATATTTAAACGAGGCAGTGAGCCAATTGACGTGTAGGCAAACATTTCTGGCTTCATGCCCTTAGATCATGCTGACAGTGACATCATGCTATAAGTATAATCTATGCTTCCTCTACCCAATTCCAGATGTTTCTTAGACTGACTCTGCATGTCTGAAAAGAGGTAATGAACCTTAGGCATATGGTAATGAAGCCAATTATATACTGTGCACCAGAGAACAGACCAGGCTTAAAAACCTTTATAAAGGGGATTTGTTTCGGGTTGATGAGATACATGGTAGCTATTTTTAAACTATAGATAAAATGTATATTTTATGTTCAATACATTTTTGTAAAGCTTTCTATCCTGAATGGGAGTGAATTAAACAAGCTCGATTCTTATCTGGCTAATTGAGCCCGGATATTCAGCAGTGCATATAAGTTTTAAGTTAGGTCGATAAGTTTATACATCTAACTTTAGACCTGTTCGATAGCAGGTCTAACTTGTCCAGCTAACTTAGCCAGATAAGTCTGATTATTGGCATTTATCCGGCTAAGGGGGTCATTTATCAAAATGCACTAAGGCATTTTCACATGCATTAAGGGCTTATCGCATGCGAAAATGTGTTTAACGCATGCGATAGCACTGTATCGTATGATGCAAATTTGGAAAATAGGAGGAGTGGGCTGGGTTTGCCTGTCTGTGAAGAGCTATTGCACAGACGTAACACTGATTTTAACTAGAGATGTGAATTGGAACCGGAATTGGTTCGGATTCAGTTCCGATTCACATGTGGGTTTATTTTCATTGGGCCCGATCGCGGTTTTGTTTATCGGCTGCGCCCGAGCCGATAAACAAAAAACCCACCCCGACCCTTTAAAACTAATCCCTTTGCTTCCCCCACCCTCCCAATCCCCCCAAAAACATTTTACAAGTACCTGGTGGTCCAGTGGGGGTCAGGGAGCGATCTCCCGCTCTCGGGCTGTCGACTGCCACTAATCAAAATGGTGCCGATGGCCTTTGCCCTTACCATGTGACAGGTATTCGTGCCATTGGCCGGCCCCTGTCACATGGAGGGAGCACTGGATGGCCGGCGCCATCTTTAAAAATGGCGCTGGCCATCCAGTGCTCCTACCATGTGACAGGGGCCGGCCAATGGCACGGATACCCTGTCACATGGTAAGGGCAAAGGCCATCGGCGCCATTTTGATTAGTGGCAGCTGATGGCCTGGGAGCGGGAGATCGCTCCCAGGACCCCCATTGGACCACCAGGTACCTGTAAAATGTTTTTTGGGGGGTCGGGAGGGTGGAGGAAGCAAAGGGATTAGTTTTAAAGGGTCGGGGTGTGTTTAGGGGTTATTTTTGTGTGCCGTTTTCCCCACCCTCCCCCAAAACGATAAGAGAACCCCCACGATCAATATCATGGGGTTTTCCTATCGTTTCGGGGGAGCCCCCAGTTTCTGACGATTTTGAAAATATCGACGATATTTTCAATCGTCTGAAGCCCGATTCACATCCCTAATTTTAACTACACCTTTTTGAACTGTGTTAAGCTGTGCGATAGCTGCCGTGACCGGGTGGTAAGGTTTTATTGCCTTTTGCAATGTCTCCCGCAAGGCCTACCTTAGGTGAAGAGGAAGAGAGAGAGAGAGAGAGGCCTTAGTGCATTTGTATCCTGATGGTAGGCCCACCTAGTAACTCGAGGTGAGGTTTAGGTAGTGTAGGGGGTTAGGGGCCACTTTGACATTTGGAGTGAGGAAACTCACTCCAAGATGAGATTTGGGCAATGTTCTCTCAACCTATGTCAAAGTGGCCCCTAACCCCTTACACTAATACCTAAACCTCACCTCGAGTTACTAGGTGGGCCTACCATAGGGATACAAATACCTATCTAGGGAGATGACATTATGGCCAGCCTCTCTCTCTCTCTCTCACTCACTCATCCCCCCCCAGTGGTTGTATGCATGAAATACAGCAGGTCTGGCACCTATCACAGAGTCTGATAATGTTATTGCAATGTGCACTAACTTAGCTCTTCGCATAGGTAATTAGCACAAATTGCAATAAACTGAATATTTGCATAAACCACACCCCTTTTGCTATCGCATGCGGTACTTACCGCATTTTGATAAATCTAGGCCTAAGTTAGCAGGATAAGTAGCTCCTCCCCTTTACACCTCCATCCTTCCCACCACTCAGCTGGATAAATACTTATCACGTTAAAGAGACACTTATTTGAGAGAGATTTTTCATGAGCCAATGTATGAATTGTGGAGTATAGCTATGGTTAGATTTATGCAGATTCTCAAGCACATCGGTTCTGGTTTTTTTGGGTTTTTTTAATGCTTTTGTGACTTTGTTTTTGTCACTCTTTGCTTTTATGAATAGATAATTGTGAGCTATAGAATCCTACTATAATGTGGTATATAAATGTTTTAAATAAAGTGGCTATTGCTTAACGCACCCAAATATTTAAAAACAACACTTAGCCAGAGAAGTCCCTACTTATCCGGCTCAGTGGTGTTGAATAATCATCCTCTATGTTTTTACCATCTGTTGCTTAAACATTTATTGCTATCAATATGAATTTTATTTAATATTCAGTTGGAAAACTAACAAAATAAAAATTTCCTTAGCAGAGCTAAAGTGAACATCAGAATGCAGTACTCAGAAAGTAGAACTTGTACGAGACTGTTGCGCCCGGTCGCAGACGGCTGCGACCTTTGCTGCTCACCTCAATTTGCCCAGTAGCTCCAATTCTGGCTAAGATGGCCGCCTCTGCACGCCAACCTCTCTGGCATTCCCAGGACAGCGTGGGCAATCCCAGTCGCCATTTTGAACCTGGTGTGACCTATGCCACGCACGCACGCACCTGCCTCCTTTTATGCACGTCATGGCGGGAACCTCGGGGGCGTCCCTTCTGCATGACATCACTGCTACGTGTATTTAAGCCTACCGGACTTTCCTACCTACAAGTTAGCAAGGATTCCATCTTGCTCAATTCCTTCCCTCTGAGACGCTTCGCCTCGCTGTTCCTGCATTCCAGTCTGAGTGACTCAGGTACCCGCTCCTCGGGGGCCTTGATGCACTCAGGGCTATCCGCTCCTTGGAGAGCCATATCTGCCTGTCTCACTTTTTCCAGCTGAGTTCCTCTCGCTGCTTCCTCGGATGACCCCTTCACTGTTCCTGCTTCAGGTCTCCGCTGCTGCTACAACAAATTCTCTACTGCAACATCACGGAGTGAGCTCTTCATTACTGCTTCCATCTTGCTGTGTGGATTCTCAGGTTACTCCACTCTGCGGACCACTACCGGATCCACATTGTCTTATGCCAAGTTGCCAACATCTATCTCCGGCCTACCCCACGCTGCGGACCACTATCGGAGCTACCTCGCACAAGGTCTACCAAGAAGCAAGTATTCCCTGGGTTACCCTGCTCTGCGGACCACTACCGAGAATCCAGCCCAAGTCTTCCTACTCCAGGACTGAGTTTGCAAACCCGCTCCTCGGGTTTCTTTTTGCTGTATAATAAATATTCTCTGACTCCTGTGTCCATCACTGCTGAGATTCCGCCTGTCATGGAGAGTCCCCACAGGGCTCCTCCCTGTGGGTGGAGTCAGCTCTCTCCATGATCCAAGGGCCCACAAACCAAGTTCAAACATAACACAGACCACACATTCTTTCAAATAATTTGCTATTTCTTCTAAAGTTTTTCATCTTTTCTTTTTCAGAATGATATTGGGGAGGGATGTGTACAAAATATTTTTTTCTCTTTGTTTTTATTGGGTTTTTTTTATTTTGTTTCTTTATGTTTATTTAAAATGAAATAAAACAGCAAAAGACTTAAAAAAAAAAAAAACCTGAAAGAAGAAACAAAACAAATAAAGTCAGGCTTCCATCAGAGAAAAAATATTCTCCCAGTCTCCTTTACAAGCCTCTTACCATAGTTTTTCTTTTTCTTCATGAGCAGGAGCAATTCCCAGTTTCTCCTAACTCACCGTAGGTACACTTAAAAATGGCACCAGCAGATTGAGTCGGTATTGTTGTAATGTCTTCTATACAAAATGGTCTCAGCCTGAATCTGTACCTGGCTGGTACCATTTTGTAGGGGTGTGCATTCGTTTTCGCCGTATTGGCAATCCGCAACATATATTGCACTTTTTGTTGTATTCGTGGGGAAGCGAAACGTATCGCGATTCCCCATGAATATAACGAATTTTCGCCGAATTATTCGGCCGTCAATTTAAACAACCCCCCCACCCTCCTGATCCCCCCCAAGACTTACCAAAACTCCCTGGTGGTCCAGCGGGGGATCCGGGAATCATACCCTGCACTCACACACCCTCGGTACCAGTATCAAAATGGCGCCGATAGCCTTGCCCTTACTATGTCACAGGGGCTACCGGTGCCATTGGTCAGCCCCTGTCACTTAGCCATCGGCGCCATCTTGTGCTCCTACCATGTGACAGGGGCTGACCAATGGCACCGGTAGCCCCTGTGACATAGTAAGGGCAAAGCTATCAGCGCCATTTTGATTCCTGGCACCCGACGGCACGAGTGCAGGAGATCACTCCCGGACCCCCGCTGGACCCCCAGGGACTTTTGGCCAGCTTGGGGGGGCCTCCTGACCCCCACAAGACTTGTCAAAAGTCCAGTGGGGGTCCGGGAGCGACCTCCTGCACTCGGGCCGTATTGCCAGTATTCAAAATGGCGCTGGTGCTACCTTTGCCCTCACTATGTCACGGGGCCGACGGTCGGCCCCTGTGACATAGTGAGGGCAAAGGCTAGCGGCTGCCAGTACTCAAAATGGCGCTGGCGCTACCTTTGCCCTCACTATGTCACAGGGGCCGACGGTCGGCTCCGTGACATAGTGAGGGCAAAGGTAGCGCCGACGCCATTTTGAATACTGGCAATACGGCCCGAGTGCAGGAGGTCGCTTCCGGACCCCCGCTGGACTTTTGGCAAGTCTTGTGGGGGTCAAGAGGGCCCCCCCCCCCAAGCTGGCCAAAAGTCCCTGGGGGTCCAGCGGAGGTCCGGGAGCGATATCCTGCACTCGTGCCGTCAGGTGCCAGGAATCAAAATGGCGCCGATAGCCTTGCCCGTACTTTGTCACAGGGGCTACCGGTGCCATTGGTCAGCCCCTGTCACATGGTAGGAACACAAGATGGCGCCGATGGCCATGTGACAGGGGCTGACCAATGGCACCGGTAGCCCCTGTGACATAGTATGTCAAAGGCTATCGGCGCCATTTTGATACTGGTACCGAGGGTGTGTGAGTGCAGGGTATGATTCCCGTACCCCCCCCCCCCCGCTGGACCACCAGGGAGTTTTGGTAAGTCTTGGGGGGTCAGGAGGGTGGGGGGTTGTAGTACATTTAATTTTAGTGGGGTAACGAATAGATTTAGACGAATAACTGTATCGGGGCGCCATACGGACAAATGCAACATATCTGCCCCCCCGACGAATACGTATCCCGAATGCAACGTATGGCGCCCCTCTGCACATCCCTACCATTTTGTATGGAAGAAACTAATAAGGATGCCAGCCCTGGTCTGCCAACACCATTTCTAAGCATTACCTCCAGTGGGCCAGGAGCAACCAGGAATTGTTCCTGCCCCGTGAAAAATAAGAAAACAATGGTAAGAGTGTTTGGGGACATTAGGAGGGTTCAGCAGGAAGGATTTTTGTTGTTGGCAACAACATTTTAACATAAAATAAAAGAAAATGAACAATTTAATTTTTGTTTTAAAAATGAATTGAAACAAAATGGGAAGTTTCAAACAAATGCACATATCTAATATTGGATAAACAGTATTGTTGATAGTATAATAAAAAAAACGAGCCAGAGTCAGTTTCACTGTGTGTGTTCTGAGAACATGTCAAAAAGACAAATGAAAATCAACCAAAAAACCGAGAAATAAGGAGGCTAAAGGATCAGTTTATATAACTGAAATGTCCTGGCTAGATTTTATTAAACTACACATGCTAAGAATAGGTATACCAGTAAATGCAGGCTAGAACGAATCTGAGCCATCTTAATTCAAATCACCACAACATCCAAGCCAACTTGGCTCCATTTCACATCTCTGGCCCAGTTATAGCCAGTCTGCATAGGATAACTCAAGTATCACATTTACTTGGCCTCTAGCTGCCCTCAGATGGCTGCCAAAATTAAGAGGTTAAGAGTTAGAAGATTGTTGATTTGAATCCTGAAGATTTTCTTGAGTGAATTTGTTTGGCAATGGAATAAAATGTTATACTTTGGCAAGAATCCGACTAGACGGAGGGATAACTAAGAAACTCATGTGGATTCTTATTGTCAGTCTCTTATCTGATGAATCAGACAAATATGGATCATATACAAAAAAATGTGCAACAGCCTGTGTTAGAAGTGAACCAAAGAGAATCCGGCAGATTTGAGCTGTCTTAAAAAATCTAATTTGTATTACAGGTAACTGGGTTGGAAATAATTTGGAGACAGGATGATCACTGGGTCAAAGCTCATTCATCTATCCCAGGCTCAGTAGGAGACTACAGTAAATGTCATGAATGTAGCACAATTAGCATATTTCACCCACAGTAGTGCATGTCTAACATAGGGGTGGGCAAACGTTTTTGTGTTTGGTCACATTAAAAGTTATCGATTGCAACAAGGGCTGGGTGGGGGCTCATCAACATGACAACCAAACGCCCAGCACTTGCTGCAGGCATTTCAGTATACAGCGGGCTTACGCACAATCATTTTTAGCACCTTAGGAGCACCCTTCACTCATGGATCCCAGCCTCTTACAAAATCAGCAAAACCTTCAATCCAAGAGGTTTCCCGGCCAGCAGATTAATTCACCTCAGTCACAAATGCAGAACACAGATAGATCCTCACCAAATAAGAATAAAAAGGCCATAAAATATGAAGGTGCACACAAAAAAACTGAACTGGAAACCACTAAAAGCCAGACTCATATGCTATGGAATAATGCAAAAGCAGAAATAATACTATTCCTCATAACCAAATCAATATAAATTATTAATCATAACAGTGGGTAAAAGCATGCTTATAAAAAGAATATTTCAGAACAGAAGAAGAATAAAACATATAGTAATTAGGAAGAATAAAGGATAAAAAACATTTCCCAAAAATCAATTAAATATTTCAAAACAGTCATATCAAACACCCAATAATTAAAACCCTTTCTGCTATGGTTATTGTCATTTTCTTACTGCCGGCCGGGTGCTGTAAGCTTGCCAGCAGGTCAGCATCAGGCCCACCACACTGCAAGGTCTCATCTTGTTGGCGGGGAGTGGTAACCCCACCAGCATATCACATCATGGCACCTTGGGGCCTGTTCCTGCTGGTGAGGAGTGGGAGCCTCGACAGCGATCCATGCTGTGGTATCTTCTGGTGGGGGATGGAAACCCTGCCAGTGCATAATTCAATGTGCCATGAGGCAGACGGGTCCTCTTCCTGCTGACAAGGGTAAGAACCCCACCAGTGCACCATCCAGGCACAATGTTGCGTGGGCCGCAAATAATGCAAACTTTAAATAGATATATCAACAGGCCAGAAGAAAGCTGATGATGGGCTGGATTTGGATACCCCTGATCTAACTCAATACAATATCCCTGACATATGCATTCTCTGAATTCTAGGAAAGTGTCCGATAATTTTAAAATTGTCATTAATTGGTAAGGGACTCGATAAAATAGGAATTCCCTCGATTTATCGTGAAAAATTGTTACGAATACGGGAATTATTTGGGGAGAGGGCGGGAAAACCGGCACACCAAAACAACCCCTAAACCCACCCCGACCCTTTAAAACCAATCCTTTATCCTCCCCCTCCCTCCCAAACCCCCCCAAAATGTTAAATTACCTGGTGGTCCAGTGCAGGGGGGGGCCCGGCGCGATCTCCCGCTCTCGGGCCATCGGCGCCATTTTGGCTACCACTGATAAAAATGGCGCCGATGGCCCGATAAAAAAAACCCCACCCCAACCCTTTACAAATTACCCCTTTGCTTCTCCCACCCTCCCGACCCTCCCGACCCCCCCAAAACCTTTTACATGTACCTGGTGGTCTAGCGGGGGGTCCGGGAGCCATCCCTTCAATCATACCCTCGGTGCCGGTGCCAGTGCTGGACTGGTTTCAAAATGGCACCGATCGCCTTTGCCCTCACTATGTCACAGGGAGCGACCATCGCTCCCAGTGACAAAGTGAGGGCAAAGGCGATCGACTGCCAGAATGGTGCCGATCGCCTTTGCCCTCACTGTCACAGGGAGCGACCGTCGCTCCCTGTGACAAAGTGAGGGCAAAGGCGATCGACTGCCAGTATGGCGCCGATCTCCTTTGCCCTCACTTTGTCACAGGGAGCGATGGTCGCTCCCTGTGACATAGTGAGGGCAAAGGCGATCGGCGCCAAATTTTGAAACCAGTCCAGCACCGGCACCGAGGGTATGATTGAAGGGATGGCTCCCGGACCCCCCGCTAGACCACCAGGTACATGTAAAAGGTTTTTGGGGGGGTCGGGAGGGTAGGAGAAGCAAAGGGGTAATTTGTAAAGGGTCGGGGTGGGTTTTATTTTATCGGGCCATCAGCGCCATTTTTATCAGTGGTAGCCAAAATGGCACCGATGGCCCGAGAGCGGGAGATCGCACCAGGACGACCCCCCCCCCCCCCCCACTGGACCACCAGGTAATTTAACATTTTGGGGGGGTTCAGGAGGGTGGGAGAGCAAAGGGGTCATTTGTAAAGGGTCGGGTGGGGTTTTTTAAATCTGCTCAGGCCTCACTAAAAAATTAACGATGTGAATTGGAATCGGAACCGATTCCAATTCACATCTCTAACGATCCGATTTTTTTCTCCCTCCATCTGAACCTGATCGTTAAAACAATCGGGCACACGATTCACATCTCTACGATCACCCGGTAAGCCAATCCGCCCCTGGATGTGCTGCTCTCCTCCTGCCAGTAGGAGGGAAGGAGAAAGGATTGAAATAGGAGGTACAGAGCAGTCACCCCAGTTCCTTTCCCCACTAAGGTCAGCTCTGTACAACAGAAACACTAACGTCATTTCACAAGAATCCATCCTTCCCAAGGTAACATGTTTCAGAAGAGCCTGTCTACCATCTCCACCTGGGAGCGTAGTACTCCTTCACAAACTGCAGCCTACATTGTTACAGAAAGGACTATTTTCTGTTTTCCTGGCAAATCTCTCTGCATTCCGCGACCTTTCCCAAGCTCGGTTTTGTTCTGTTTGCTGTGTGTTGAAAACGTGAAAGAACAGAAGCCTTGAATATGTGTAAGGCACTCATCTGCCAGAAGAATGCAAGGGAAAGCAGAAAATGACCCTTAGTGATCAAAAGAATGTTAGATAATTGTTTTGTAGATTATGCCTAATGTTGATCAATACAGTTTGTTTTGCATGGGGTTTTTTTCTGAACCCAAGCCCAGGGATAAGCCCAAATAACCAAGCAAAGGAAATCAGGCAATTTGCTTTCTATCATCTGGAGGCCAGTGAGACAAGCTTGCCTTTTGTTTTTGGAAACAGGGAACATGAAAGCATTTCTGTTGCCTCTTGATTTTGTGATGAGGTCTAATCAGATTTCTGGGCAGCAAATAATAATGGAATGGTTCCAGGTCTGAAGAATGGAATGCACTCTCGCAGGACTAAGTTACTGCTTCAAGATGTCCTTCCACACTGCGCTTTAGAAAGCAAGAATAAATTCCACAACATTGTTTCCTTATTTAATTGACATAGACACAAGTTAATAAACTCTTTAATACCATTTGAAAAGGGACATAATGTTACCCAAAGTATGTGCTTAAGATCCACAATGTCTGTTGAGTAATTCTATTCTGTTAATGCTGTTTTTACAACTTTAGGACTCTGTAACACAAACTGAGTATAAGTTGTATGGCAAGAAATTGTTTTAAATATATTTAAAACGTCCCGTGTAAATCTATATTTAAAAAAATTAAAAAAAGCTTTACAAAGATAGAGAACATTGGTTCAGCCACAGCCAGGCACTATTAAATAAATAAGAGAGACAATGATGTTTGGTAATTAGGGGCCTAGGGTGACTGCTGAAGTTGGTGGTGCATGAGAAAATTTGTTGTTGTCAGGTGCCCTATAACACAGTCCACCTTCCCACATTACCTTGTGAGCACTACTTTCTTTGATGCAAAAAGCCTAGCAATTTTATGCTCACAGCAACCCAATCCTTAGAGGGAAAATTAGCTAAAGACATTCCTTAAAATAATCGCCTAATCTACTACAAATCAGTTACAATAAAATATGTGAACGAAAAAAATATTTTGTGCAAGGAAATTAAATTAATAAAGAGCAAACTTCTGTTTAAAATAGAAATGAGGAAGAGATAGCCATAATGCCATAAAAGCCAGTGATAAGTACCATCATTTTCACAGCAAAAATTCAAGCTAAATTCGAACTGAACCTTTAAAATACAAACAAATGCTCACCAAATAAAAAAATAGGAACATGCCTAAAATAGGAAACTGTCCTGGAAACCAGAAGCCTGACTGTATTATTCCTCGCAAAACATCAATAAAATCAAAAAATATAAATCATTCATAGTACTTGTGCCAGTACTCTGTCTGCCTACAAATCTACCCTACATCAGTACAAGTCCTCTACCTTAAGATCTAAAAGAGACTTTTACGCGTCCAAGATCCACGACCTGGTCTTCGACGCTAAAGCCCTCTTTGCCTATGTATCTAACCTCACAATCTAGGCACAATCTAAAGCTGAAGAACTAGCTCTGTATTTCCGAAACAAAATCATCAGCCTACTAACACAGCTGCCCTCTAACACCTCCTCTCTCTCGACCTCTCTTCAGCCCACCTTCAAAAACAATTGTCTTGCAGCATTCGAACCCATTTCCGACACAGAGATACAAATTGTTTTAAGGAGAATGAAACCTTCCTCACATCCGTCGGATCACATCCCCACCAAACTTCTCTTGACAATTCCTGACTCCATCTCCAAAACACTGGCAGACATCATAAACTGCTCTCTATCCCAAGGATCCTACCCAGACGACCTCAAATTGGCTTCCCTCAAACCACTCCTAAAGAAACCAAATTTGGACCCTAAAGACCCTAACAATTACCGACCGATCGCCAACCTTCCCTTCATAGCTAAGATTATGGAAAAATTAGTGAACTACATTGAAGATAACAAAATTTTATTCCCCTCCCAATACGGGTTCTGCAAAGCATTAAGCACAGAATCCCTCCTTATTTCCCTGACAGACTTCCTCATTATGGGTCTCGACAAAGGTCAATCCTTCTTCCTGATCCTACTGGACCTTTCGGCAGCCTTTGACATGGTCAACCACTCCATCCTCATAAATCAGCTGGCTTCCATAGGAATTTCAGGCACCACACTCTCATGGTTTAAAACTTTTCTCAGCAATAGAGGCTACAAGGTTAAGATCCAGAACAAAGAATCATCATGCTTTGACTCATCCGTAGGAGTTCCTCAAGGTTCCTCCTTGTCTCCTATGCTCTTTAACATCTACCTTTTACTGCTATGCCAGCTTCTCACCAACCTCAATCTAAAACATTTCCTTTATGCGGATGATATTCAGATTGTTATCCCCATCAAAGATTCCTACTCGAAAACACTTGATCACTGGGAAAACTGCCTCCATGAAATCAAACGCCTCCTCACCAACCTAAACCTTGTATTAAATTCCTCCAAGACCGAACTCCTGCTCATCTCTCCAGGGAACAGTAACATCACCTCCACTCATCCAGCCATCTCTCCAACCACACAAGTGAGAGACCTAGGAGTGATAATTGACAATCGGATGAACTTGAAAGCTTCTATCAACAGAACTACCAAAGATTGTTTCTACAAACTCCAAGTGCTGAAAAGGATAAGACCTCTCTTCCACTCCCAAGATTTCAGAACGATTCTACAAGCAATCATTTTCTCAAAGATAGACTATTATAACTCTATCTTTCTGGGCCTCCCTTCCTCTTACACCAAACCTCTTCAGATGGTACAAAATGCGGCAGCACGAATATTGACAAACACCAGGAGAAGAGACCACATCACTCCAATCCTAAAAAACCTACACTGGTTGCCAATTCACTTCAGAATCATCTACAAGTCCATTTCCATTATATACAAAACCATCCATCAACATGTTCCAATTGACCTACAAATCCCTCTCCGATTACATAACTCCTCAAGACCTTCAAGAGAAGCATTTAGAGGATCACTCCAGGTACCTCCTACCAAAACCACTAGACATATTACCTTAAGAGATCGGGCCCTCTCTACAGCCGGTCCACCTTTATGGAACTCCATCCCCCCCGATCTTAGACAGGAGCCCTGCCTCCTAACCTTCAGGAAAAGACTTAAGACTTGGCTGTTTAAGCAAGCATTCCTGGACTCCAATTAATTCCTCACACCATCAACATACTTAACACAGCCATGTCAGTTTCAGCTCTTTGTAAATAACTTTAGCTAATTGTTAACCTTTCCTTTTATTTATCTCCTCACCTAGTTCAATCATCCTTGTTATTTGTAACTGCCTTCTTCTGCACTATAGTTCCAGTTAATAGTTTATTATGCACCCCTGTTTAACTGTAAACCAGCATGATGTGATTGTATCATGAATGCCGGTATATAAAAACCCTAAATAAATAAATAAATAAATAAATAAATATAATTTAAATCATGATAATAAAAAGAATGTCAACACAGCCAACAAACATCCAATAATTTAAAAAACTTGCATAAATTTGTTCTAATATTTCCAAAACATCAATATTTCAAAACATCGGATGAATAAAACATCCAATAATTAAAAAAATATTTTAATATTTTCCCAAAAGTCCCAAATAGTTTCAAAACCATAAAAACATCAAATTACATCCAATAATTCAAAATAAGGATTAAAAAAAAAAAAAGTTTCCTGCTCATCATACCTGGGACCTTTTGATTTCCACTCACCCTGAGATTATCATAGATTGAGGGAGGCAGGGCCACACAAACTCTCTCCTCTCTCTCATTCACGCGCACATACTAATACATTCATTCACACATTTCCTCTCTCATATACATTCCAATGCTCTCACACACATTCCCTTTCTTTCACACAGCTGCCTGTGAGAGCCTGTGTGTGACACACCAGGCCCTAGAACTTTAATACACCACCTACTGGGCAAATAGAACAAGCCAGACTGCTACAAAACCCTACAGAGAAACTACATGTAAGTAAAAAATACCGCACCTCTGACATACATGCACATCACACACAGACCCTTACCTAATACAGAATAAGGGGCTACAAATCAGAAACAGAAATATGCAAACAAAACCAGCCTCTGGCATACTGAAGAAAAATCAAAATACAAATATATAAGAAATGCACATTACCAAAGATGGCATATTCCAATTGCTGAAAGGCAAAATAATTTTTATTTTACCTTTGTCGTCTGATCTTATTTAACTAATCAGTTGGGACCATGGTGAGACCGCACCTTGAATACTGTGTACAATTCTGGTCGCTGCATGGAGAAGGTACAGAGAAGGGCAACCAAAATGATAAAGGGGATGGAACAGCTCCCCTATGAGGAAAGGCTGAAGAGGTTAGGGCTGTTCAGCTTGGAGAAGAGATGGCTGAGGGGGGATATGATAGAGGTCATTAAGATCATGAGAGATCTTGAACGAGTAGATGTGACTTGGTTATTTACACTTTCGAATAATAGAAGAACTAGGGGGCATTCCATGAAGTTAGCAAGTAGCACATTTAAGACTAATCGGAGAAAATTCTTTTTCACTCAATGCACAATAAAGCTCTGGAATTTGTTGCCAGAGGATGTGGTTAGTGCAGTTAGTGTAGCTGGGTTCAAAAAAGGTTTGGATAAGTTCTTGGAAGAGAAGTCCATTAATGGCTATTAATCAATTTTACTTAGGGAATAGCCACTGCTATTAATTGCATCAGTAGCATGGTTTCTTCTTAGTGTTTGGGTAATTGCAAGGTTCTTGTGGCCTGGTTTTGGCCTCTGTTGGAAACAGGATGCTGGGCTTGATGGACCCTTGGTCTGACCCAGCATGGCAATTTCTTTTGTTCTTATGACCAGTCTTTTTTTTCCCTTGTCTGTCTTTTTCTTATTCCTTTTTCAGGGTCTCTTTTATTCTGTTTCTTCTCTTTCCGCCTGACTTCTTTCCTTCTTCCATACAAACAGGCTCTCTCTCACATGCATGCTCTCAAACACAAACTCTCTCTCACACAGTTTCCCACTCTCATATACTCTCTCTCACATGAAGGCTCTCTCTCACATGCAAGCTCCCACTCTTACATGCTTTCATTCACACATAGGCTCGCTCTCCCACACACACAGGCTCACACTCACATGCATGTTCCCATTCTTACAAAACACACACAGCCCCCCACAGGCTCTCAGTCACATGCTGACTCACACACAGGCTCCCATTCCCTCTCAGATATGCACAGGCTCTCACTATTACATGCCTTCTCACACACAGGCTCTCACATGCAAGTTCCCACTACCATAAATATGTACACACACAGGTTCTTACTCACATGCAGGCTGCTACTTTCTCATATACATGCACAGGCTTTCTCACATGCAGGCTCCCATTGCCACCCCCCATAGACACACAGCTTCATATTGCTAACCAAACACACAAGCTCTCACATGCAGGCTCCCACTCCCACTTCCACACACACACACACCCAGGCTCTCATTCCTCCTTGCTCTCTCTCACACACACATGCTCAGGCAGGCTCCCATTCACATCCCCCTCAAGCAGGCCCCCATTCACACACACACACACACACACACACAAACACACTCAGGTTCCACACCGGTTTGGAAGGCTGCCAGTGGCCAAGAAGAGGAAGGAACCCATTCTCCTGCTGCTCCTCGCGTGCCTGCCCTGAGCTACTCAAAGCTCACGGGGCTAGCACTTCCTCTATGCTGATCTCATGATGCACAGAATACATACTGGCCACACATGGTGCAAAGGCCGGCACACAGAGAAGTGGGAGGATGGGCTTCTTCCTCTTCTCAGCTGCCGGTGGCCTCCTGAACCTGGTACTCTTCTTGGCTGCCAGCAGGCTCACGGAATTCTTCTTTCTTGGCCATTAACGAGTTGGGGTCCACAGGCAGCCTCCTGGGCCTCTTCCTCTTCTTGGCCGCTGCTCTCCCGGATGTGTACACAGTTGTGGTACACGGCACACCCTGTTTCAAAGTTGGTGGTGCCTATGCACTCTGGATGCTACACTCATGTTGGTAAGAGAGTCCTTGGGGGCTTATTCAAATCAGATACCATATGACAGTGATGGGGACTTTGAGTCTCCTGTTTTATTATAGCTCTGTGTTCAAATGATTACTAGACCCTGCCAATTTGCAGACAGTCAACTACTCTTCCATAATAACCCCAATTATTTTTCAAATCTGGAGAGATGGATAGATTTTTACTCTAATTAGTTATCAGTTATATTGCTGCATGTGAAATGCATTACAGTAAATCCTGTTTTCATTTCCTTCACCACGATTATAATACATTTCCAGCTGTGCTATAAACATCTGCTTCAGAATTCTAGGTCTCCCTTGCAGTGCTGCTCAGAGAAATAAACTGTGTTTATCCCAGTGTTTCCCAATCCTCTCCTGGAGGCACACTTAACTAGTCTGGTTTTCAGGATATCCATAATGAATATGCATGGGATAGATTTGTGTACACTGGGTCTCCAATCCATACAAATCCATCTTATTCATATTGGGGTAGATTTTCAGAGCCCTGCTCGCCTAAATCCGCCCAAAACCGGGCGGATTTAGGCGTGCAGGGCCCTGCGCGCCGGGAAGCCTATTTTACATAGGCCTCCCGGCGCGCGCAGAGCCCCGGGACTCGCGTAAGTCCCGGGGTTCTCGGAGGGGGGCGTGTCGGGGGCGTGTCGGGGGCGGGCCCGGTCGTCGCGGCGTTCCGGGGGCGTGTCGGCAGCGTTTTGGGGGCGGGTACGGGGCGTGGCTACGGCCCGGGGGCGTGGCCGCGCCCTCCGTACCCGCCCCCAGGTCGCGGCCCGGCGCGCAGCAGGCCCGCTGGCGCGCGGGGATTTACGTCTCCCTCCGGGAGGCGTAAATCCCCCGACAAAGGTAAGGGGGGGGTGTAGACAGGGCCGGGCGGGTGGGTTAGGTAGGGGAAGGGAGGGGAAGGTGAGGGGAGGGCAAAGGAAAGTTCCCTCCAAGGCCGCTCCGATTTCGGAGCGGCCTTGGAGGGAACGGGGGGAGGCAGCGCGGCTCGGCGCGCGCAGGCTATACAAAATCGATAGCCTTGCGCGCGCCGATCCAGGATTTTAGTGGATACGCGCGGCTCCGCGCGTATCTACTAAAATCCAGCGTACTTTTGCTTGAGTCTGATGCGCAAGCAAAAGTAGGCTGATCGCGCTTCTTTTAAAATCTACCCCATTCATTGTTGGCAATCCTGAAAACCCGACTGGCTAGGTGTGCCTCCAGGAGAGGATTGGGAAACACTGGTTTATACAGTCATCTTGATGAAGAAACATCCCTGAATCAGAGAATACAGGTCCCAGTTTAAGTCCTTTTGCTTATTAAGGTTTTGCTATAAAAATAGACTAAAACTCAGTATCTTGAATTAGTTGCTAACTATTATTATAGAGCTCTGTACTTGCTTGAATTAACAAGAGCATTATTTTAATTGGTGACATTTTTATGCAAATATGCCAACATTAAATGAATGCAGCTTTTTCTGAAATTCCCTATTTCTGTATGCATTTACATATGTGCAAAGCTTTGTTAGCATGCCTAGTACAATTCGATCTAGTCAGAGGGCATTTTAAAAAGTCATTTACCTGTCTGGAAATTGCTTTCACACAGGCCAAAAATTACCAAGGGCTTCCACAACCCGCTGACTTAACTGGGCTAACAAAAGGCATCTCCAGGGAGTGCGCATTTAGGTCTTGGGAGTAAAAAACAGGACATGGGATTTTTAAAAGTACAAGTGCAATTTTCTTTTTAGTACATGGGCTCCATAGTTTGTAATATAACCACATGCAACTTAGGTCAACTCTCTCCAAAGAAGAAAAGGAAAAATACTCACCTGAAAGTCAGAGTACATTATGATCTCAAAGTATTTTTAAATCTGTCCTTCTATTTGTTGATTTGATATCAAGCATTTGAAAATTGTTAGTAGTCATAACCATATGCAAATTTATATAACAAAGGAGGAAACTGGTTTTTTAAAGTCCTCACACATCTTTTTTTCTTCAGGACCAACATCTCCAAGAACTATGTGCTGCAAAATATTGAATTTTCAAAATTTTAAGAAAATGTATTTTTAAAGAGATATTATATAGAAAGCAACAGAAATTGTCTTAAAGTACACTGAAGCTTATCAGTCTATCCCTCCCCTATTCCTCCCATGTGTTCAACAATCATGGCTGTGCTTGAAAATCATCACTGACCTTTAGTCTATTATACCTATTTTAAATATTTTAACCATATGTCTGGCACAATATGACCTTATTAGATTTGTGCTAATAAAATTCGATTACATTAAAATACTATTCCTACTACACCTGCTTTAACCATAACAATCCACTCTGTCTCTCTACGACTGATGTTGGAAGTACTGGTGTCCCCCACATCTACTCAGAGGCTCTGGAAAGCAATGTGGGCAGATGAGACCAATCTCCTTTGGGCTGTAATGGCATTTCAACCAAATAAAACTGTAGAAAACACCCAAACTGTTAGTTTTGCCAAAATTAGTGTGGTAGATTCTAAACTTGTCAAAAGAAGTTCTCCTATACCAAACTCAAAACTGTTAAAATTGACTATGGGAAACTGTCTGGCCTCACCTCAAATGCTTTAAAAATGCTACTATAATCTAAAGTTTTGTTTGGTGCTATTTATTTTTGTATTGGTGACTTGTAATCTCTTGTGTTGCTGTCTAGTCATTATTATTCCATGTTCTTGTTAGATGAGTCATGATTGTTGATCTATTTAAAGTTAGGCCTTGAGGCACATATTTTATTTTACTGTATCATGTTTTGACGTGATTATTGTTGCTATTCTAATGTTAGACACTTTTACATTGTAAAGCTGCAAGTGACCCCCCCACCCGTTTGTATGCTAGTATCCTATTATGCTTAGAAAAGTGATATGAATTTGAGTCCTTTGTTCTGTGGCATAATTGACACAGCCTCATAAGCAAATCTACGAGGCCTACGCTGACAGCTGGAGAATGCACCCTATAGTGGGACAGACTGGAGTTTTACCTATACCAGCCGCCTTCCTCACAGATTGAGTCCTTGGGTTCTGGCACCGGGCAGGCGGGACCCTAAGGTGGTGGCTGGAACAAGAGTCCAATGGGGATGCTGGGGTCAGGGCAGGCAGCAGACAAGGCAGGAATCAGAAACACAGGACACAGGAATCAGGAACTCGAAGCAACACACACTGCAAGGCAGGAGACCCGTTGCTGAGGCACGAGACTGCTGCAGAGTCTTTGCTTATATAGACCTGGAAACTGACGGCATCTGGAGGCACCGCTCAGGAATTTCCACCACAGGGCCCATATTATGTGCGCACACTTAGGGTCTTGGCTGGGATGGTAGCATCAGGGGTGGTCAGCGGTGTTTGGTGGCTGCAGAACGCTGCCACAATGAGAGGCCTCTGGCAGCATCATGGGGCCGTCCCATGATCTGTCAAATGTAACATATGCTTTAATCTGTTTTGAGTGAATTTTTTATTCAAAAAGATGGGTAAGAAATCTAAGCAAAAAGTTCTACAAGGCTATTGGTAGTATTGATATGCCTCACTATATTAGTGGTCTCAAGTAGGTCATTTACAGGATTTCCTGACATTAATAACTAGTCTCACATATATTTACAAAAGTACTTTGTTATATATCCAGCAAACATAATTCTTGTGAAATGATTAAGGATTTTATCTGCTTTCATTATCAAAAATATTTTTTACAGTGTTACACAATCAGTCCTTCTATGGGTTGTTAGATCTCTTTTGTTAGAAAGCTTTATAAAAATATTAACTGGGCAGAAATCTTTTGTATTCACCAGTGGCTCATTTCTCAATTAATATCCTGAAAAAGCATTTTAAATCTATGCCACAAGCTGCTGAAAGAATTCTAAACAAAAAATACAATTATTTCAAAGAAGCATATGAGCCTGAAAGGGAAGTAAAAGGGCAAAATGACTCAAGTTACATTTTGCACTCTTTACATAACTTCAGATGAAATAATTCAAGCCATTTCCTCTTCATTTTGGGTTCAGGTCACCCAAAATCTTGTTTTGCCTCTGGAGGCCAAATAAAAAAGGAAAAAGGAAAAATCAAATGACAATTGGTGTAAACACAGATGTTCAGGAGATAATCGGCTAAAACACACACAAAAAATGCATGCAATATGTCCTGCAGTAAGAGAGACAGAATGCTCAGGAGGAGTCACCATAGATGCTCCATTAAAATAGTCAACTCTACCCATGCTTATGCCCCAAAGTAGGGATGTGCAGAGGGACAGCATACACTGCATTCGGTATTCATATTCGTGGGGGGCAGATATGTTGCATTCGGCAAGGGGGGCCCCCGATACATTCGTGCATTCATTCTTATTCGTTTCCCGGCTAAAACTGAATTAACTACAACCCCCCACCCTCCTGACCCCCCCCCCCAAGACTTACCAAAACTCCCTGGTGGTCCAGTGGGGGGTCCAGCAGCCATCTCCTGCACTCATGCATTTGGTTGCCGGTATTCAAAATGGCGCTGATAGCCTTTGACCTTACGATGTCACAGGGGCTACCGGTGCCATTTGTTGGCCCCTCTGACATAGTGAGGGCAAAGGCTATCGGCGCCATTTTGATTACTGGCAGCCGACGGCCCGAGTGCAGGAGATCGCTCCCGGAATCCCGCTGGATCACCATGGACTTTTGGCAAGTCTTGGGGGGGGGGGGGGTCAGGAGGGTGGGGTGTTTGTTTAAATTTGCTCCTATAGACGGCCAAATAATTCGGTGAAGATTCGATGTATTCATGGGGAATCGCGATATGTTTTGCTCCCCACGAATACAACGAATATGGCCCTATACATTGCAGATTACCAATATGTTGGAAACAAATACACACCCCTCGCCAAAGCACCTATTTACACACAGACATATGTAACTTTCCTTTTGAAAATTGTCCCAGGAAAAATTACCCTCAGAGACTTGCACCCACTTTTTCCAGAGGTACTTTTACTCTTGAAAAAAAAAGTGTATTGATCTCAAAATATTTAATATAATCTACATCTCTTATTTCCCTTCCCAGCCTAAGAATGCTCCAGACCCACCTGCTTTTTACACAGCCACATGTGTTTATCTGTGTGAATTTTCAACCAGGTAAGGCTGGCAACTGGTGTTTTTCATGGTTTATGGCTTCTGAAAATTGCTTCTGAGAGGGTAGATTCAGTAGTAACATAAAATATTTCTTCCCAGAAAGGGTGGTAGATACATGGAATGGCCTTCCAGTAGAGGTGGCAGACGCGCAAATGGTAACAGAATTCAAGAAGGCATAGAAGAGGCAGAGAGGATCCTTAGTTGTGAAGAAATGAAGACAAGGTCAAAAATTAACTGAGTTGTATGGTATTCCAACCAGAATAAATTGGTCAGATTATTATTATGATTATTTGATTGATCACCATTCTATTCCATACCATCATAGTGGTTTACAATAAAACCATATCAATAATGCACAATATAAATCATATAATGTCATACAACGTATGAAACATAATTAAGGTAAGTAGAAGGTAAAATAGTACATTATATAGACAAATGAGAAAAAGAAGATTTCTAAAACCAAAACAAAGAATGTGCTTAAAATGAAATACCAGTAAAAGAAGTGCAATAAAACAGGATCATTCATTTTTGAAAGCATGTGAATTAAGAAGTTGCTGCACATCATAAGCTTTTGAAAACACACATTTTAGGGCCTTAAGAAACTGAAGGTAAATTTTCTCCTCCCTAATAGTCAATGGAATAATATTCTATAGTGAAGGAGCCACAAAGATAAAAGCTGTGTATCATGTGTGCTCAAATCTTATGCTGACGGGAGAAGGCACCATAACTCATGCAGTGATAAACGTGGTAAACACATTGGTTCATACAAATTCAGATGGTTAGCAGGTACCGAGAGTATCCCTTGGACACTGTGTAGTATTGAAAAATAAAGAGGCCAATATTTAAAGCTACAAGTTATCCGCACAATGGCGAGGTTTGAATATTCACAAACAAAAGTGAAGAAAACAGAAAATGAGGGTCTCTCAGTTTTATAACTAGTGTAGCCATGGTATCACATCCAGCTCCAGACCTTAGGTGTGTCACATAGAACCTAAGATTTTGTTCTTAAGATTTTACACACAGTCACAATGATATAATAATCTAGCATCTAACTACACAGGTGGAGTTACCTGAATAACAGGCCGATACAGTACAGTGCACTCCGGCGGAGCGCACTGTTAACCCGCGATTGGACATGCTAGCTTTACCCCTTATTCAGTAAGGGGTAATAGTGAGTCAAAAACGCGCGTCCAACCCCCCCCCCCCCCGAACCTAATAGCGCCCGCAACATGCAAATGCATGTTGATGGCCCTATTAGGTATTCCCGCGTGATTCAGAAAGCAAAATGTGCAGCCAAGCTGCACATTTTGCTTTCAGAAATTAGCGCCTACCCAAAGGTAGGAGCTAATTTCTGCCGGTACCGGGAAAGTGCACAGAAAAGCAGTAAAAACTGCTTTTCTGTGCACCCTCCGACTTAATATCATGGCGATATTAAGTCGGAGGTCCCGAAAGTTAAAAAAAAAAGTAAAAGAAAAATTTGAAATAGGCCCGCAGCTCACGGGTTGAAAACCGGACACCTGATTTTGCCGGCGTCCGGTTTCCGAATTTTAAATAAATTTAAATTAGGTCCGGCCCGGTTAAATTAGGTTTATCGGCCCGTAAGTTATTTGACTATCTACAGATGTGGTAGAGAGCAGGTCTAAAGTTATTCGGGATCCTGATCCCAGAAAACTTTGCCTTTAACTGGCCATATTCAAAAGAATATCGCCAGTTAAGTGCTAATGCTGTGTTTAAAAAAAAAAATAAAGGTAGCAATGCGGGGCTGTCGATTCGATCCTCCCCCTACCCCAGTGAAACTCACAATGCTCCTGTTGGGTGAATCTCCCTCCCTACAAAGCACTCCCGCAAAAGGTAGTGGGCCAATATGCCTGCTCTCCCCTTCCACCCCCTCCAAACACAGAGGGGCAGATTTTAAAAGGGTTACGCGCGTAACCGCAAAAACCCACTCCTGCACGTGCCGAGCCTATTTTGCATAGGCCCGGCGATGTGCGCAAGCCCCAGGTCACGCGTATGTCTCGAGGCTTGAAAAAGGGGCGGGGCCGGAGCCTGCAGGCACAGCAGCCATTTGCTGCTGTGCCTGCCGGCGCGCACAACCTACGCCTGCCCAGAGGCAGGCGCAACTTATAAGATAAAGGTAAGGGGGGGGTTTAGGTAGGGCTGGGGGATGGAAGGAAAGTTCCCTCCGAGGCCGCTCCGATTTCGGAGCGGCCTCGGAGGGAACGGAGGAAAACTGCGTGGCTCAGCGCACGCAAGTTGCACAATTGTGCACCCCCCCTGCGCGCGATGATCCTGGATTTTATAACATGCACGCGGCTGCACGCACATGTTATAAAATCGGGCATACATTTGTGTGCGCTGGGTTGCGCACACCTCTTAAAATCTGGCCCAGAAACTGGAAAGAAAAGTATATCCCAGTAAGCCCACCTTTCCCCTTCCAGCCCCTATTCGGTAAGCCCACCCCACACCACTGCCTTAATTTTTAAACACAGCGTCAGCACTTATCTAACTATACTTTTTTTTTTTTTTTTATTAGAACTGATTAAGGTCAAAGGTATCCATAAGCAGATAACTTTGAAACCTAAAGATAGCTCGTTGGGTTTCAAAGTTATCTAGCTACATATAGTCGGATAACTTTATTTGGGGATTTTCAGCAGGACATTTAGTCCACTGAATATCCCCGATGACTTATCCGGATAACTTATCCATTGAAAACTTTTTTGAATATTGGCCTCAAAGTCTTAAATTTGATTGGCAGCCAAAAAAGCTTAGATGGGCCTTACATTTCTGATCACCATATTCTATCAGGCTAATTTTAAAATGAACATGCACATGGAGATACGCTGGAATTTTAAATTGTGTGCACTTGGCGCATGTATGATTTAAAATATGCCTACCATGTATAAGTATGCTCTTAATTTTAAGATCTTACTGAAGCAAACCAATCTTTGTGTATCTTCCACAGGACTTTGCCAGATTTAATGCGCATATGTAAGCGGATTTTAAAACATGCTCACGCAAGGGACATTCCCAGTTTTTCAAAATCAGTCCACCAGTTTACCCAGATCAATCTGGAAGTCATCCAGACCCTCTCGTTCTTCATCTTGCATGTTCGCCTGTTGATCCGGACCCCTCACCCTGTCCTGTAAGCCTTAAGACATGAGATCTGCGGACTTTGCTCCTCATGAGGAGCAGCAGTAAAGTTATGCCACTAACAAGCCACTACACACTGCAGCCTCCGGTTTTAAAATACAGCTGGTCCCAGCTCGGAATGCCCATGCTGAATAAATGGATATCCATACAAAAATATTTTCTGCTTACAAAGGAAACTGAAAAAGCAAACAATGATATTTATACACACAAGCATGTTTCTGGAAAAACTCCAGGACACTTACAGCTCTGTGAAGCAAAGATGACCTGGGAATACAGTATTTCATTTCAGAAATGAAGAGTGCAATACAACGCTCTCTTCTTGTAGCAGAAACCAGAAATGGAGGAAGAGAGGCTGGCTTTCAGGGTAATCAGAAGCATGCATATTTGTATTCATTTGGTTTCCTCATAAAGATTCCATTTTCACAAAAACTTTTACATAAACTGTGAATGAATAGTAATTAAGAATATATACAAATATCAGTAGACTATAGTTTGCCCAGATGAGTCTTCGAATGCTGGGCAGAGTTCTTGCATGATATGGTTAAGCAGGTCTTCATTCTAATAGAGGGACAAGTCCCATAGTATTTAAGGACAGAACAAAAACTCCTCTTTAGACTACAGGAAAGAAATATCCATGAACATAGGTGTTACCAGTTTTCAAATTGCAGGGCCAAAATACTAAATTGTGCTAACATCAGCCATTAAATACAGTGGGGGGTGGGCAATAATTTTAGAGGTTTGTCTGGCTGTGTCCTAAACTGAGCCGGACAAACCACGGAATTTAAATTTCCCGCCAGTTTATCTGCTCTTGATATCGCTGGATAAAGCAAGTGTTACTTACCTGTAATAGGTGTTCTCACGGGACATCATCAGGATGGAGCCCAATCATGGAAAACTTCTGTCAAAGTTTCCAGAACTTTGACTGGCCCCTACTGGGCATGCCCAGCATGGCACTAACCCTGTAGCCAGCAGGGGTCCCCGGATGGTATGCATTCCAGGGTACTAAAGGAACTCAAAAATGAAATTTCTGACCTATTAGTTAAAATTTGTAACCTATCATTAAAATCATCCATTGTACCTGAAGACTGGAGGGTGGCCAATGTAACCCCAATATTTAAAAAAGGCTCCAGGGGTGATCCGGGTAACTATAGACCAGTGAGCCTAACTTCAGTGCCGGGAAAAATAGTGGAAACTAGGGATGTGAATCGTGTCCTCGATCGTCTTAACGATCGATTTCGGCTGGGAGGGGGAGGGAATCGTATTGTTGCCGTTTGGGGGGGTAAAATATCGTGAAAAATCGTTAAAAATCGTTAAAAATCGAAAAATCGAAAAATCGAAAACCGGCACATTAAAACCCCCTAAAACCCACCCCCGACCCTTTAAATTAAATCCCCCACCAAATAACTTAAATAACCTGCGGGTCCAGCGGCGGTCCGGAACGGCAGCGGTCCGGAACGGGCTCCTGCTCTGATCTTGTCGTCTTCAGCCGGCGCCATTTTCCAAAATGGCGCCGAAAATGGCGGCGGCCATAGACGAAAAAGATTGGACGGCAGGAGGTCCTTCCGGACCCCCGCTGCACTTTTGGCAAGTCTCGTGGGGGTCAGGAGGCCCCCCACAAGCTGGCCAAAAGTTCCTGGAGGTCCAGCGGGGGTCAGGGAGCGATTTCCCGCCGCGAATCGTTTTCGTACGGAAAATGGCGCCGGCCATACGCGTATGGCCGGCGCCATTTTCCGTACGGAAAATGGCGCCGGCAGGAGATCGACTGCAGGAGGTCGTTCAGCGAGGCGCCGGAACCCTCGCTGAACGACCTCCTGCAGTCGATCTCCTGCCGGCGCCATTTTCCGTACGAAAACGATTCGCGGCGGGAAATCGCTCCCTGACCCCCGCTGGACCTCCAGGAACTTTTGGCCAGCTTGTGGGGGGCCTCCTGACCCCCACGAGACTTGCCAAAAGTCCAGCGGGGGTCCGGAAGGACCTCCTGCCGTCCAATCTTTTTCGTCTATGGCCGCCGCCATTTTCGGCGCCATTTTGGAAAATGGCGCCGGCTGAAGACGACAAGATTCAGAGCAGGAGCCGTTCCGGACCGCTGCCGTTCCGGACCGCCGTGGACCCACAGGTTATTTAAGTTATTTGGGGGGGGTTCGGGAGGGTGGGGGATTTAATTAAAGGGTCGGGGGTGGGTTTTAGGGGGTTTTAGTGTGCCGGCTCACGATTCTAACGATTTATAACGATAAATCGTTAGAATCTGTATTGTATTGTGTTCCATAACGGTTTAAGACGATATTAAAATTATCGGACGATAATTTTAATCGTCCTAAAACGATTCACATCCCTAGTGGAAACTATCCTCAAGATCAAAATTGTAGAGCATATAGAAAGACATGATTTAATGGGACACAGTCAACATGGATTTACCCAAGGGAAGTCTTGCCTAACAAACCTGCTTCATTTTTTTGAAGGGGTTAATAAACATGTGGATAAAGGTGAACCGGTAGATGTAGTGTATTTGGATTTTCAGAAGGCGTTTGACAAAGTCCCTCATGAGAGGCTTCTACGAAAACTAAAAAGTCATGGGATAGGAGGCGATGTCCTTTCGTGGATTACAAACTGGTTAAAAGACAGGAAACAGAGAGTAGGACTAAATGGTCAATTTTCTCAGTGGAAAAGGGTAAACAGTGGAGTGCCTCAGGGATCTGTACTTGGACCGGTGCTTTTCAATATATATATCAATGATCTGGAAAGGAATACGATGAGTGATGTTATCAAATTTGCAGATGATACAAAATTATTCAGAGTAGTTAAATCACAAGCAGACTGTGATACATTACAGGAGGACCTTGCAAGACTGGAAGATTGGGCATCCAAATGGCAGATGAAATTTAATGTGGACAAGTGCAAGGTGTTGCATATAGGGAAAAATAACCCTAGCTGTAGTTACACGATGTTAGGTTCCATATTAGGAGCTACCACCCAAGAAAGAGATCTAGGCGTCATAGTAGATAATATATTGAAATCGTCAGCTCAGTGTGCTGCAGCAGTCAAAAAAGCAAATAAAATGTTAGGAATTATTAGGAAGGGAATGGTTAATAAAACGGAAAATGTCATAATGCCTCTATATCGCTCCATGGTGAGACCACACCTTGAATACTGTGTACAATTCTGGTCGCCGTATCTCAAAAAAGATATAGTTGCAATGGAGAAGGTACAGAGAAGGGCAACCAAAATGATAAAGGGGATGGAACAGCTCCCCTATGAGGAAAGGCTGAAGAGGTTAGGGCTGTTCAGCTTGGAGAAGAGACGGCTGAGGGGGGATATCATAGAGGTCTTTAAGATCATGAGAGGTCTTGAACGAGTAGATGTGACTCGGTTATTTACACTTTCGAATAATAGAAGGACTAGGGGGCATTCCATGAAGTTAGCAAGTAGCACATTTAAGACTAATCGGAGAAAATTCTTTTTCACTCAACGCACAATAAATCTCTGGAATTTGTTGCCAGAGGATGTGGTTAGTGCAGTTAGTGTAGCTGGGTTCAAAAAAGGTTTGGATAAGTTCTTGGAAGAGAAGTCCATTAACTGCTATTAATCAAGTTTACTTAGGGAATAGTCACTGCTATTAATTGCATCAGTAGCATGGGATCTTCTAGGTGTTTGGGTAATTGCCAGGTTCTTGTGGCCTGGTTTGGCCTCTGTTGGAAACAGGATGCTGGGCTTGATGGACCCTTGGTCTGACCCAGCATGGCAATTTCTTATGTTCTTATGTTCAGTCTTATTTGATAGCTACAGGCAGTGCCGAAAAGATAAAACAACAAAACGTTACGAACCCAACACCGCAGGGCGGCGGGTGGGTTTCGTGAGCACTAACATCCTGCTGTCCTGTGAGAACACCTGTTACAGGTAAGCAACACTTGCTTTCTCACAGGACAAGCAGGATGGTAGTCCTCACATATGAGTGAGTACCGAGCTGAGGATGTCCGAACATGCACCAAATGTACCCAACGGCGTGCAACAGGCACAACAACTGGGGTGGAATTTGGTAGAGGGCATCCTGAATCCCACCGGGCAGGCGGAAGGGTGTTGGTACGTCACGTTGAAAATAGGTTACGCAGGACAGATTGGCCGAAGATGGAATCCTGTCTTCCGGCTTTGTCCAAGCAATAGTGGGCTGCAAAAGTGTGGAGAGAGCTCCAGGTGGCAGCCCTGCAAATGTCAGGAAGCAGCACCGATCGTAGGTGTGCTACTGAAGTCTCCATTGCCCTCACAGAGTGTGCTTTAACACGGTCTTGGAAAGGAATGTCTGCTTGCTGATAGCAAAAAGATATGCAGTCCGCCAACCAGGAGGAGAGAGTCTGCTTACCCACAGGTTGCCCTAATTTGTTGGGATGGAAAGAGACGAATAACTGAGTGCTCTTCCTGTGGGCAGCTGTACGGTCTAGGTAGAACGCTAGAGCCTGTTTACAGTCGAGGGTATGCAGAGCTTGTTCCCCTGGGTTGGAGTGGGGCCTGGGAAAGAAGATAGGTAGTATGATGGATTGATTAATGTGAAACTCCGAAACTACCTTGGGCAAAAATTTAGGGTGAGTGTGGAGTACCACCCGGTCCTGCAGGAGTTTAGTGTAAGGCGGATAGGTAACTAGGGCCTGTAACTCACTAACCCTGCGAGCTGAAGTGATAGCCAAAAGGAAAATCACTTTCCATGTGAGATATTTTAGCTCACAGGAGTGAAGAGGTTCGAATGGTGGTTTCATGAGCCGCCCGAGAACCAGATTAAGGTCCCAAGAAGGGGCCGGAGGACATAAAGGTGGCTTGATATGGAGCAAGCCTTTAATAAAATGTGTTACGAGGGTATGTACCGATATAGGGACATCCCCGACACCTTTATGGAAGGCAGCTACCACACTGACATGCATTCTGATGGAAGAGGTCTTTAGACCTGATTCCGATAAATGCCAGAGTTAGTCCAAAAACCTTGGGATTGGACAGGATCAAGGGACTGTGAAGGATCAAGGGACTGTGAAGAACACCATGAGGTATACCTTTTCCATTTATAGGAATAAGACTTTCTTGTGGAAGGCTTCCGTGAAGCAATCAGGACAAGAGAAACTGAATCTGAAAGGTTAAGTGGTTGAAGGATTAACCTTTCAACATCCATGCTGTCAGGGACAAGGCCTGAAGATTGGGATGGCGTAGACATCCATCGTTCTGAGTGATCATAAGCGGGTGCGTTCCCAAGGGAATGTGCCTGCGGATGAAGAGATCCTGGAGTATGGGAAACCACACTTGGCGTGGCCAGTGAGGTGCTATCAGGATCATGGCTCCCTTGTCCTGACGGAGCTTCACGAGAGTCTTTGAGAGAAGAGGAAGTGGAGGGAATGCATAAAGCAGACCGGCTGTCCACGAGAGGGAGAATGCATCTCTGGGCTGAGAGCGCTCACTTCGAATGAGGGAGCAGTAATTGTCCACTTTGTGGTTCTGAGGGGACGCAGAGGTCTATTTGGGGATGACCCCATTACTGGAAGAGAGAGGTTGCTACTGAGGGGTTGAGAGACCACTCGTGTGGTTGGAAGACATGACTCAGTTTCTCTGCCAAGACATTGTGCACTCCCGGCAAGTAGGTGGCTCTGAGGTACATCGAGCGGGAGAGCGCTACCGCCCAAATCTGCACAGCTTCTTGACACAGAAGGAAGGAGCCTGTGCCTCCCTGCTTGTTGATGTACCACATGGCCACCTGGTTGTCCATCTGAATCAGGATGACGTGATTTGATAGGCAATCCTGAAAAGCTCTGAGAGCATATCTGATTGCTCGAAGCTCCAGGAAATTTATCTGGTGTTTGGCTTCCTCTGGAGACCAAGATCCTTGTGTCTGTGGATTGTTCACATGAGCTCCCCAGCCGAGGTTGGAAGCATCGGTGGTGAGAATGAGTTGAGGATCTGGTAGGTGAAAAGGCAATCCCTGGAGGAGATTGTTCTGATCTTTCCACCAGGCGAGGGACAGACGGAGTGCGTCGGTGATGTGGACAATGGTTGATAGAGGCTGAGTCGCTTGAATCCATTGTGACCTCAGAGTCCAATGTATGACTCTCATGGCCAGGCGGGCCATTGGTGTGAGATGGACTGAGGACACCATGTGTCCGAGAAGGACAAAGAATTGCTGAGCTGTTGCTGTATACTGAGACTGCAACTGGTGAGCGAGAGACACGAGGGTTTGCACTCGTTGCTGAGGTAGAAAGGCTTTTGCCTGTAAGGTGTCCAAGTCTGCCCCAATGAAGGACAAGGTTTGAGATGGGATTAAATAGGATTTGTCGTAATTGACGAGAAATCCTAGAGAAATTAGAGTGTGTAGGGTGAAATCCAGGGATGATCGAGCGGCTTGCTGGGTTGGGGCACTGATTAACCAGTCATCTAAATAGGGGTAGACGTGAACACTTTCTTTCCTGAGAAAGGCTGTGACAACTACGAGACATTTGGTAAAGACTCATGGTGCCGATGCTAGGCCGAATGGAAGCACCCGGTATTGATAGTGCCTTGGGCCTACTAAAAATCGGAGGTACTTGCGATGAGCTGGAGCTATCACAATGTGGGTGTATGCGTCCTGGAGGTCCAGAGAGCAGAGCCAGCCTCCTCTTTGTAGAAGAGGTAGAAGCGAGCCCAAGGTTACCATCTTGAACTTTTCCCGCTGGAGGTACTTGTTGAGAACACGTAGGTCCAGAATTGGACGAAGCCCCCCCGGATTTTTTGGGGGATCAAAAAGTACCGGGAATAGAACCCTAGGCCTTGTTGCAAAAGAGGAACGGGTTCTATTGCTCTTAACTGGAGAAGAAGGGAAACCTCCTGTTCCAGAAGGACAGAGTAGTCGGTTACTCTCCACGCTTGTAGAGGTGGGGAGTCCGGTGGAAGAGCAAGAAAGTTCAGGCGGTAACCCTGGGCAATGATTGCTAGCACCCATTGGTCGGTTGTGATTGATTGCCACATTCCATGAAAGTGGCATAATTGACCTCCCACTGGTATGCCTGGCAGAGGGATCAGGCTGCTGCTCTCCAAGTGAAAGTCAAAAACCTGAAGCAGGCCCCAGCTGGGGAGGTGCTTGTGGCTTTTACTTCCGGGACTGGCGAGGCTGAGATTTTTGATAAGGCCTCGTAGCTCGGGACCTTGTTGGTGGGGGATAGTACTTCCTTGGGTGGAAGAATGACTTCTTAGAGTCCTTCTTGAAGGGCTGTCTAGAAGGGAAGTCAGAAGGTATCGATGAGAGCTGTTTAAGGGTCTCATGATGGTCCTTTAATTCACCCACTATTTGCTGAATCTGTTCACCGAACAGATTATCTCCTATGCAGGGCAGGTCAGAGAGCCTGTCTTGTACTTCTGGGCGAAGGTCTGAAGACTTGAGCCAGGCCCAGCATCTTGCCGAAATGGCAGTTGCAGACACTCTAGTGGAGGTGTCGAAGATATCGTAAGCTGTTCTTATCTCATGATTTCCTGCCTCAAACCCCTTGTTGACAAGGGTTTGAAGATGTTCTTGGAATTGGTCAGGCAGGGTTTCAGAGAAGACCTGTATTTGTTTGAAAATGACCCTATTGTATTGGGTCATATACAGCTGGTAAGAAGCAATTCTGGAGATGAGCATGGTCCCTTGGAACACTCGTTGACCAATATTGTCTAGGAACTTGTGTTCCTTGACCGGAGGGGTAGAGGAGTGTGGTTTCATCCTTTTTGATTTCTTTTGAGCTGATTCTACCACAACTGAGTAGTGGTCAAGCTGAGATTTTTGAAAGCCAGGGGCTGACTGTACCAGATAAGTAGTGTCAGCCTTTCTGTGTACTGGGGCAATGGATCCAGGGTTTTCTCAGCTCTTTTTGAGGAGGTCAAGAAGAACTTGATGAATGGGAATAGAAGTGATCACTTTAGGGGCATCCAGGAATTGGAGAGGCTCCATCATCTGGTGCCTATCATCTTGCTCCGTCTGAAGCTGAAAAGGGACCAATTCTGACATTTCCTTCACAAAATTAATGAAAGAGAGGTCCTCTGGAGGAGAACGCTTTCTACTTTCCGTAGGAGAAGGAGGTGAAGGTAAATCATCGGTGTCTGTGAAGTATCATCACCCCAGGTGTCATAAGGATCAGCAGGCTGACCTGTAGGACGAGAAGGGGGTTGGATACCCGAAGGGCCCGGCTGAGGCTCCGAAAAAATCGAAGGAATCACCGAGGGCACCGTGGACGCTCTGGGGGGCATTGGTGCCGGCATCGAAGGTATCAATGGCGCCGATGTGCGTATCGCTCCCGATGAATGAATCGGTGGTGAGGGACAACATGGCATTAATGACTGAGGCAATACCCCCGAAGGAGGAATGCGAAATGGTGTTTCTCCTTCCGATGAAGCTGTCATCGGGGAGCGCACCGGAGCCATCGGAGACCCGGGAATCACTGGTGGAAGGGCAGTCATGAGCGCCTCCATCCGTGACAGCAGCGGTGCCAGCTCTGCTGGAATCGGGTCGGTGACCGGTTCCACTCTCTGTGCCGGTGTCGGTGCCAGAGGACCCTGGAGTCATTGCATCACCTTGTCGATGGCCTCCTGGACCAGCCGGTCCAGTTCTTCCCGGAGACCTGGGGCAATCAGCTCCGGCTCCATGACGGAAGAGGGAGGCTGAGGCACAGTCGGAGGGACCACCTTTACAGGCGGAATCGCGACTCCCAAACCCCGATCGGGTGAGGGTGGCCTCGATGTCCCGGTCGCAGGAGTGGTCGGTGCCGTTCCTGGACGGGGCTTCTTTGATGGTGGCTCGGACGGTGGCGAGGTCGATGATTTCACTCCCTCGACGGTCCGAGACTTACGATGCCGATAGCGATGTTTCTCCCTTCGATCCCCTCAATCTTGAGGGGGAGAAACGGGAGTCAATGGCCGTGAAGACGTTGATGGCGGGCGGTCACTGGACAGTTGTCGATGGTGGTGCGACTCCGACGGTGCCGGTTCCGATGACGTCGATGCGATGGATGGCGTCGGGGTGTGAGCATGGAAAAGGAGTCCCATCTTCTCCATTCTGGCTTTGCGATATTTTGGTGTCATAAGGGCACATTTGGTGCAAGTCAGGAAATCATGCTCATGGCCTAAACACATTACACAGACTCTATGAGGTTCTGTGATAGACATGGTGCGAGTACAGTCCGGGCACCGACGAAAACCCGATGCCATGGCCATAGAAAAAATCGAGCTGCGGTACGGTCGACGGCCAGTAGGCCGCGAGGGCCAAACTCGACGGTAATCGACGAAAAACGGTGAAAAACTTACCGGAGTACCGCAGCCTGAGAAAAGTTAGAGGAGGGACCCCTGTGGGGCAAAATAATTTTAAATAAGTCCGTGAGGAACATTCCTGTCAGGAATCTCTTCAGAGCTCCTAAACCGCGAGGCTACTGCTGCGCGGAAAAAAGAAGACTGAAGGGGGACCCCTGCTGGCTGCAGGGTTAGTACCATACTGGGCATGCCCAGTAGGGGCCAGTCAAAGTTCTGGAAACTTTGACAGAAGTTTTCCATGATTGGGCTCCATCCTGATGATGTCACCCATATGTGAGGACTACCATCCTGCTTGTCCTGTGAGAAAAGTTTTTATCTTGCTAAGACAGCCAGCTGTGCCAGGGGCAGTCCAGGGATATTCTGGTAGCGAGTTAGTGCTGAATTCATAAAAATGCTATAATTTCACAGAGGGAGAGGGAGAGGGAGAGAGACTCAGTATTGGACTTTATAAGGCCTGCATAGTATTCGACTATTTATATCACTATAGGAGGGCCAGCTTAAAACTTGAGGTGAGGTATTGGTTGTGGTTTAAGGTTTGGGGCCAGTTTCAAATGCAGAGAGAGATGTATAAACAACACAGTATACCTCATTGAAGATCTGATGTCTTTTGGAGTGAGGAAAGTCTCCCAAAGATGAGATTTCTATAATGTTCTCTCACCCTAGCTTGACAGTATAACAGGGTGAATATTTGAACAAAATTTCATTGAAAAATCTTTTACAAAACAGATCAAGAATAGTAAATCTAATCTGCTTTGCTGCATAGAGGGACTTATTTGATTTCTTATTCATGCTGATAATCATGGAGGGGAGGGGGACCCAGCATGCCAGTGCTAGAGTTGGTAGGAAAGAGTTCACCTTATAAGAGAGCTTGGGAAGCTTCTTGTTGCTGTGAAGTACTTCCATTTCCTTGGCTTTGACTAATCAGGATCACTGCTGGGTGGGTGGGGTAGACGGTGGATGGCCACCATCTCCAATCTTTACCTCTTATGGCCTCCCTCCGCCCCCCAGCCTTCTTGCCTCCAGCTTGTCAGTTAAGCTCAATTAGCTAAGGCTCTGGCCCTTTATCTTCACAACTGTTGCTGGTCTGAACACTGCTAGTGCCTTCCCCTGATAGAATTCACTTTCTGTGGGGTTCTAACATTTTCCTCTTTTTGCACAGTTGTTTTCCCATTAAAGTTAATAGCAAATCTGAAACATTTCTAGGATGTTTACAAACTGATAACCCTACTTTGTGCATACCCATAGACATGAAAGCCTTCACATTGGCCTTGTACTGGGCATTCCCACCTAGCACATTATACCCACTAATAGAATGATAGAAATTGGTCATTATTGTTTCAGTAAATGTGCCTTAAAATGTAAGACAGAAATAAAATGTATGGATGTATGTCTGGAAGACAGAGATTAAAAGTAAAAGTGCTATCTGCTAGGGTTGTGCATTCGGTCCCTACGTATTGGGAATCCGCAACGGATGTGTCAATATTCGTTGTATTCGTAGGGAAGCGAAACGTATCACGATTCACCACGAATACAACGAATTTTCGCCGAATTATTCGGCCGCCAATTTAAACAACCCCCCACCCTCCTGATCCCCCCAAGACTTACCAAAACTCTCTAGTGGTCCAGCGGGGGGTCCGGGACCTATCCCCTGCACTCTCACACCCTCTGTACCAGTTCAAAATGGCGCCGGATAGCCTTTGACCTACTATGTCACAGGGGCTACCGGTGCCATTGGTCAACCCCTGACACATGGCCATCGGCGCCATCTTGTGCTCCTACCATGTGACAGGGGCTGACCAATGGCACCGGTAGCCCCTGTGACATAGTAAGGGCAAGGCTATCGGTGCCATTTTGATTCCTGGCACCCGACGGCACGCGTGCAGGAGATCGCTCCCGGACCCCTGCTGGACCCCCAGGGACTTTAGGCCAGCTAGGGGGGCCTCCTGACCCCCACAAGACTTGCCAAAAGTCCAGCGGGGGTCCGGGAGTGACCTCCTGCAATCGGGCCGTTTTGCCAGTACTCAAAATGGTGCCGGCGCTACCTTTGCCCTCACTATGTCACAGGGGCTGACGGTTGGCCCCTGTGACATACTGAGGGCAAAGGCTAGCGCCGGCGCCATTTTGAATACTGGCAGCCTCTAGCCTTTGCCCTCACTATGTCACCGACCGTCGGCCCCTGTGACATAGTGAGGGCAAAGGTAGCTCCGGCGCCATTTTGAATACTGGCAAAATGGACCGATTGCAGGAGGTCGCTCCCGGACCCCCGCTGGACTTTTGGCAAGTCTTGTGGGGGTCAGGAGGCCCCCCAAAGCTGGCCAAAAGTCCCTGGGGGTCCAGCGGGGGTCCGGGAGCGATCTCCTACACTTGTGCCGTTGGGTGCCAGGAATCAAAATGGCGCCGATAGCCTTGCCCTTACTGTGTCACAGGGGCTACCGGTACCATTGGTCAGCCCCTGTCACATGGTAGGAGCACAAGATGGCGCCGATGGCCATGTGACAGGGGCTGGCCAATGGCACCGGTAGCCCCTGTGACATAGTAGGTCAAAGGCTATCGGTGCCATTTTGAACTGGTACCGAGAGTGTGAGCGTGCAGGGGATGGGTCCCGGACCCCCCGCTGGACCACCAGGGAGTTTTGGTAAGTCTTGTGGGGGTCAGGAGGGTGGGGGGTTGTAGTAAATTTTAATTTTAGCCGGGTAATGAATAGAATTAGACGTATAACCGTATTGGGGCGCCATATGGACATATGCAACGTATCTGCCCCCTGACGAATACGTATCCCGAATGCAACGTATGGCGTCCTTCTGCACATCCCTACTGTCTGCCATCAGACATTCACTAAGTAAATGTTTCTCTTTGGAATTAAATTATGTTAATATCCCAGTGTTATCCTGATGTTTAAAATAATGTTATTTCCCTTATAAAACAAAAGCATTCTTTTCTAACAGCATTTTATCTGCATCCAGCTGTTGTGCCCTTTTCCTCTTCTCCATTCTTGGCTTTACTTCTAACTTTAATACTTCCAACACAAATGTTGTTTTGATTTAATAGAACAGTTGACATTACTTTGAATTTTCAAATATAAATTAAAGTTTGTGTTGGAGTAGTGGCAGATAAAACAGTATAAAAACTAAGTTTGCCAAAGGAAGGGCTATGAAACATTTTAAAATGTTAATATAATTTTATTTTTTGCTTTTAGAAAAAAAGGATCTACCATCATTATGACTGGAGCCTTACAGTAACATAATAAATGACAGAAGAAAAAGACATTACGGGATTAACCAGTCTGACCAGCAAGATTATTCAGGACTCTAACTCCTTCTGTTTACTTTTCTTGTGCATGTTACCCCAGTGCTTCGTTACCATTTTAGGGATCCTACCTAGCGAATTTTATAAGTGCTATGCACACCAAAGCTAGAAAATACACATGTGACTTAGCCCGGTTCGTTCTGCACAGATTTTAAAAACCACGCAGGGGAGATCACGTAGTGCACTGAGGGTGGAGGATGTGATTCCTTCCCTCTCGGCGACCGGCCTCTGAAATCAACCCCCATCTGCATCGCAACTGCCAGCTAAGTGCCTTTATTTTAACAGGGGCATTGCCCTCTGTTGCACAACATTCATTATTGGGGATGCCGGCTCGCCCTGTAAAATCCGTTAAGGATAAAGGGAAAGAAGCGTTGCCTTCTCCTACAGAGCCCATCATGGCCCCCGCCGAACAGCTCACCGCGCCGGTACTCGCCGAAATTAAGTTGGCGGTCATCGAGGTGTTGGGACCCAAGCTCAAATCTATATCAACGGCTGTAGCTGAAATTTCGGCAAATTTAAATAAGTTTGAGGGCCGATGCGCTGAGCTGGAAAGTCGCATGTCTGAGGCACAGGATGGCCTCCAGACTATGCAAAATGATTTGGCTATGCTGCGGGCCGAGGTAGTTAAAAACGCAGCAAGAATCGAGGATCTGGAAAACCGCTCTAGAAGATCCAACTTGCGGTTTATTGGTTTACCCGAATCCCTCGATGATCACGCCCTCCCGGCCCTGCTCGAGACGTGGCTTGTTAAGGAACTTTCACTCTCCTCCGCACATGGCACCCTGTGAGTTGTACGAGCATATTGGCTGGGTGCTTGGAGGCCAGATACCGAGAAACCACGGGTAGTGATGGCAAAAATATTTAATTTCGCCCACAAACAAGAAATCCTGGCTGCTAAGCGGAAGGACCGTGCACTTCACTATGAAAACCATAAGGTGCTCATTTTTCAGGATTTTTCAACAGCGGTGGCAGCTTAGAGGCATGCCATGGCTCCTATTTCCTCTCAATTGCTGGCACAAGGGATTCGAGCCTCCCTGATCTATCCGGCCCGTTTGAGGGTTGCAACTGAAGCAGGAGTGAAGTGGTATACCTCGCCCCAGGAGGCAAGATTTCTCTTACAAGAGTCAGGAGCTGTGGCGACGGGTTCTGCTTCTGCCTCCCCTCGCAGATGAGCCACTATACTAGTGTTGATATGGTGGACCTGGCATGGCTAAGACTGTTTTTTTTAACCCTGAACGTGCGTTTTCGTTCAGGTGGATTATAAGCTGTTTTGGCTCCAACTCTGTGTCTTATTAAACTGTGCCCTGCAATCTCATATATGTGAATTCTCTGCTTCTCAACGCTCTGATCTTGCTGGTGGGGGCCCAGCATGGCCGGGGACACCACTTGTTTGGATTCTTTGATTTTGAGCTGCAATTTGACTTTCCTCTCAGGATCTAATTTGGGGAATTTTTTTTTACCTTTCTACCTGTGGATCCAGTGAGAGACCCTATCATATCCTGGCTACTGGCATTTCAGGGCTCCAGGGACAACGATCCTTTTTTTGTGTGTCATTCATGTGGTGCCATCTATGTTCTGGTCTCCATTGTTGGATTTCGATGTTACTCTATTTTACTATCCACACTCCACCTTTTAGCTGGGTTCCCAGCTTGTATACTATTTTTTTTCTCGTGATGAAGCCATATGATCTATGTAATATCCAGGAAGATATGGGGGCTTGTAATTGTTTATATCCCTTATAGTACATGAGCTTATGATTGTTCATATGTTTTCCAGAAGTCATGGGTTCTCTTTTCATTTCTGGCTGAAGCTTTAGCTATCCTGTTTACATTTCATCATCAGTTATCTATTTTGCTGACAGAATTTAAACCTGTTTTGTTGTGAATGTTGTTGCAAATTGATGCAGATGGGAGTGGGTATGCCAGCATGGCAATGGTCTCCCAATTAGGTCAGGGAGAAGTCCTCACTGATGGCTTCACAAGGCTGGGGGGGGATGGTTTCGGAATAGTTGGGGTATTGGGGTTTGGGGGAAATATGGTTTGGGTCCACTTGGTCACTTCTTACCAGGTCTGTTCTGTTAGGCTGAATATCTCATTCAGTCCTTTTGTGTTATGTGGGTGGAGGTTCCGGCTGGGAGGACCTCCACTGCAGGGAAATTTGCTTTATTCTTTTTTGGAAAATCCACAATTGATATTCCACTAGTACTGTTCCTAATCTAATCACTTGGAACATCTGTGGGATAAACTCCCCTATTAAAAGATCAAAAATTCATTCTCTTCTTAAACCCAAGCGCGCCAATATCGTGTTTCTACAAGAAACCCATCTTACAAATGGTGAGCATGATAAATTAATTAGACTATGGTGGGGGGAGAGGTATATTATGCCTCTGGAACCACTAAATCTGCAGGAGTAGTCATATGGATTGGTCAGCATGTTCCCCTTCGGGTTCACTCCACCATTAAGGATCCTCTGGGGCGCTACCTCATATTGATAGCTGAGTTGTATCAGACAAAGGTGATTTTGTGTAATATATATGTGCCCAATAACTACAGTCCCAGCTTTTATCAAGAGGTTTATAGACATCTCGCACCATATGCAGAAGACTGCTTATTGATTGATGGGGACTTCAATACCATTCGTGATGACCAACTGGATAGATCCTCTCCCTCGGGTGCCAGGGTGGGCTTTGGCAAGGGTCCCTCCTTTTTAGAACAATCTCTTCACTTGGTGGATGTTTGGCGCATCTTGCACCCGGGGGAAAGGGACTTTACGCTCATTTCTCGTGCCCGTGGCCCACTATCTCGAATAGATTATTTTCTCATCAGTGCACATAGCCTGTCTCAGGTGGGGGAGGTGACCATTGGGGATATCGTAATTTCTGACCATGCCCCGGTATGTTTGGAATTGCAGATTGGGCATCGTCCCTCAACTACCACTCGGTGGAAGTTTCCCTTCTACCTGGCTAATGATGTTAAATTTCAGGAGTACTTACGAGCCCGCTGGTTAGATTACACCACTTTAAATGCCCAGGATGCGGATATCCCGGTATTGTTTTGGTATACAGCCAAGACGGTCATAAGAGGTGATATTATTTCATATATGGCACATCAGAAAAAAGCTATCAATCACAGGATTTTGACCCTAACCGCTAAATTGCAGAGAGCCAAGGCCTTATTAAATCGTAAGAATTCGCAGGGGGCTCGGGTACAATATTTCTCGATCCAGGGGGAGCTTAATACTTTATTGTATCAGCGGGCTTGGAAGAGTTTTCTATTCTATCAGTACAAGCTTTACCAGCATAGCAATAAAGCGGGGAAAATGCTTGCTAATTTGGTTCGCACTGCCCGCAGGTCTAGATATGTCTCAGCTCTATGCTCCCCAATGGGTCGAATCCTTACCGCCACAGAAGACATTTTACATAGATTTCAAGATTTTTACAGGGGTCTGTATACCTCTGAGCATTGGGACCCTGAGGCTTGTGCTCAATTTTGCAAGCAGTTGCACCTTCCCCACCTGACTAGAGACTGGCAGACCTTATTAAATAGCCCAGTCACATTAACCAAAGTGCAATCGGTTATTCGGGGTGCTAAGGCTTTTAAGACTCCGGGGCCGGATGGATATGGGGCAGAATTTTGTAAGTGTATCTTAAATTTGGTGGGACCTCCTTTGGTTCAGGTCGTTGCTGCCTTGGCTGCTGGTGGGTCCTTCCCCGCTCATATTAATACGGCAAACACTGTCCTTATATCTAAGCCGGGGAGGGATCCCTTGGCGCCTGAATCCTACTGACCTATTTCTCTATTGAACTTTGATCAAAAGCTATTGGCTAAAGTTATGGCAGATCGTCTCTCTGCTATACTTCTAACTCTGGTGGGTCCCGATCAGGTGGGCTTTGTACGCAAGTGATATGCCCTGACTAATATAAGTAAAGTTTTGGCGGCTATGACTATGTGCCAGCTGATGGAGGCCCCATTCCTCACTTAGTTTTGATGCCAAAAAGGCGTTTGATAGGGTGGAATGGAGCTATCTTTTTTGGGTCTTGCAGCAGATGGGCTTCGAAGGGTTTTTTTTTTAAATGTGGTGCGCCTCCTGTACCAAGATCCAGAAGCTATAGTAGTGGCAAATGGCTCCTCTTCTGATGGTTTTTCGATTACTAGGGGAACCCAGCAGGGCTGCCCTCTTTCCCCTCTTTTATTTGTCTTCCAACTTGAGCCATTGCTGCAAAAAATACAATTGGCTAAAACGATTAAGGGGTTGCGTCTACAGTCATCCACTTTAAGTATGCCGCCTTCGTGGACGACATAGTTTTTCTCACAGACCCCCAGAAGTCACTTTCTCCTCTTCTCAAGATTTTTTGGGACTATGGGATTTTTTCCAGATTTCGACTAAATTTGGACAAGTCAGAGGCCTTGGCCTTTCCTGACACATTGGTGACTGACTGGGGAGGTGAATTCCCTTTAAAGTGGGCGGAAACCTCGTTTAGTTATCTTGGAATTGTCATACCCCAGGAACTTTCTCACCTATACAAATTGAATGTAACACCTCTACTAAAACATACTCAGGATAAGTTGACCACCTGGGCTTGGTTACCGCTATCGTTGGGGGGTAGAGTCCACCTTTTTAAAATGACCATTTTGCCAAAGTGGTTATATTTGTTTTAGAATCTGCCCCTGCAACTCCAGACAGTGGAGTTAAGACAATTGGATAAGGCACAACGGTGCTTCTATTGGAGGGGGGGGGGGGGGGGGGAGTCTCAGGTCACATTGATCAGGCTGCGTGAGCGCTGGGGGAGGGGGGTTTAGGAGTTCCCGACTTAGCACTTTATAATCTGGCTAGTAATTTATGCTTGATCAGGGACTGGTTGCTGAATACTTCTACTGTTATCAATATATCTGCAGACCTAGAAGTAGCTGCCTCCATATCCCTGAAATTTATATTACAGGCCCAGGCTGCATCGTTACCCACATATCTGGTGCAGAATAAACTTACCAGACCTATTCGGGCCTCCTGGGTTCGACTCACACGTCTGTTGCAGATTCCGCGCATTTGCGCCCCCTTTTTGCCACTCCAGGGGAACCCGGATTTTAGCCCAGGCTCTCAAACTATAGCTTATCATAGATGGTGTAAGAAGGGCGTATATTTGTTGGGACATGTGCTGACCCCTGAGGGTGCTCTTATGTCTTTTCCTGAAATTAGGGAGCACTATGGAATCTCTGCAGCAGAGGTCTTTCCATATCTGCAGTTGAGGCATTATGTGGGCTCTCTTCCCTCATCCCTTTTGCAGGCCTCTCATCTTCATGCACTGGATACAATATTTTCCTTTGAAAAGGAACAGACACCTTCCTTATCCCAATATTATAAACGCCTCAAATAGTTAACAGTGGTAGACACTTGTTTTCTTCTGGTTGAAAGGTGGAATGGGGATGGAGTCTTCACGGTTAATGAGTATCTCATTAAAGCAGGGTTTAAGCGGATTTCCCAACTCTCAGTGAACTCATATTTTAGAGAAATGCAATACAAATTTTTACGTAGAAGCTATGTGTCGGCACAAGGGGCCTTCCACCTACGAATATCTTCCTCTCCAGCCTGTACACATTGCGGGAATGCAAGGGGCACCTTGTCACATGCGTTTTAGGAATGCCCCTCTATTCATCATCTCTGGGTTAGGCTGATTCGATATCTAGAGGCTTTATTAGGGGTCCTTATTCCTTTATCCCCCTTATGGCTTCTCTTTGGTTGCATTTCTCCATTACGCATTAGAGGCTTGGGAACCCGCTTGCTCATTCAAAAGGCTTGTTTGGTGGGGAAGAAAGTTATTTTATTACATTGGCGAGATGTATCTCCTCCTTCTTACTGGACCTGGCAAAATTGCTTTCATCGAATGATGCTCCTGGATGCAGCGGCAATGCGACTTTCTCCATGCCACAGAAAGTGTTTTCTCAATATCTGGGACTTTTATCTGCAATCCCTACCACACCGTGTGCTTAGTTCAATTCTCAATGAGTGACTGCAATCTGATTTTTCAGGTCTAAGTCATGATCTTTTTTATTACTTGTTTTTTATTCTCTGTATTGTAGGGCCTGGTGAATGGTTGTGTTTTTCTATGTGGACCCAGGACTTTATATAGGTGTCGGGGGGAGGGGGGGACGAATAGGGGGTGGGTGAGAGAACAGTTGATCTTGGGGAATTTGGTATTCTCTGTAGTGTCTGTTAATTTCTACTGGAGAGTGGTGCAGAACCACACCACTTTCCTACTGTTTTTCAAAATAATAAAAACCGCGCAAGTATGCGTATATCTCCTGGCACGCGCACAAATAAAAAAAGTTCAAGATCGGGTGGGGAGTGGGCGGGCAGAGTCTGTACATAAATATTTACATGCACAAGCGCATGCTGGGGTCCCCTAACACTTAACTTTAATTCCGCTGTGGATGGTGTGTAAGTAATAAAATAAAAACTAGACTAGTCATCAGGGTTCTAATGGTCGGGGCTAATAGGGTAAAAGTTAGTAGGGGTGTGCATCCATTTTCCACGTATTTGTAATCCACAACTTATTTTGTCCTATCTGTTAAATACGTGGGGAGGCGAAACGCATCGCAACTCCCCACGTATTTAACAGATTTTTGTTTTATTCGGCGCGCCCAGCGGCGCGCGCTTTTCTTCGCCCCCATTAGCTACTTGCTACCTAGGATTACCACAAAATGGTGGCGCCCCTGCGGTAACCATGCCAACCTGTCTGACCCTTTCCTGTGAGTCACAGTGACTCACAGGAAAGGGTCGGACAGGTTGGCATGGATACCGGAATTTTCTGAGCAGCACTGAATGCAGCCAATAGCGCTGTCATTCAGTGCTCTCTGTGGATTTTACTGACGAGCCAGCAGTATATAAACATCAGCACAAGGAGCCACGCAGTTATTTCCAGCAATGCTGTGGGGAGTTGGGCTGCTGGGTGGAAGAGGGAGCAGGCAGAACTGATAGAGAATAGATAGGCTAGCTAAGGAAAGAAAAATATTCTTTGTTTTGCTGTAGTGCCAGGGTCAGCTACAGCCACTACTATTCCTGTTTCTTTCAAGCTGTTTATTTTGGTCATCTCTGACTGAGAAGAGAAGCTGTGCTAGGTCAGCTAGCACTGACCAGTGACCACCATTTACCATTTAGGGTGTTGGGCTGGCTTGGAGAGATATATTATTTTCAATTTCATCCATTTTTCTGGAGTGACAAAAATTCCTGCTTTTTTTATTTCCAATTACTTAGTCTCTCAGTGCACTGGGCTTCATTGGGAAGTTTAACAGGCTGGGTCTGTGCAGTCAAGTGCCCAGGCAGTGTGCCTCTTTTGTGCTTACAAGCAAGCAGCTTTTGTGTGCACGCCACACACATTAGTGCACAGCCAGGCACCGTGACAGTGGGCAGTGGGCATTTTAAACAGACTGAACCTTATTATTATTCAGTGGGTCTGTGCAGTCAAGTGCCCGGGGAGTCTGCCTCTTTTGTGCTTACAAGCAAGCAGCTTCTGTGTACATGCCACACACATTGGTGCACAGCCAGGCAGCGTGACAGTGGGCAGTGGGCATTTTAAACAGACTGAACCTTATTATTCAGTGGGTCTGTGCAGTCAAGTGCCTGGGGAGTCTGCCTCTTTTGTAGAGATGTGAATCGTGTGATCGATCGTCTTAACGATCGATTTCGGCTGGGAGGGGGAGGGAATCGGATCGTCGCAGTTTGGGTTTTTTAAATATCATGTAATCGTGTTGCCGTACGGCCGGCGCCATTTTGCGCAAAATGGCGCCGGCCGTACGGCAACACGATTCGACTGCAGGAGGTCGTTCCGGACCCCTGCTGGACTTTTGGCAAGTCTTGTGGGGGTCAGGAGGCCCCCCCAAGCTGGCCAAAAGTCCCTGGGGGGTCCAGCGGGGGTCCGGAACGACCTCCTGCAGTCAAATCGTTTTTCCGTACGGAAAAACGATTCGCGGTAGGAGATCGTTCCGGACCCCCGCTGGACTTTTGCCAAGTTTTGTGGGGATCAGGAGGCCCCCCCAAGCTGGCCAAAAGTCCCTGGGGGTCCAGGGTAGTGCCGGCGCCATTTCTACAACGCACGGAGGTCCGAGAGTAAAAGATCACACCGGGACCCTTCCTCTGGACCCCAGGTAATTTAAGGCATTTTGGGGGTGTTCGGGAGGGTGGGGGATTTATTTTAAAGGGTCGGGGTGGGTTTTAGGGTTGTTTTAGTGTGCCGGTTTTCCTGCCCTCCCCCTTCCCCTCCCCCTTCCCCCGATTTACGATTTTTTGACGATAAATCGGGGGAATTGTTATTGTATCGCGGCTCTAACGATTTTTGACGATTTAAAATATATCGGACGATATTTTAAATCGTCGAAAAACGATTCACATCCCTACTCTTTTGTGCTTACAAGCAAGCAGCTTCTGTGTACACGCCACACATATTGGTGCACAGCCAGGCAGCGTGACAGTGGGCAGTGGGCATTTTAAACAGACTGAACCTTATTATTATTCAGTGGGTCTACGCAGTCAAGTGCCCAGGGAGTCTGCCTCTTTTGTGCTTACAAGCAAGCAGCTTCTGTGTACACGCCACACACATTGGTGCACAGCCAGGCACCGTGACAGTGGGCAGTGGGCATTTTAAACAGACTGAACCTTATTATTATTCAGTGGGTCTGTGCAGTCAAGTGCCCGGGGAGTCTGCCTCTTTTGTACTTACAAGCAAGCAGCTTCTGTGTACACGCCACACACATTAGTGCACAGCCAGGCACCGTGACAGTGGGCAGTGGGCATTTTAAACAGACTGAACCTTATTATTGTGGGACAGTGGTCAGTGTTACTACTCAGTGACATAAAATCCATAATGTCAGGGAAAGAGAGATGCAATCGAGTGATTGGGACTGGCAGAGGAGGCACCCAAAAAGACACTAGTGCAACACCACCAGTACAGCTAAAAAGGCAACTGTTGCAATCTAAACTCTTTGTAGGGGATGGCAGTTCCATGCCAAAAAAAACAAAATCTGACCATGATACATCGCCATCACCACCACTTGTTTCTGGCCCTGTAGTTTTGGAGGAGAGGGAAGGGGAGGCTGAGTCATGCCCGACAAAATGTAGACACCCAAAAGCAGCAGGGGGACAGAAGTCTCGACTAACACTTAGCGTTCACAAGGTAGCGCAGTCACTGTTAGCTTCTGATTCAGATGAAGAATCTTCTTGTGTGAGATTCTCATCAGAAACGGAAGAAGTAATAGCTGACAAATCTTCGGTAGAATCAGTTAGTCCTGTTTTAGCCTCCAGAAATGTGCAGCAGGGGAGAGATGACAGTGATATCGAGGAGGAGGAAGAGCAGTCAGTACAGGCACAGAGGGTGACTGATGCCCCCTCTGGCATTGCTTCTCATGGTGCACCCACTACCTCAACTCCAGTGCCAGCATCCACCCCCAAGGTGTTAGAGAGGGGAGGATCACGAAAGACATCTCCGATCTGGAAACACTTTAAAGTGACGGAAGACCCGCGTTATGCTCGGTGTAATTACTGTGCCAGGGATATTAGCAGAGGCAAGCAAATGGGACATCTATCTAATTTTGGCATGAACCATCATATCAAGAGGCAACACCCAACAAGATTACTGCCATCTGGGGATGGTGGCAGTTCCAGTCGGGGGACCCCTTCCAACCAGTGTGCAGTGGTAGGAAAGCAGCAGAGTCAGCCCACGCCCTTATACCCTTCTAGCAGTCAGGCGGCAGGCCAGCAACCCCCTGACATGTGGCAGAAGCGACAATCCACCATGGAGGAAATGGGGTGGAGTGCGGTAACGATATCCCGGGGTAGGAGGCAGGCAGCCTCAAAAGTTGTAACCAGGAGCATTGGGGAAATGATTGCCCTTGATGACCAGCCCTTGCAGCTAGTGCAGAATGTGGGTTTCAAGCGTTTTTTGAAGGTCGTACTTCCAAATTACAAAATCCCGTGCAGAACCACATTTAGTAGAAAGGTCATCCCCAGCCTGTACAAGCAGTGTCACAGTCGCATGGATGCACTGCTAGCTAAGGCAGACGGAAGAGTGCATTTCACCTGCGATATCTGGACCGCCATGAATGCTGCACACTCTTACCTCTCTCTGACAGCACACTGGTGGGACATGGCTGAGGCAGGGGCAGCCAGCAGCTCTATTACTGAAGAAGTATCAGGGTGGAGGTGGGCTTTACTGCACACCCACCTGATGGACCAGGCCCATACTGCAGCCAATATTCTAGCATGCATCAGAAAGATACTGGAGGGCTGGCAACTACACCAGCGAGACAGGAAAATGCAGGCAGGGTTCTTTGTCACAGACAATGGTGCAAACATGGTTAAGGCAATAACCGATGGGCGGTTTAAGAACATCCGAGGTTTTGCACACACTCTGCACCTGGTAGTGAAGTCAGCTCTGGGCTTGGAGTCCAATGACAAGGAGAATGAATACCTGCATAGGTTAATACAGAAGTGCAGGAACATAGCAGCACACTTCCATAGAAGTGGCAATGTGGGGCAGGTTCTCCGACAAAAGCAGACTGATTTGGATATGCCTCACAAGCATCTCATTAAAGACATTACCACCCGGTGGAATTCCACCTTTATGATGCTGGAGAGGTTACTGGAGCTGCAGACACCCCTTCATGAACTTTCTGGTAGAATGGACATAGGTGTGCAGAATCCCCTAGGGCATCATGATTGGTTAGTCATGAGTCAGCTGGTAAAAATCCTGCAGCCCTTCAAGGATGTCACGGAGGAGCTCAGTTCCAGAAATGCCACTTTGGCTGACCTCATCCCTATAGTTAATTTCCTGGATGAACATTTGAGGCCTTTAAACGGGAAGAGGGAATGACTGCTGAGGTGCTACAGTCTCCGGACGTTTTGCAGCAGCAGGTGAAAGACAGATTAAGGCCTTTAACAGACGACCACACATACATGCTCTGTGATCCCAGTGTGAAAGGTAAACTCGCCCTACAGACCAATTGTCTGTCATTTGTGAAGGAGCTGCTGTTAGCAAAGGTCTGTGAACAGGAGCGCCATAGGCGGAGAAAGATTAGACTTGAAGCAGAGGTGGAAACAGCAGGCACATCAGAGAGATGTGCTGCTAGCCCAAGCAGGAGCAGCACTGTGTCAGCGACAGATAGTACCTCCTCCTCCACGTCAGAACGCCCAAGGCATGTTGGCCATAAAGATTCAATCAGTTGTGCAACGGGCGAGAGAGAAAGCAGCTGGATTGAGAGACTCTGAGCCTGCCCAAGCACAGGAGGAGAAAGCAGCACAGCTGTCAGTGACACGGTATCTCTCAGAGCCGATAGAGCAAATGCAGATAGATCCGCTGGCATACTGGGCACACAAGTCCACTGTCTGGCCACACCTAGCCAAAGTGGCTCAGCGATATCTGTCATGTCCACCAACCAATGTGCCCAGTGAACGTGTCTTTTCAAAGACAGGGGATATCATGAGCCCTCACCGCTCAAAGCTTGCACCAGAGTTGATGGAAATGTTAGTGTTTTTGAAAGTAAACCTGCCTTTGCTTGGGTTTCCAAATTTTCCCTGTGAATAGCAAGATGAATAAAAGCAATTCAAAGCCTTGCAGCAGCTCCAATTGCCTCCTATGCTCCAGATAATATAAGCACTGCAGCACATGTACCTGACATGAATCGCTGTGCCTGACCTTCACCTGTCCAGGCCTTGTGTTCGTACAAGTGTTTGACCTCGATTGCTGTGTCTCTTCAACCAGGCCTTGTGTTCCTAGGTGGGATTGACCTCTGTCTTCGACTGCTTTGCCTGTTCATCCAGGCCTTGTGTCCCTAGGTGGGATTGACCTCTGTCCTCGACTGCTTTGCCTGTCAGTCCGGGCCTTGTGTTCGTACAAGTGTTTGATCTCGATTGCTGTGCCTGTTCATCCAGGCTTTGTGTTCCTACAAGTGTTTGACCTCGATTGCTGTGCCTGCTCATCCAGGCCTGGTGTTCCTACAAGTGTTTGACCTCGATTGCTGTGCCTGCTTATCCAGGCCTGGTGTTCCTACAAGTTTTTGACCTCGATTGCTGTGCCTGTTCATCCAGGCCTTGTGTTCCTACAAGTGTTTGACCTCGATTGCTGTGCCTGTTCATCCAGGCCTTGTGTTCCTACAAGTGTTTGACCTCGATTGCTGTGCCTGTTCATCCAGGCCTTGTGTTGCTACAAGTGTTTGACCTCGATTGCTGTGCCTGTTCATCCAGGCCTTGTGTTCCTACAAGTGTTTGACCTCGATTGCTGTGCCTGTTCATCTAGGCCTTGTGTCCCTAGGTGGGATTGACTTCTGTCCTCGACTGCTGTGCCTGTCAGTCCGGGCCTTGTGTTCCTACAAGTGTTTGACCTCGATTGCTGTGCCTGTTCATCCAGGCCTTGAGTTCCTACAAGTGTTTGACTTCGATTGCTGTGCCTGTTCATCCAGGACTTGTGTTCCTACAAGTGTTTGACTTCGATTGCTGTGCCTGTTCATCCAGGCCTTGTGTCCCTAAGTGGGATTGACCTTTGTCCTAGACTGCTGTGCCTGTCAGTCCAGGCCTTGTGTTCCTGCAAGTGTTTGACTTCGATTGCTGTGCCTGTTCATCCACACCTTGTGTCCAGGTGGGATTGACCTCTGTCCTCGACTGCTGTGCCTGTTCATCCAGGCCTTGTGTCCCTAGGTGGTATTGACCTCTGCCCTCGACTGCTGTGCCTGTTCATCCAGGCCTTGTGTTCCTACAAGTGTTTGACCTCGATTGCTGTGCCTGTCCATCCAGGCCTTATGTCCCTAGGTGGAATTGACCTCTGTCCTCGACTGCTGTGCCTGTTCATCCAGGCCTTCTGCCCCTAGGTGGGATTGACCTCTGTCCTCGACTGCTGTGCCTGTTCATCCAGGCCTTGTGTCCCAAGGTGGGATTGACCTCTGTCCTTGACTGCTTTGCCTGTCAGTCCGGGCCTTGTGTTCGTACAAGTGTTTGACCTCGATTGCTGTGCCTGTTCATAAAGGCCTTGTGTTCCTAAAAGTGTTTGACCTCGATTACTGTGCCAGTTCATCCAGGCCTTGTGTCCCTAGGTGGGATTGTCCTCTGTCCTCAACTGCTGTGCCTGTCCATCCAGGCCTTGTGTTCCTACAAGTGTTTGACCTCGACTGCTGTGCCTGTTCATCCAGGCCTTGTGTTCCTACAAGTGTTTGACTTCGATTGCTGTGCCTGTTCATCCAGGCATTGTGTCCCTAGGTGGGATTGACCTCTGTCCTCGACTGCTGTGCCTGTCAGTCCGGGCCTTGTGTTCCTACAAGTGTTTGACCTCGACTGCTGTGCCTGTTCATCCAGGCCTTGTGTTCCTACAAGTGTTTGACTTCGATTGCTGTGCCTGTTAGAGATGTGAATCGGAACCAGAATCAGTTCCGATTTCAGTTCCGATTCACATCTCTAGTGCCTGTTCATCCAGGCCTTGTGTCCCTAGGTGGGATTGACCTTTGTCCTCGACTGCTGTGCCTGTCAGTCCGGGCCTTGTGTTCCTGCAAGTGTTTGACTTCGATTGCTGTGCCTGTTCATCCAGACCTTGTGTCCCTAGGTGGGATTGACCTCTGTCCTCGACTGCTGTGCCTGTTCATCCAGGCTATGTGTCCCTAGGTGGGATTGACCTCTGTCCTCGACTGCTGTGCCTGTCAGTCCGGGCCTTGTGTTCCTACAAGTGTTTGACCTCGACTGCTGTGCCTGTTCATCCAGGCCTTGTGTTCCTACAAGTGTTTGACTTCGATTGCTGTGCCTGTTAGAGATGTGAATCGGAACCAGAATCAGTTCCGATTTCAGTTCCGATTCACATCTCTAGTGCCTGTTCATCCAGGCCTTGTGTCCCTAGGTGGGATTGACCTTTGTCCTCGACTGCTGTGCCTGTCAGTCCGGGCCTTGTGTTCCTGCAAGTGTTTGACTTCGATTGCTGTGCCTGTTCATCCAGACCTTGTGTCCCTAGGTGGGATTGACCTCTGTCCTCGACTGCTGTGTCTGTTCATCCAGGCGTTGTGTTCCTACAAGTGTTTGACATCGATTGCTGTGCCTGTCCATCCAGTCCTTATGTCCCTAGGTGGGATTGACCTCTGTCCTCGACTGCTGTGCCTGTTCATCCACGCCTTGTGTCCCAAGGTGGGATTGACCTCTGTCCTCGACTGCTTTGCCTGTCAGTCCGGGCCTTGTGTTCGTACAAGTGTTTGACCTCGATTGCTGTGCCTCTTCATCCAGGCCTTGTGTTCCTAGGTGGGATTGACCTCTGTCCTCGACTGCTTTGCCTGTTCATCCAGGCCTTGTGTCCCTAGGTGGGATTGACCTCTGTCCTCGACTGCTTTGCCTGTCAGTCCGGGCCTTGTGTTCGTACAAGTGTTTGACCTCGATTGCTGTGCCTGTTCATCCAGGCTTTGTGTTCCTACAAGTGTTTGACCTCGATTGCTGTGCCTGCTCATCCAGGCCTGGTGTTCCTACAAGTGTTTGACCTCGATTGCTGTGCCTGCTTATCCAGGCCTGGTGTTCCTACAAGTGTTTGACCTCGATTGCTGTGCCTGTTCATCCAGGCCTTGTGTTCCTACAAGTGTTTGACCTCGATTGCTGTGCCTGTTCATACAGGCCTTGTGTTCCTACAAGTGTTTGACCTCGAATGCTGTGCCTGTTCATCCAGGCCTTGTGTTCCTACAAGTGTTTGACCTCGATTGCTGTGCCTGTTCATCTAGGCCTTGTGTCCCTAGGTGGGATTGACCTCTGTCCTCGACTGCTCTGCCTGTCAGTCCGGGCATGGTGTTCCTACAAGTGTTTGACCTCGATTGCTGTGCCTGTTCATCCAGGCCTTTTGATCGTACAAGTGTTTGACTTCGACTGCTGTGCTGTTCATCCAGGCCTTGTGTTCCTACAAGTGTTTGACTTCGATTGCTGTGCCTGTTCATCCAGGCCTTGTGTCCCTAGGTGGGATTGACCTTTTTCCTCGACTGCTGTGCCTGTCAGTCCGGGCCTTGTGTTCCTGCAAGTGTTTGACTTTGATTGCTGTGCCTGTTCATCCAGACCTTGTGTCCCCAGGTGGGATTGATCTCTGTCCTCGACTGCTGTGCCTGTTCATCCAGGCCTTGTGTTCCTACAAGTGTTTGACTTCGATTGCTGTGCCTGTTCATCCAGGCCTTGTGTCCCTAGGTGGGATTGACCTCTGTCCTCGACTGCTGTGCCTGTCAGTCCGGGCCTTGTGTTCCTACAAGTGTTTGACCTCGACTGCTGTGCCTGTTCATCCAGGCCTTGTGTTCCTACAAGTGTTTGACTTCGATTGCTGTGCCTGTTAGAGATGTGAATCGGAACCAGAATCAGTTCCGATTTCAGTTCCGATTCACATCTCTAGTGCATGTTCATCCAGGCCTTGTGTCCCTAGGTGGGATTGACCTTTGTCCTTGACTGCTGTGCCTGTCAGTCCGGGCCTTGTGTTCCTGCAAGTGTTTGACTTCGATTGCTGTGCCTGTTCATCCAGACCTTGTGTCCCTAGGTGGGATTGACCTCTGTCCTCGACTGCTGTGCCTGTTCATCCAGGCTATGTGTCCCTAGGTGGGATTGACCTCTGTCCTCGACTGCTGTGCCTGTTCATCCAGGCCTTGTGTTCCTACAAGTGTTTGACATCGATTGCTGTGCCTGTCCATCCAGGCCTTATGTCCCTAGGTGGGATTGACCTCTGTCCTCGACTGCTGTGCCTGTTCATCCACGCCTTGTGTCCCTAGGTGTGATTGACCTCTGTCCTTGACTGCTGTGCCTGTTCATCCAGGCCTTGTGTCCCAAGGTGGGATTGACCTCTGTCCTCGACTGCTTTGCCTGTCAGTCCGGGCCTTGTGTTCGTACAAGTGTTTGACCTCGATTGTTGTGCCTCTTCATCCAGGCCTTGTGTTCCTAGGTGGGATTGACCTCTGTCCTCGACTGCTTTGCCTGTTCATCCAGGCCTTTTGTCCCTAGGTGGAATTGACCTCTGTCCTCGACTGCTTTGCCTGTCAGTCCGGGCCTTGTGTTCCTACAAGTGTTTGACCTCGATTGCTGTGCCTGTTCATCCAGGCCTTTTGTTCCTACAAGTGTTTGACTTCGATTGCTGTGCCTGTTCATCCAGGCCTTGTGTTCCTACAAGTGTTTGACTTTGATTGCTGTGCCTGTTCATCCAGGCCTTGTGTCCCTTGGTGGGATTGACCTTTGTCCTCGACTGCTGTGCCTGTCAGTCCGGGCCTTGTGTTCCTGCAAGTGTTTGACTTCGATTGCTGTGCCTGTTCATCCAGACCTTGTGTCCCTAGGTGGGATTGATCTCTGTCCTCGACTGCTGTGCCTGTTCATCCAGGCCTTGTGTCCCTAGGTGGTATTGACCTCTGTCCTCGACTGCTGTGCCTGTTCATCCAGGCCTTGTGTTCCTACAAGTGTTTGACCTCGATTGCTGTGCCTGTCCATCCAGGCCTTATGTCCCTAGGTGGAATTGACCTCTGTCCTGGACTGCTGTGCCTGTTCATCCAGGCCTTGTGTCCCTAGGTGGGATTGACCTCTGTCCTCGATTGCTGTGCCTGTTCATCCAGGCCTTGTGTCCCAAGGTGGGATTGACCTCTATCCTCGACTGCTTTGCCTGTCAGTCCGGGCCTTGTGTTCGTAGAAGTGTTTGACCTCGATTGCTGTGCCTGTTCATCCAGGCCTTGTGTTCCTAAAAGTGTTTGACCTCTATTGCTGTGCCAGTTCATCCAGGCCTTGTGTCCCTAGGTGGGATTGTCCTCTGTCCTCGACTGCTGTGCCTGTCCATCCAGGCTTTGTGTTCCTACAAGTGTTTGACCTCGACTGCTGTGCCTGTTCATCCAGGCCTTGTGTTCCTACAAGTGTTTGACTTTGATTGCTGTGCCTGTTCATCCAGGCCTTGTGTCCCTAGGTGGGATTGACCTCTGTCCTCGACTGCTGTGCCTGTCAGTCCGGGCCTTGTGTTCCTACAAGTGTTTGACCTCGACTGCTGTGCCTGTTCATCCAGGCCTTGTGTTCCTACAAGTGTTTGACTTCGATTGCTGTGCCTGTTAGAGATGTGAATCGGAACCAGAATCAGTTCCGATTTCAGTTCCGATTCACATCTCTAGTGCCTGTTCATCCAGGCCTTGTGTCCCTAGGTGGGATTGACCTTTGTCCTCGACTGCTGTGCCTGTCAGTCCGGGCCTTGTGTTCCTGCAAGTGTTTGACTTCGATTGCTGTGCCTGTTCATCCAGACCTTGTGTCCCTAGGTGGGATTGACCTCTGTCCTCGACTGCTGTGCCTGTTCATCCAGGCTATGTGTCCCTAGGTGGGATTGACCTATGTCCTCGACTGCTGTGCCTGTTCATCCAGGCCTTGTGTTCCTACAAGTGTTTGACATCGATTGCTGTGCCTGTCCATCCAGGCCTTATGTCCCTAAGTGGGATTGACCGCTGTCCTCGACTGCTGTGCCTGTTCATCCAGGCCTTGTGTCCCAAGGTGGGATTGACCTCTGTCCTCGACTGCTGTGCCTGTCAGTCCGGGCCTTGTGTTCTTACAAGTGTTTGACCTCGATTGCTGTGCCTCTTCATCCAGGCCTTGTGTTCCTAGAAGGGATTGAACTCTGTCCTCGACTGCTTTGCCTGTTCATCCAGGCCTTGTGTCCCTAGGTGGGATTGACCTCTGTCCTCGACTGCTTTGCCTGTCAGTCCGGGCCTTGTGTTCGTACAAGTGTTTGACCTCGATTGCTGTGCCTGTTCATCCAGGCTTTGTGTTCCTACAAGTGTTTGACTTCGATTGCTGTGCCTGCTCATCCAGGCCTGGTGTTCCTACAAGTGTTTGACCTCGATTGCTGTGCCTGCTTATCCAGGCCTGGTGTTCCTACAAGTGTTTGACCTCGATTGCTGTGCCTGTTCATCCAGGCCTTATGTCCCTAGGTGGGATTGACCTCTGTCCTCGACTGCTGTGCCTGTTAATCAAGGCCTTGTGTCCCTAGTTGGGATTGACCTCTGTCCTCGACTGCTGTGCCTGTTCATCCAGGCCTTGTGTCCCAAGGTGGGATTGACCTCTGTCCTCGACTGCTTTTCCTGTCAGTCCGGGCCTTGTGTTCGTACAAGTGTTTGACCTCGATTGCTGTGCCTGTTCATCCAGGCCTTGTGTCCCTAGGTGGGATTGTCCTCTGTCCTCGACTGCTGTGCCTGTCCATCCAGGCCTTGTGTTCCTACAAGTGTTTGACTTCGACTGCTGTGCCTGTTCGTGCAGGCCTTGTGTTCCTACAAGTGTTTAACTTCGATTGCTGTGCCTGTTAGAGATGTGAATCTGAACCAGAATCAGTTCCGATTTCAGTTCCGATTCACATCTCTAGTGCCTGTCCATCCAGGCCTTATGTCCCTAAGTGGGATTGACCGCTGTCCTCGACTGCTGTGCCTGTTCATCCAGGCCTTGTGTCCCAAGGTGGGATTGACCTCTGTCCTCGACTGCTGTGCCTGTCAGTCCGGGCCTTGTGTTCGTACAAGTGTTTGACCTCGATTGCTGTGCCTCTTCATCCAGGCCTTGTGTTCCTAGAAGGGATTGAACTCTGTCCTCGACTGCTTTGCCTGTTCATCCAGGCCTTGTGTCCCTAGGTGGGATTGACCTCTGTCCTCGACTGCTTTGCCTGTCAGTCCAGGCCTTGTGTTCGTACAAGTGTTTGACCTCGATTGCTGTGCCTGTCATTCCGGGCCTTGTGTTCCTGCAAGTGTTTGACTTCGATTGCTGTGCCTGTTCATCCAGACCTTGTGTCCCCAGGTGGGATTGATCTCTGTCCTCGACTGCTGTGCCTGTTCATCCAGGCCTTGTGTTCCTACAAGTGTTTGACTTCGATTGCTGTGCCTGTTCATCCAGACCTTGTGTCCCTAGGTGGGATTGACCTCTGTCCTCGACTGCTGTGCCTGTTCATCCAGGCTATGTTTACCTAGGTGGGATTGACCTCTGTCCTCGACTGCTGTGCCTGTTCATCCAGGCCGTGTGTTCCTACAAATGTTTGACATCGATTGTTGTGCCTGTCCATCCAGGCCTTATGTCTCTAGGTGGGATTGACCTCTGTCCTCGACTGCTGTGCCTGTTCATCCAGGCCTTGTGTCCCTAGGTGTGATTGACCTCTGTCCTCGACTGCTGTGCCTGTCCATCCAGGCCTTGTGTCCTACAAGTGTTTCACTTAGATTGTATGCCCTCTAGAGATAGGGAAATACCTACATTACCAGAGTGTAATCAACTATGAAGTACTGAAAACGTTTGAATATAAGAATATAAATAAATTAAGAAAAAAAAATTACTATCCCTGTCCATCCAGGCCTTATGTCCCTAGGTGGGATTGACCTCTGTCCTTGACTGTTGTGCCTGTTCATCCAAGCCTTTTGTCCCTAGGTGGGATTGACCTCTGTCCTCGACTGCTTTGCCTGTCAGTCCGGGCCTTGTGTTCGTACAAGTGTTTGACCTCGATTGCTGTGCCTGTTCATCCAGGCATGTGTTCCTACAACTGTTTGACCTCGATTGCTGTGCCTGTTCATCCAGGCCTTGTGTTCCTACAAGTGTTTGACCTCGATTGCTGTGCCTGTTCATCCAGGCCTTGTGTTCCTACAAGAGTTTGACATCGATTGCTGTGCCTGTTCATCCAGGCCTTGTGTTCCTACAAGTGTTTGACATCGATTGCTGTGCCTGTTCATCCAGGCCTTGTGTTCCTACAAGTGTTTGACCTCGATTGCTGTGCCTTTTCATCCAGGCCTTGTGTTAATACAAGTGTTTGACTTCTATTGCTGTGCCTGTTCATCCAGGCCTTGTGTCCCTAGGTGGGATTGACCTCTGTCCTCGACTGCTGTGCCTGTCAGTCCGGGCCTTGTGTTCCTACAAGTGTTTGACCTCGATTGCTGTGTCTGTTCATCCAGGCCTTGTGTTCCTACAAGTGTTTGACCCCGATTGCTGTGCCTGTTCATCCAGGCCTTGTGTCCCTAGGTGGTATTGACCTCTGTCCTCGACTCCTTTCCCTGTCAGTCCGGGCCTTGTGTTCCTACAAGTGTTTGACCTCGATTGCTGTGCCTGTTCATCCAGGCCTTGTGTTCCTTCAAGTGTTTGACCTCGATTGCCGTGCCCTTTCATCCAGGCTTTGTGTTCCTACAAGTGTTTGACTTCGATTGCTGTGCCTGTTCATCTAGGCCTTCTGTCCATAGGTGGGATTGACCTCTGTCCTCGACTGCTGTGCCTGTTCATCCAGGCCTTGTGTCCCTAGGTGGAACCTCTGTCCTCGACTGCTTTGCCTGTCAGTCCGGGCCTTGTGTTCGTACAAGTGTTTGACCTCGATTGCTGTGCCTGTTCATCCAGGCCTTGTGTTCCGACAAGTGTTTGACCTCGATTGCTGTGCCTGTTCATCCAGGCCTTGTGTTCCTACAAGTGTTTGACCTCGATTGCTGTGCCTGTTCATCCAGGCCTTGTGTTCCTACAAGTGTTTGACCTCGATTGCTGTGCCTGTTCATCCAAGCCTTGTGTTCCTACAAGTGTTTTACCTCGATTGCTGTGCCTGTTTATCCAGGCCTTGTGTCCATAGGTGGGATTGACCTCTGTCCTCGACTGCTGTGCCTGTTCATCCAGGCCTTGTGTCCCTAGGTGGGACCTCTGTCCTCGACTGCTTTGCCTGTCAGTCCGGGCCTTTTGTTCCTACAAGTGTTTGACTTCGATTGCTGTGCCTGTTCATCCAGGCCTTGTGTTCCTACAAGTGTTTGACTTCGATTGCTGTGCCTGTTCATCCAGGCCTTGTGTCCCTAGGTGGGACCTCTGTCCTCGACTGCTTTGCCTGTCAGTCCGGGCCTTTTGTTCCTTCAAGTGTTTGACTTCGATTGCTGTGACTGTTCATCCAGGCCTTGTGTTCCTGCAAGTGTTGGACTTCGATTGCTGTGCCTGTTCATCCAGACCTTGTGTCCCTAGGTGGGATTGACCTCTGTCCTCGACTGCTGTGCCTGTTCATCCAGGCCTTGTGTCCCTAGGTGGTATTGACTGCTGTGCCTGTTCATCCAGGCCTTGTGTTCCTACAAGTGTTTGACCTCGATTGCTGTGCCTGTCCATCCAGGCCTTATGTCCCTAGGTGGGATTGACCTCTGTCCTCGACTGCTCTGCCTGTTCATCAAGGCATTGTGTCCCTAGGTGGGATTGACCTCTGTCCTCGACTGCTGTGCCTGTTCATCCAGGCCTTGTGTCCCAAGGTGGGATTGACCTCTGTCCTCGACTGCTTTGCCTGTCAGTCCAGGCCTTGTGTTCGTACAAGTGTTTGACCTCGACTGCTGTGCCTGTTCATCCAGGCCTTGTGTTCCTACAAGTGTTTGACTTCGATTGCTGTGCCTGTTCATCCAGGCCTTATGTTCCTAAAAGTGTTTGACCTCGATTGCTGTGCCTGTTCATCCAGGCCTTGTGTCACTAGGTGGGATTGTCCTCTGTCCTCGACTGCTGTGCCTGTCCATCCAGGCCTTGTGTTCCTACAAGTGTTTGACCTCGACTGCTGTGCCTGTTCATCCAGGCCTTGTGTTCCTACAAGTGTTTGACTTCGATTGCTGTGCCTGTTCATCCAGGCCTTGTGTCCCTAGGTGGGATTGACCTCTGTCCTCGACTGCTGTGCCTGTTCATCCAGGCCTTTTGTCCCTAGGTGGTATTGACTGCTGTGCCTGTTCATCCAGGCCTTGTGTTCCTACAAGTGTTTGACCTCAATTGCTGTGCCTGTCCATCCAGGCCTTATGTCCCTAGGTGGGATTGACCTCTGTCCTCGACTGCTCTGCCTGTTCATCAAGGCATTGTGTCCCTAGGTGGGATTGACCTCTGTCCTCGACTGCTGTGCCTGTTCATCTAGGCCATGTGTCCCAAGGTGGGATTGACCTCTGTCCTCGACTGCTTTGCCTGTCAGTCCGGGCCTTGTGTTCGTACAAGTGTTTGGCCTCGACTGCTGTGCCTGTTCATCCAGGCCTTGTGTTCCTACAAGTGTTTGACTTCGATTGCTGTCCCTGTTCATCCAGGCCTTGTGTTCCTACAAGTGTTTGACTTCGATTGCTGTGCCTGTTCATCCAGGCCTTGTGTCCCTAGGTGGGATTGACCTCTGTCCTCGACTGCTGTGCCTGTCAGTCTGGGCCTTGTGTTCCTACAGGTGTTTGACCTCGACTGCTGTGCCTGTTCATCCAGGCCTTGTGTTCCTACAGGTGTTTGACTTCGATTGCTGTGCCTGTTAGAGATGTGAATCGGAACCAGAATCAGTTCTGATTTCAGTTCCGATTCACATCTCTAGTGCTTGTTCATCCAGGCCTTGTGTCCCTAGGTGGGATTGACCTTTGTCCTCGACTGCTGTGCCTGTCAGTCCGGGCCTTGTGTTCCTGCAAGTGTTTGACTTCGATTGCTGTGCCTGTTCATCCAGACCTTGTGTCCCTAGGTGGGATTGACCTCTGTCCTCGACTGCTGTGCCTGTTCATCCAGGCTATGTGTACCTAGGTGGGATTGACCTCTGTCCTCGACTGCTGTGCCTGTTCATCCAGGCCTTGTGTTCCTACAAGTGTTTGACATCGATTGCTGTGCCTGTCCATCCAGGCCTTATGTCTCTAGGTGGGATTGACCTCTGTCCTCGACTGCTGTGCCTGTTCATCCAGGCCTTGTGTCCCTAGGTGTGATTGACCTCTGTCCTCGACTGCTGTGCCTGTTCATCCAGGCCTTGTGTCCCTAGGTGGGATTGTCCTCTGTCCTCGACTGCTGTGCCTGTCCATCCAGGCCTTGTGTCCTACAAGTGTTTCACTTAGATTGTATGCCCTCTAGAGATAGGGAAATACCTACAGTACCTGAGTGTAATCAACTATGAAGTACTGAAAACGTTTGAATATAAGAATATAAATAAATTAAGAAAAAAAAATTACTATCCCTGTCCATCCAGGCCTTATGTCCCTAGGTGGGATTGACCTCTGTCCTTGACTGTTGTGCCTGTTCATCCAAGCCTTTTGTCCCTAGGTGGGATTGACCTCTGTCCTTGACTGCTTTGCCTGTCAGTCCGGGCCTTGTGTTCGTACAAGTGTTTGACCTCAATTGCTGTGCCTGTTCATCCAGGCCTTGTGTTCCTACAACTGTTTGACCTCGATTGCTGTGCCTGTTCATCCAGTCCTTGTGTTCCTACAAGTGTTTGACCTCGATTGCTGTGCCTGTTCATCCAGGCCTTGTGTTCCTACAAGTGTTTGACCTCGATTGCTGTGTCTGTTCATCCAGGCCATGTGTTCCTACAAGTGTTTGACCCCGATTGCTGTGCCTGTTCATCCAGGCCTTGTGTCCCTAGGTGGTATTGACCTCTGTCCTCGACTGCTTTCCCTGTTAGTCCGGGCCTTGTGTTCCTACAAGTGTTTGACCTTGATTGCTCTGCCTGTTCATCCAGGCCTTGTGTTCCTTCAAGTGTTTGACCTCGATTGCCGTGCCTGTTCATCCAGGCCTTGTGTTCCTACAAGTGTTTGACCTCGATTGCCGTGCCTGTTCATCCAGGCCTTGTGTTCCTTCAAGTGTTTGACCTCGATTGCCGTGCCTGTTCATCCAGGCCTTGTGTTCCTACAAGTGTTTGACCTCGATTGCTATGCCTGTTCATCTAGGCCTTGTGTTCCTACAAGTGTTTGACCTCGATTGCTGTGCCTGTTCATCCAGGCCTTGTGGCCATAGGTGGGATTGACCTCTGTCCTCGACTGCTGTGCCTGTTCATCCAGGCCTTGTGTCCCTAGGTGGGACCTCTGTCCTTGACTGCTTTGCCTGTCAGTCTGGGCCTTGTGTTCGTACAAGTGTTTGACCTCGATTGCTGTGCCTGTTCATCCAGGCCTTGTGTTCCTACAAGTGTTTGACCTCGATTGCTGTGCCTGTTCATCCAGGCCTTGTGTTCCTACAAGTGTTTGACCTCGACTGCTTTGCCTGTCAGTCCAGGCCTTGTGTTCCTACAAGTGTTTGACCTCGACTGCTTTGCCTGTCAGTCCAGGCCTTGTGTTCCTTCAAGTGTTTGACCTCTACGGTACAAAGTCAACATAGGTTGATATTGCAGATTTGGACTTGAGTAGCAGTATTCTTATTTCTGAGAGCTCTTCAAGTTCCTTTGTCATCAGCTGAAGTGCGTAAGTACAGTCGGAATTCACTAGACACCAACGGTATTCACTAGTCGCCAACGGAAACACCCCACTCTAGTGGTGAACCCTTTCTAGGGAGTCCTTTCCTGCAGAAAGGAAAGGGAACTCTCTCCTGGGACAGCCTGTCTTTCCCCTATCAAAACCACAGGGACCAGACTACCTCCACTCTGCCAGCCTGTCTTGCCCCTATCAGCTTTCTGCCACTCTGCTTTGCTGTCATACACCAGATGACTCACTTTACTCCTTGTAGTGTTCTTGCCACTCTCATGGTTCCTCAGTGTGTTGGTGCTAGTCTGCTTGCTATGTTCCCCCTTCATTGTCCTGTTGGATGCCAATGCCACTTGTCTTGCCGCTTTGCCTGTCATGCTGCCTTCGATGGTTCATGCATCTGCTATTGGTGCTCTCTTTTGAAGCTGTGGTGTGTTTTTGACATTCTCACTGCTGCTTTATGCCTCTGTTAAAGCACTTTTGCCACTTCTGGTACCCCTTTGCACCTTTCTAATGCCTTAGGCTATTCATGCCACTTTGGTGCCACTTTGCCACAGTCTAAGTACCTTGGAGCTCTTTTGTTGTTGTGATGATTGCTCCCCAGAAGTTTCATGAAAATTGATAAGAAAACCCCAATTCTGCAGCCAAAAATGGGCTGGAAATCCTTCCCCCATTGACTTTAATGGGAACCGGAAAACGTATTGACAGATCGACGTATGGAATTCTCCATAAGTCCGTATGGAACGGAAATGACCCCCAACGAATACGTATCACGAATACAACGAAAATATTTGGGCTGCACATCCCTAAAAGTTAGCTAGGAGGTTTAGGAAGTCCTCTACTTTACTGGGGTAACAGGTAATTGTACCACTCCTGTGTATCTACTAAAATGCCTCCCACTTATGCGAGTGAAGCATTTGCACACACATGTGCACATCACAGGGGCAGATTGTGGGAAAATAGTGGCCTGGGGGATTTTTCTCCATACTGGCCCATGGGTACCCAATTACACATACAATTTGGTGAGTCACCAAATACAGAATAAAGGGATCATAAAATATACACAGAAATGCACAGACAAACTGAACTGGAAATCATAACAAATTAGACTGTATGTAATGCAACAATGGAAAAACAGAAAATACCATCATTCCTCATAAAACATCAAACAATAAAATCAAGAACTATAAAACATCACAATAGGAAAATCATACTAAAAATATATATTTCAAAACTACTGATGAATAGAACCTCCAGTAATTTAACTCAGGGAAATTTTCAAAAATTTGTATATAACACCAATAAAATATTTCAAAATAAGGATTTTAAAAAGCCCCTGCTGTCCCCTTCTGTGGGAGCTCTTGATTTCCAGTCACCCTGATATTGTCGAGGATTAGGAGGTAATCCTCTCTCTCTCACACATACTCACATGTCTATTTTCTCTCACATATACACTGTCACATACATACACATTCATGCTCTTATATCCACCATAACCTCTCGCTCTCACTGATACTGACACACTCTCAGGCTCTAAGCCACTCTCTCCCCCTCCACACACAAACTCTTACTCCCTTGGATTTTCTCATACACACTCATGCTCTCACACTCACTGGCTCCCTCACATACACACAAACCCAGGCAAGCTCCCAGTCATTCTCTCACACACATACACACACATTGACCCCCAGGCAGGCTCCCATTCATTTTCACACCAATCCCTCCCCATCCCCCAGGCATGCACATATTCATTCTCACACACACACACAGACCCCCAGGCAGGCACCCATGCATTCACACACATACACCCCCAGGCAGAGTCCCCTCTCTCTTTTGCCAGCAACCTCGGAACCTCTCTCATTCCTCTGCTGCCACCGTCACTGCTGCCACATGGCTATTGGGGAGGTGCCAATTGCTGCTACTGACACTGAAGCCCATTCTGCTGCCTCCTCTGTGCAGGCCACGTGGGCTTCCACTTTCTCCATGCTGATCTCGTATATTGTGAGATCCGCATAGAGAAAGTGCTATTCTTGCACATTCTCAAAGATTACATGTGCCAATCATTAAAAAGTAATTTATTTATTTTTTACCTTTGCTGTCTGCTCTTAGTTTTTTAATTGGTTGGTCACAGGCTTTTTTTTTCCACCTTTCCCTTTCTTATTTTTTTTTTGCAAATTCCTTTTATATTGTCTTTTTTTCTGTTTCTTTTCTCTCCATCTTCTTCCCTCAAACACAGTCAGATTCTCTTTCTCACATGCATTTCTCTCTCACACACACACATAGGCTCTCACTGTCACATGCTGTCTCTCATACAATCATTCATACACACAGTCTCTCTCTTGCACATGCTGTCTGACTCTCACACACACAGGCTCTCTCTCACTCCCACATGCTGTCTTGCTCAAGCACAGGCTCTCACTGTCACATGCTGTCTCTCATACAATCATTCATTCACACAGGCTCTCACTGTCACATGCTGTCTCTCTCACACACACAGAGGCTCTCACATGCTGTCTCTGTAAAATTCAAGTCCTCACTCTCACACACAATCTCTCAACTCATCTCATACACACACACACACACACACACACACACACACACACACACTCTACAGACCCTCAGCCTCTCTCTCACCTCTGGGCCTCCTCTTCGTGGGTTGCCACAGGATGGGCTCTATAGCGGCCCTGATCTTCTCGGGCCGCCGCGGCCCTGCTACGGGGTCTCTTCCTTTTCTTGGGCCGCTGCGACTTGGGATTCATGGCAGCCCGTAAGCGCTGCTCCTCTTCTGCATGCGCTAATGCTCCTCCTCCTTCCTGCCCACGTGGCTCCGGCAACATTTACTTCCGGTGCCACACAGGCAGGAAGGAGGAGGAGCATCAGTGCGTTTAAACGCAATCTTTTTCTTCGGGCCGTGGTGACGTGAGCCTTACCACAACCCTGCCGATCTGCCTGTTGCAGCGCCGCATGAGCCTCCCTGCGCCCGGGGGCATTGGCTCCCCTCAGGATACCACTGCTCGCGGCACCCCAGGCCCAGGCCTAGTGCTTCCACCAGCCCTGCCCGCAGGTTTCTCTTCGGGCCGCAGCGGCAGCAGACCCTCTTCTTGTCTTTGGCCAGGAAGTTTAAAAAAAAAAAAGAATCACGTGATGGGAGCGACCGGCCCACCGGGGGAAGCCCGATCCCCCAATTGGCCAATCGCCCCTGCACATCACTATAAAGTTGTGCGCACATGTACGCGCATATAGCCGATTTTATACCAGGTGAACGTATATGCACATATGTTATAAAATAGTCTTGTCCGTGTGCATGAGCAGGCAAATGCATTGCGGTTCTTAAAATTCACCTCTTGGTCTTTATCCTATGCCTTCTTAAATTCCAGTACTGTTTTTTCTCTACCATCTTGAGTGGAAGGACATTCCAGATATTCACCATCCTTTCCATAAAAAAAATATTTTCTGGCATTGGTCCTGAAACTGGCCCCTTGGGAGATTCATATCATACCCCCTAATTCCATATCAGTCCCAAGCTTGCCCAGAATCTATTGTAGTCCCTGCTAGTATTCCCAACAATTTAGGGTGTTATATTTGTTTAAATCCTTCCTTTGCCTTTACCCCACCTTTTTTGTGGGATATGTCCAAGGGATATAAATTTTCCTCTGAGCATGTGTAAAAGGTCTTTCCGCTGTGCAGGTTTCTCTAGAGAACTGATCAGATTCTGTTTACTCTTCTGGTAGGCTGGCCCAAGAGTTAGAAGTGAGGAGTTTTGGAAGTAGTGAGAAAAAGGAATTTAGAATTATGAGAAGTAAAGATGTTTGTTACTGCTATCCAGTATGGATCACTTCCTGATGGAAGGGTAAACCCCTGTCTCTGGGAGGATTGAGTTCTTGAGGGTCCTTTCTTCTTTGCACCTAGTTAACAGCAAAAGAGAAGATCTGGGGATCTGTGATTGTGAAGAGATTTTTTGTAGAGCCAGGAGGGTCTTCATGAGCTGTAGATAGACTGGGCAAACTAGTAATTTCATTGTCACACATGTTATAAAATCCCCTGACTTACGTGTGTAAAAGCCAACTTACGGGGGATAAATATGTCTAAATTACACAAAAAAAAAATCTATTCTCATAGCTCCTTAAAATTCAAAAATGCAAGTATATTATTTGTGCACACTCATCCAGCTAAATTCTGGCTTATCTAGCTAAGTATAAGTAACACTTTTACAACTAATTAGATGGAGAAATTTGAACTCATCCAGATAAATAGCACTTTTGTTTTAGACTTATCCAGCTATCTTACATACCCAGATAAATCAGAAAAGTGCTAATTAGACGGACACCGCGCTTTTCCGACAAATCTGGCTAAGTGCGGCTACTTTGCCGCATAAATCTGAATTCATCCAGAAAAGTCCAAACTTGCATGGGTAACAGGGTGGTTTTTTTTTTTTTTGTTTTGTTTACATACCACAAGCATGTGTGCGTGTGCATCTGTACTCGTATTTTATAACTTGCATATAAAATACAATAGTAACTTTGCGTGTGCCCACATACACGCGTAAATTGGTGCATAGGAGCAGTTTTGAAAGTTATCCTCCTTATGGTTTATTTTGGTTTGATTCATTTGCTAGATTAAAAAATGTTACATGAATAAATCCACCAAACAAAAAACAAAAGAGAAAACGCCCCCATGGCTTCTGTTCCTCCCCCCTTTTACCCATTCCATATCTAAAAAGGACAGGGACAATCCCCAGTCACTCCTTCACTGCAGTGGCTTCAGGCAAGGCCTGCCCCATTATGCTTTATAGCCATAAAGGAAAGCAGTACACCCATAAAACAAGATGCCCCTTTTATCTGGGCTTCAGCTAAGGAAGGGGTAAGAGGTACAGAGGTGATGGGGGCACATGGGTTTTTAAAACATTTTTTGCAAAATAGTATGGCTATTTGGCTTTGCCATTGTGAAAACCAATGAATTTTTGGGGTTTTGGACAGAGTAGGAATTTTGTTTGAAATAAATCAAACCTAGCAATCCTTATTCATTTTAAGTGAATACATATCCTTAATAACCGCCACTCCATAGTGATAATGACAGTTGTCTGGGGTTTGGGAAGGTACCTCTTAAGACCAGTGACCTTGACTATATCTGTATGGAAAAGCAATATATATTTCTTTTTTTTAAATGTGTAACCCACTCATAATCCATTGCTCAAGGCAGTTTACAATAAAATGCATAAAAATCCAAATGATTTGCTCATACCTCGCTACTTATATACAACAGATTAAGACACTCATTATCTGCAAGACTGTTGCTCAAATCAATGAACATCTATCCCAGAGCTTTCCAAACTTTTCATGTTGGTGACACACTTTTTAGACAAACATAATTTCGGGACACAGTAATTCAGTTTACTAGCAAACCAGAGGTTAAAGGTTAAACGAACAAAATGTATTTCGACAATTTATGTATGTTTCCCTAAATATATACATAATAAAATGTTTCACGACACAACCTATCTTGTGAAAATCTTTCATTTATATTAAAAATATATAATATTCCAAGATTAATGTTATTGTTATAATTTATGAGTAACAATAATAAAACAAAGTTATTGTGTTATTCAATTTACCTCTTTAATGAGATATATGAGCTTGATGGGATGAACACAGATTTGAATATTTGGTGTTAATAAGAAAGTCCAAAGGGTCTTCTGCGTAATTTTAAAAAGCTGGCCAGTTTCACACTATAAAATTATTTGATAGCCTCATTCAACTAATTCTATATGGCTATGAGAGTGAAGACTGGAATTTATAGGAAGGGACAGAATGTCAATATAAATCCTGCACCTCCAGTTCTGTAACTCTGTGCATCCACTGAAATTCCCCCAAACAATGGAGCTTGAATGTTTCCCTTACAGCTCATCATACTAAAAGATGTTTTCAAATTCTGGTGTCACCTCACAGTAACAGCAGCACAAACACCTTCCACTGCCAGGCACATTGTGAACGAAAATAAAACCTCGCAAAAAAAAAAAGACACTCAAAATCTATACTGCAATCCCATCATAACATAACAGTAATAACACCAAGGACTCTAACAACATTAACCCTACCTGTGAAAAAGCAAGGGTAAATATTATACTGGGTCCTAGAATACCAATACACCACCTACTGAGGAAACAAAACAAACCCGATTGCTATAGATCCCTATGCTAGCGAATTTCTCATCATGGTCACACACACAGAGCAGAGACAGACCCTCACCAAATACAGAATACAAAATAAAGGAGCACAAATTAGACAAAAACTGAAATGGAAACCCCAAGAAGCCAGACTCTGTGTATTAATAATGGAAAAACAGAACCATCATTCCTCATAAAACAAATAAAATCAAGAAACATAAAGCATCAGTTATAATAGTAAAACCATACTAATAAAAGAATATTTTAAAACTACTGATAAATAGAATTTCTATTCATTAAAATCATATACTTTTTTTACAATTTCCTAAACACCAATAAAATATTTCAAAACAGCACATACCCTGTTTCCCCGAAAATAAGACAGTGTCTTATATTAATTTTTGCTACCAAAGATGCACTAGGCCTTATTTTCAGGGGATGTCTTATTTTTCCATGAAGAAGAATTCACATATATTGTTGAACAAAAAAATGAACATTTATTATATTCTGAATAGTTGTCTGGTTATGCTGGTTTGTGATGACAACTAACTGTGAATCCTGCAGGGTAAAAAAATCACAGCTGCATGCTCTGGTGTTCTGTGCGACGGGCATGCTCCCAAATAAAAACTTTGCTAGGTCTTACTTTCGGGGGAGGTCTTATATTTAGCAATTCAGCAAAACCTCTACTAGGTCTTATTTTCGGGGGATGTCTTATTTTCGGGGAAACAGGGTATATCAAATAACACCGAATAATTAAAACTAATAAGGATTTTAAAAAGCCCCTGCTGTCCATACGTAGGAGCTCTTGATTTCCAGTCACCCTGATATTGTCAAGGATTAGGAGGTTATCCTCTCTCTCTCACACATACTCACATTTCCATTCTCTCTCACACATATACTGTCACATACATACACATTCATGCTCTTATACCCACCATAACCTCTCGCTCTCACAGACACTGACACACTCTCAAGCTCTAAGACACTCTCTCTCCCTCCACACACACACCCCCACACAAACTCTTACTCCCCTGGATTTTCTCATACATACTCTGTCTGGCTCCCTCACATACACACAAACACACACACCTAGGCAAGCTCCCAGTCATTCTCACACACTGAAACTGACCCCCAGGCAGGCTTCCATTCAATTTCACACGACTCCCTCAGGCATGCACACATTCATTCTCACACACACAGACCCCCAGGCAGGCACCAATTCATTCTCACACACACATACACCACACACAGGCCGGCACCTATTCTCACACATACAAACCCCAGGAAGACACCCATACATTCTCATACACAGACACACCCTCAGGCAGGCACACACTAAAGGCAAACCCCCTCTCTTTCTTTTGCCAGCAACCTCGGAGCCTCTCTCATTCCTCTGCTGCCACTGTCACTGCTGCCGCATGGCTATTGGGGAGGCGCTGATTGCTGCTATTGGCACTGAAGCCCATTCTGCTGCGTCCTCTGTGCAGGACCCGTGGGTTTCCACTTCCTCCATGTTGATCTCGTACATTGTGAAATCTGCATAGAGAAAGTGCTACTCTTGCACATTACCAAAGATTACATGTGCCAATCAGTAAAAAGTAATTTATTTCTTTTTTTTTACCTTTGCTGTCTGATCTTAGTTTTCTAATCGGTTGGTCACAGGCTTTTTTGTTCCACCTCCCCTTTCTTATTTTTTTGCCAATTCCTTTCATATTGTCTTTTTTTCTATTTCTTTTCTCTCCATCTATCTTCTTCCCTCAAACATTCAGTCAGGTTCTCATTCTCACATGCTTTCTCTCTCTCACACACTCACAGGCTCTCTCTCATACAATCATTCATACGGTCTCTCTCTTGCACATGCTGTCTGACTCTCACACACCCAGGCTCTCTCTCACACCCACATGTTGTCTTGCTCAAGCACAGGCTCTCACTGTCACATGCTCTCTCTCATACAATCATTCATACACAGTCTCTCTCTTGCACATGCTGTCTGACTCTCACACACCCAGGCTCTCTCTCACTCCCACATGCTGTCTTGCTCAAGCACAGACTCTCAATGTCACATGCTCTCTCTCATACAATCATTCATACACACAGGCTCTCACTGTCACATGCTGTCTCTCTCACACACACACACAGGCTCTCTCACATGCTGTCTCTGCAAACATTCAGGTCCTCACTCCCACACACAATCTCTCAACTCAGCTCACAGACGCACACAATCTCTCAACTCAGCTCACAGACGCACACAATCGCTCAACTCACCTCACAGATGCACACAATCGCTCAACTCAGCTCACAGACGCACACAATCGCTCAACTCACCTCACACACGCACTCTACGGGCCCTCAGCCTCTCTCTTACCTCTGGGCCTCCTCTTCACGGGTCGCTGCAGGATGGGCTCTGCAGCGGCCCTGATCTTCTCGGGCCGATCGCGGCGGCTATGCTACCGGGCCTCCTCCTCTTCTCTCCCCGCTGCAACAACGCTGCTGCTCCTCTTCTGGACGCGGCTGACGCTCCTCCCCCTTTCTGCCCGTGCGGCTCCGGCAACATTTTTCTTCCGGGGCCGCATGGGCAGGAAGGAGGAGGAGCACCTGCACGTTTCGACGTGACCTTTTTCTTCTTCGGGCCGTGGTGAGGTGAGCTCCACCACGGCCTTGCCGATCTTCCTGCTGTACAGCACAGCGATATTTTACTGCTCAGCCGCCAGTGGGATGAGCTCCACCGGCGGCTGCATTGGCTCCCACTTGCCGGTGTGTCACGTGCACCGGGCTTGCGCGACACACCGGCACACCTCAGGCGACACACCAAAGTGTCGCGACACACACTTTGGAAAGCTCTGATCTATCCTATCAACTAAAACTGGAAAAGTTGCTGTTCACTGCATATACTAAAACAAGCAAATGCTTTTATGAACAAATAATATGTTCTTAGCTTCTTGTGAAAATAGCTGCGTGCAGGTGTCTAGATGCAATAGAAACTGCCCTTTCTCTGATCTCTACAAAGTGAGTCAACTGTGCTGAAGGAACATTAAGAAAGCCTCGTTGGGTTGATCTAAGCATACATGTGGGATTATAAATATGCAGCATGGCATTAATCCATGGCAATGTATTGTTACTCAAAAGCTTATGAGTCAACATGGCCATTTTATATTTAATTCTCCATTCAACTGGCAACCAGTGGAAGTCATACAGAATGGGTGTAATGCAATCTCGGATTTTTATGCCAGTCAAAATGCAAGCTGCTGAATTCTGAATAATTTGGAGAGCCCTCAGGGAATTTGCTGGAATACCAATGAGGATTGAACTGAATTAGTCAAGAAAACAATGCTTGGAGTACTGTACAAAAACAAGCTAGGCCCAGCAGGTGCTTAAGTCTCTGCAGCAAATGTAGCTTGCAAAAATGCTGCTTTGACAACCGAATACATGTAGGCAGACAGAGAAAGTTAATTGTGACACAAATGGGAATCTGATGACTCAAAACTGAAAATGGTTGAGATATCCTTGGATGATGATTGCTTAAGAATGATCCTTGGTCTTTTGCAGATTCAAAGCCACTGCTTCACTGCTGAAAGACAAATTGATAGTAGGTTAAAGGTAGCTGTCCATGTGGACATTACGGGAACAAAGAACTGTATGTCATCAGCATACAGTCTATATCCTGCAGCAAAACCAGCAAATTGGAGCTATATAGTTATTAAAAAGCGTGGTCAATAAGGTAGACACCTGAGGGACTCCAGTGGTAACTGAATACCAACTCCTATTTGCCGGGATCAACCAGCAAGGTAAGAAGTGAACCATTTTAACACAGTACCTAATATTCCACATTCCCTTAGATGGTAAATCAGAATCTGATGGTTTACAGTGTCAAATACTGCAAATATATCTAGCAAAATGAAAACCACCATTGAATCTGTGACTGAATGCATCAATAATGGATAGTAACAAGGTGTCTGTGTTGAGAGTCTTGCAGAAACCAAATTAAAATTAGTCAAGAATAGAATGTTCCTGAATAAAGTAATTTAACTGTCTTAAAAACTAACCACTTTTGTTAAGAAAGGTAGAGAGGAGATGGGATGATATTTTGCAAAACCTGCGGGATCTAAAGATTTTTTCCAACAGTGGTTGGACTGAAGTATGTTTTAAGCTAGAAGGGAAACTGCTAGGGATGTGAATCGTTTTTTGACGATTTAAAAAATCGTCCGATATATTTTAAATCGTCAAAAATCGTTAGAGGCACGATACAATAGGAATTCCCCTGATTTATCGTCAAAAATCGTAAATCGGGGGAAGGGGAGTGGAAGGGGGAGGGCGGGAAAACCGGCACACTAAAACAACTCTAAAACCCACCCCTACCCTTTAAAATAAATCCCCCACCCTCCCGAACCCCCCAAAATGTTTTTAAATTACCTGGGGGTCCAGTGGGAGGGGTCCCGGTGTGATCTTCCACTCTCGGGCCACGGCTGCGTTAATAGAAATGGCGCCGGCGCTACCTTTGCCAGGGCAAAAGTAGTGTCATGTGGTGTCAGGGATTATCTGTCTTTCATTCTTAGAAGGCAGTTTCTAGAGATGTGAATCGTGTGATCGATCGTCTTAACGATCGATTTTGGCTTGGGGGAGAGGGAATCTGATCGTCGCGGTTTTGTTTTTTTAAAAATCGTTTAAATCGTAAATTGGGGGAGGGCGGGAAAACCGGCACACTAAAACAACCCTAAAACCCACCCCGACCCTTTAAAATAAATCCCCCACCCTCCCGAACCCCCCCAAAATGTTTTAAATTACCTGGTGTCCAGTGGGAGGGGTCCCGGTGTGATCTTCCACTCTCGGGCCACGGCTGCGTTAATAGAAATGGCGCCGGCGCTACCTTTGCCCTGATGACAGGGCAAAGGTAGCGCCGGCGCCATTTTGGTTCCTGTCCCCCAACGTCACAAGCGCAGGAGATCGCTCCCGGACCTGCCAGGGCAAAGGTCCTGCCAGGGCAAAGGTAGCACTGGCGCCATTTCTATTAATGCAGCCGTGGCCCGAGAGTGGAAGATCACACCGGGACCCCCCCCAGTGGACCCCAGGTAATTTAAAACATTTTGGGGGGGTTCGGGAGGGTGGGGATTTATTTTAAAGGGTCAGGGTGGGTTTTAGGGTTGTTTTAGTGTGCCAGTTTTCCCGCCCTCCCCCAATTTACGATTTAAACGATTTTTAAAAAAACAAAACCGCGACGATCAGATTCCCTCCCCCCCCCCAGCCAAAATCGATCGTTAAGACGATTGATCACACGATTCACATCTCTAGAAACTGCCTTCTAAAATGAAAGACAGATAATCCCTGACACCACATGACAAATGTCATCTCTAATAGCCTTCAAGGGAACAGTTTGTGTAAGGGTTTAGTGGGCTGGAGGACGAATTCATTGCTTCATTAGTCTGAATTGGTCCCATTTTGTCTCTACACTTTAAGAGAGCCAGAGACCAATTGATGGTAGTGGGAAAACTAGCACATATTTTATCAGTTTTCTCCACAAAATAATGAGCAAACTCATCATAGCGAGATGAAACCAAGTCTGAATACATACACAGTGAGGGGTGGTACAAGTCACAGGTAAGATTTTTCACTAATCAGAAAAGCTCTCTTGCAAGCTGTTTCCAGTCTACTGAAGTCATTAGGAGTAGGAAGATTGTAACCTCAGTCATCTTTCTTTATTTCTCAAGTGGTGATTTATATACTGCTAGTTCAATCAGTGAATGAGACTTGCACTAGCGACGCTCAGCTCTGTGCGTCATGGAAGATAGGAACAAGCAGACAGAACCTGAAGGAGAAGCTGTGTCTGGCTGAATTCACTTTGGTTTACTGTTTAGGATGCAACCAACTAAAGACCAGGGACTGAGTCCAGCATACTAAGGCTCACTCAGCTCCACAGGGTAATATGAATTATATCACAAATTATTGTTTCTCTAGTTATAATTTGCCATATTTACCCAATCTGGACTATTGCTATTCCTGTAAGTGTTAGAGGTAAAAGAGTTATCTGCACAGCAAGCAAGCCGCATATACACATAAGATCAATTTAAGGGCTTGGCAAATACAATGCTAAATAAAATGTGTTTCCTTCAAATTTAGTGCTTTTAAAAAATATAAGAACATAAGAACATGCCATACTGGGTCAGACCAAGGGTCCATCAAGCCCAGCATCCTGTCTCCAACAGTGGCCAATCCAGGCCATAAGAACCTGGCAAGTTCCCAAAAACTAAGTCTATCCCATGTTACTGTTGCTAGTAGAGATGTGAATCGGAACCGGAATCAGTTCAGATTCCGGTTCACATCGTGGGGTTTTTTTTTCGTCTGGCCCGATCGGGGTTTTGTTTATCGGCTGCGCCCGAGCCGATAAACAAAAAACCCACCCCAACACTTTAAAACTAATCCCTTAGCTTCCTCCACCCTCCCGACCCCCCAAAAACATTTTACAGGTACCTGGTGGTCCAGTGGGAGTCCCGGAGCGATCTCCCGCTCTCGGCCCGATCGGGGTTTTGTTTATCGGCTGCGCCCGAGCCGATAAACAAAAAACCCACCCCAACCCTTTAAAACTAATCCCTTAGCTTCCCCCACCCTCCCGACCCCCACAAAACATTTTACAGGTACCTGGTGGTCCAGTGGGAGTCCCGGAGCGATCTCCCGCTCTCGGCGCCATCTTTAAAAATGGCGCGGGCCATCCAGTGCTCCTTCCATGTGACAGGGGCCGGCCAATGGCACGGATACCCTGTCACATGGTAAGGGCAAAGGGCCATCGGTGCCATTTTGATTAGTGGCAGCCGACGGCCCGGGAGCGGGAGATCGCTCCCGGGATCCCCACTGGACCACCAGGTACCTGTAAAGAGTTTGGGGGGGGGGGAAGCTAAGGGATTATTTTTGTGTGCCGTTTTTCCCGCCCTCCCCCAAAACGATAAGAGAACCCCTACGAACAATATCCTGGGGTTTTCCTATCGTTTTGGGGGAGCCCCCGATTTCTGATGATTTTGAAAATATCGTACGATATTTTCAATCGGCCAAAGCCCGATTCACATCCCTAGTTGCTAGTAATAGCAAAGTCTATTTTCTAAGCCAACTTAATTAATAGCAGGTAATGGACTTTTCCAAGAACTTATCCAATCCTTTTTTAAACCCAGCTACACTAACCACATCCCCTGGCAACAAATTCCAGAGTTTAATTGTGCATTGAGTGAAAAAGAACTTTTTCCGATTAGTTTTAAATGTGCTACATGCTAACTTCATGGAGCGCCCCTAGTCCCTCTATTATCCGAAAGAATAAATAACTGATTCACATTTACCCATTCTAGACCTCTCATGATTTTAAACACCTCTATCATATCCCCCCTCAGCTGTCTCTTCTCCAAGCTAAAAAGTCCTAACATCTTTAGTCTTTACTCATAGAGGAGCTGTTCCATCCCCTTTATCATTTTGGTCACCCTTCTTTGTACCTTCTCCATCGCAACTATATCTTTTTTGAGATGAGGCGACCAGAATTATACACAGTATTCAAGGTGTGGTCTCACCACTGTTGCGCAGGAAGTGGACCCTTGGCCTGGAGCAGGATTGGTGCTGCCCTCTAGGTGGCCCTAGGGGGCTCCTGCTGCCAGGAGGCGGAGCACACAGGAAGACAGAGGCAAGCTGGGACTTCGCCAATAACAATCCAGTCTTCCCGTGGGTTGAGCCCTTGGGTACCCAGACCGCCTGGACTTAGGTGGCCTCTGGGGCTTTCTTGGAGAGGTGACGCGGGACAATGAGAAAGGAGAGTGTCCGAGTGGAAAGCCAAGATCAGATCCAGAATATTGATCCAGAGGATGGTCTGAAGTGTCAGGCAGGGTGTAGCTGGGTCAGGTTCCAGAAGGTCAAGCCACACGTGGTCAGGTCCAAGGCAAGGGTCAGTTCTGGAAGGTCAAGCCACACGTAGTCAAATCCAAGGCGAGGGTCAGTTCCGGAAGGTCAAGCCGCAGATATACACGGAGCAGGAACACAGGACTCTGGAGAGACATGGGACAGGAGCAGACAAACACTGGAACGGAACACTGGAATGGATTCAGGAGCAGGAGTGGAAGGCAACTCGCACACTCTGCGGTGTCGACCTGTTGCCAAGGTGAGGGGCTGAGGTGCAGGCCCTCGTTTAAATACCAGTTTGGGCAGCATCATCTGTATGCGCCATGGAGCAGTTTGCTGCCCTGGGCCCTTTAAAGGGCCGGGCGGTCCACATGCGCATAGGGGCGGAGCTGATGTGGAGGAGGATGCAGAGCCCCGTCGTGCAGCGAGCTGGGAGACCGAGGACCCCGAAGGTCCTGGGGATGATGCCATGGAGCGCAGCAGGAGAGGTCAGCCTGGGCCCTGCTGGAACGAGAGCAGCAGGCCTGGGCACAGGTCTAGCGTGAACGGGACGCACAACAGCCATGGAGTGATACAGAGGCATTATGACATTTTCCATTTTATTCACCATTCCCTTTCTAATAATTCCCAACATTCTGTTTGCTTTTGACTGCCGCAGCACACTGAACCAACTTAACATTACTATGCATTGGAAGATTTCACACAAAAAAGCTACACAAAAAAAATCTGTTTTTTTGATACAGTTTTGAATACCAGATTTACATGAGGCATAAATTAGAGCACCATGCAAAAAACTTGCTCAAAGCAAAGTGTGCCCTTTAAAAAGATGTGCCAGTGGAAGGTGGTCCTTAAAACGGACCCGAAGACTTGTGACATTAGTGGGGATTATAGCAAAGTAAATATACATTTGGCCTAGACATGCTAAACAGATGGCGCAGGCTTGAGGCACGAGGGAAGACAGTGGTTGCTACTGCAGTAGCCCCTGCCAGTCAAAGAGTGGGGTGCCAGGGCATACCCAGGAAGTGCTCCTCTGAGCTGCCAGGGCATACCATTTAGGAGGAGAAGTGTAAAAGGCCTCTAAAGGAGAAAAATGGGAGGAGGGGGGGAAAAATAAGTAAAATAAGAGCTTATACATATACATTTAGGGGTAGATGCGCGTGCATGTTATAAAATCGGGGATCGGCGCACGCAAGGGGGTGCACAATTGTGCACCTTGTGTGTGCTGAACCACGCTGCCTTCCCCCATTCCCTCCCAGGCTGCTCTGACATCGGAGCAGCCTGCGAGGGAACTTCCCTTCCCCCTAGCCTGACCTTCCCACCCCTACTCTAACCCCCTCCCCCCCCCCCCCCCCAACTTCTCTTATCTTTTGCGACTGCCTCCGGACAGGCGCAGGTTGCACGTGCGAACAGCCTGCCAGCATGCGATCCTCCAACACAGCAGCAATGGTCGCTGTGTCGGAGGCCTCTGGCCCTGCCCCCAGACCGCCCCTTTTTGCAAGCCTCTGGATTTACACACGTGTCGCTGGGCCTTTAAAATCCGGCCCATAATTATACATTTAAAAAGGGTAAGTTTTACAACACTGAACAGTATCCATTATTTAACCTGTTGTGCTGTACAATGCATTCCAAACATCACACTCTTCAAGTTATCTATAAATAGTTTCCTCTGGAGTAGTGAGATACAAGATTTACATACTTTTTACAAAGTGAATATATGATAGAGCTGTCAGGATTCTGGTACCTCTTTTATTGGACTCTGAAGGCCAAACTGCTATATTTCCTCTACGTCAGGTGGAAGGGCCTGCCAAATTACTAACACATCTGTGATCAGTTACTCTGCTGACTTTTAAATAGTCTAAGAAGAATCAGAAAACTATCCCACATAAGGCCTATAAAAAATTTTCAATATACTAAGCTTGTGAGCTGCCCTAGAAAACATTTTGGAATGAGTTGGTGCTTGTCTTCTAATTTTAGTTTATATGAGAGAGATGGGAAGAGAAGTGTCAGTATAAATGGCCATTGATCCAGACCTGGAAGTACTTTATGTTTCTTATGGCAATTAATGTTTCATCATAAAGATGCCTCCTTGAAAATGTAAACATTTTTACTTTATAATGAATTTGTATTTAAAAAAAAAAGTATATATATATATATATATATCTCAATAGAAAAAATGGTTGCATCACACAGGCACATAAAATAAAACATTTGTTCTGCATTCCCCATAAATCCTTTTGCAGCCATCAATAAAGGTTCTTTTAGCTTAGGACATCTGACATCTTAAATCATATAAAACCAAGAGATGAAAGCTTGAAAAATTCAGGGCAATCCCACTGAATTCTGTCAAATTACTTCTCTCAGCAAAGTGCACAAAAACTAAGCCACTAGGATTTAGAATTAAGAAGAAAAGATTTCTCAGATGAATAAGGCCATTTCATGACTCCCAAGACTCACTAACCAATAGCCCTATAATAAGTCCACGTCCGTCCCTTAAATTCAAAATCACATTACAAGAAGATTCATTTTATCAATTACAATTGTACAACTGCAGTCAACAGGCACAATCTGTACTTTTTAATTCCTCAGTGCTCTGGAATCTATATATCCATGGGAACACTGTCCCAAGATATTGACTATGGTTTTCTGTAAATCTTAACAAAAAATATCAGTTCTTAAAAATAATTGCATAATGAGAAGTTAGTTTTGAAATGTGATTTTCTTGATAACTTAAATGCTGCTATTTCTGTGTACACAAACCATCTTGCATTTACTTGTGAAACAGATATGCCCATCACCAAGTTCAACATGGCTAAACTAGATCTCCTTATTCTTCCAACACACCTTCTCTCCTCTCCTCTCCCAGTCATTGTAAACACTATTACTCTTCCCATCCCCTCGACCAATAATCTTTGGGTTATTTTCAACTCTTCTCACATTCTGATTACATCCACAACACCGCTAAGAAATGTCATTCCTTTTTCTAAATCACCAATTTCTGTTCCTTCCTCTCCATGTATACTGTCAGAGCTCTTATTCTCTCATGTCACCTAGACAACTAAATGGCCTCTCCATTACAGGCTGTACAAAGTTCAGTGGCATAACTAATCTAACACTGAAGTCATCATATTTGGGAACTCTTCAGAATTCTAAATTAATTCCTGGGTCTCCGGGCCAACATCCGAAAACTCCAGGTGCCCTGCTGCAGAAGGCCAGAAGAAAAATGGTCAGCAGTAGTGCGGGCTCAAAGAAGGAGAAGCGTCAGCACCTGTGCCTCAGGAAAAACATTAACAGCAAGACGAGCAGAAGCATTGCCCTCCCCCGTGGAAAACAAGGGACTGCAGATGCAGGAGGAGGAGCAACAGCGTCAGGCCGTGCACCAAAAATAAAACAGGGCAGAGCAGCCCAACAATGCAAGTGGAGGAGGAAGTAGAGCGCATGTCCCATGCTAATGAGAATCAAAGTGAGAAAAGAGAATGAGAGTGCATGTGTGTGTAGAAGAGGGAGCAAAGTAAATGAGTATATGGGTGTGGAAAAGGGAAGGAGTAAATGTGCATGTATATGTATGGAAGAGGAAGAGGAGTGTGTGTGGAGGGAAAGAAGTGAACGTGCATGTATGTGTGGAAGAAGGAGAGAAGTGAATGTGTGTGTGTGGACAAGGGAGAGGTGAGTGAGTGTGTGAGAATGAGAAAATATGTGCATGAGTGAACATGTGAGTGTGCTAGTGTGTGAAAGAGAAAGTTTGTGTGCATGCTGCTACCACTCTTTCCTCCCTTCCCCCCACAACAATCTCAGAGTGACAGGAAATCCCAGGTTTGGCCATTATGATCATGTAACCCTCTTCTCAAATCACAACACTGTCTCCCTATGTGCTTCTACATAAAATTTAAGCTTCATATGCTTGCCTATAATTTTTGGTCTATAAGAAGTATGTAAACCGGCTTGATATAATTTACGAAAGTTCGGTATACAAAAAAGTTAAATAAAATAAATAAAATATAAGTGTATTCACTCTGCAGCTCTTCACTACCTTTCCTCGCTCATTTACCAATAATCCCTCTTTCTAAACTTTGCTTGCCAAGTAAGGTACTCTTACATATATCCCCATCACTAAATGTAATCTCCATATCTGCCACCTGGCTATACTAATTGCCTGGAATGAACATAAGAACTGCAATACTGGGTCAGACCAAGGGTCCTGTCTTCAGAATACCTAGCAGAATACCTAGCAGGATCCCAAATAGTAAATAGAGTCCATGCTGCTTTCACCCAAGGACAAGCCATGGCTTCCTCAAGTCTACCTGGTTAATCACCAATTATGGAATTTTCCTCCAGGAACTTGTCCAAACCAATTTTTAAACTCATCTACGCTAATTGCCTTTACCATATCTCCCAACAAAGAATTTCAGAGCTTAACTGTGTGCTCAGTGAAAAAAATATTTTCTTTGATATGTTTAAATGTGCTACTTAGTAATTTCATGGAGTGTTCCCTAGTCTTTGTATTTTTTGAAAGAGTAAGCAACCAATTTGCATTTACCCATTCTACTCCACTCATGATTTTTTAGACATCATATCTCTCCCCTCCAAGCTGATGAGCCCAAATCTCTTTAGACTTTCATAGGAATATAGAAACATAATGGTAGAAAAGACCATATGGCCTAGCTAATCTGCCCATCCACACCAACTATTCAGTTTTACAATCCCCACTATTCCCTGAGTTCCTGTATTTATCCCATGCTTTTTTTTTTTTAATTCAGATACTGTCCTTGTCTCCACCACCACAGGGAGGCTGTTCCATGCATCCACTACGCTGTCTGTAAAAAAATATTTCCTTTGATTACTCCTGAGAGTGTCCCCTTTAGAAAAGTTTAAAATTCTAATAACCAATGCAGTAACATTTCTGCACTGTTGTCTATATTTTTTTTTTTTGATACCTTAAAAATGTTTGCATGCATTATCTCTGGCCATTTTTAACACATTTTATGTCATAAAACATTTATGTTTTCACCATGACCATCCACTCGTCTGTGACTCTGACTTCACAGGCAGGGAATATCGGACAGTGGACAAAGTAAAGCCGTTAACATGCCGACACCAGACCAGTTAGTCCAGAGCTGCATCAGGGCCCTGGCTTAAAACAGAAGAGCCTCTGCTGCTGCTACCATGGAGCCTTTGATGATGGTGGAAGAATCTCTGCAGTTGCAGAGGGGCATAGACAGATAGGAGCTGGAGTGAGAGAAAGATAAGTGAGTGGAGAACACTAACTGTAGGGAGGGAAGAAGCTAGTGGGTAAGATAAAAGGGGGGAGAGCAAGTGGGGGAAACACTTAAACAAGCCCGGAAGCCCCCACCCATATGCATATCTCCACATACACATCCCACGTCCCCTGTCCACACACACCTCCCATACATACACTTTGGCCCTCACCAGTCACCCACACCAAGGATCACCCATACACCTTCACTCATCCCCCACTAAGCCAACCCTACCCACATCCTACCTCATCTTCCTACAGGCACTCTCTACAACTCCCTTCATCCCCCACCTCCACACACCCTGCCACACCTCCTCTCTTCTCAGAGCAACTGCAAGACATATGCACAGAGTACCTGCAGCATACACTCATGCAGATCATGGGGTCATAAAACACACTTTGGGGTGCCTTAAAGCTGCAGTACTGGGGAAACTTTTATAACAGTAATTTAGTTGGTTTTTCAAACAAGGAAAAACTTTACTGTTTGAAAGCTCATCTTTCTCAGCCTTGCTCGTCTTCAAGAATCTGTTGGTACATATATTGTGTCTAGAGACCATTATGGAAAATTCAAGGTCATACTCAAAGCAGGAAAATTAGATGAGATTTTTGGATTCCTCAGATTTCCTGGGGAACTTTGTTGAAATATTTTCCAGCAAAAAAGAAAATCAAGCATGTTTGTGATGAATTCATCAAACAGTGAGGAATTTGCATTGAATCTGACCACTACATATTAGGGATATGCAGTCATTTTAAAATGAGATGAAAACAGATGACCGTGTGATTTTTTTGTGTGTCTCATTTACCATCTGAAAAGATACATAAAATGACAGATCATCAGTTTCCTTCCAAAGCCGTTTGAACTTTTTTTTCCTACAGTTTTAGCTGAGTCATCAAGGGGGGAGTGGGAATGAGCCAGGAGCAATCAGCAAGCAAAGGGGGTTATTTTCTAAACCCTTATCACATGCGTTAGTGCCCTAATGCACACGATAAGGCCTTTTCACATGCGATATGATGCAAATTAGGGGGAAGGGAGGAATCTGCGGTGTTTTCACTGCCGGCGATAATGTTACTAACATTATCATTGGCAGCAGCGCGCCGAACTACACCTTTTATGGTGTCGCTATTCAGTGTGAAAGCCAGCAGCTGACGCACCACAGTGGTGCAAAGGCTGTGGGCTTTCGCAGGCCCGTTCCCCCCCCCCCCCTTTGCGCAGGATTCCTCCATTCTGCAAAATAATGGTGAATCCAGGCCAAAGCTGGCACTCTGAGGACCCTCTCCCTCCAAAGCAGCAGCAGCAGAAAAAGGCACAGGAAAGAGGAAGTCAATCTCCCAATCTGACCCCTTGGCCCCTTCCCCAAGTGATGCCTCAACCCCCGACACAGCAGCAAGTCACCATGGATTGCCAGTTGGTCTTCATTAAGATAAGCCTTCCTGTCCCACCAAATTCCCCTGCGAGTATTAAGTGAACCAAGCACGAGGCAAATTTCACATTTTTTGGGGGTGGGGGGTTCCCACCCACTGCACACCAATGCCCAAACCTTTGCAAGTTCTCCCCCACTGAACACCAGTGCCCACACATTTTGCCCTCAATGCCTCGGGGAGTTGATGCCACTGCTACCCTTCCCTTCTCCCAGTGCTTTGAAGCATTGATGTCTTGCTACTTCTGCTTTACCCCATAGGAAGTCTGTGCCAGCCTCCTCTTCACTGTTCGCTCTGCCCCTCCCTCAGTGCCTGAAGTGATATGTAGAGACAGACCTTCAATGCCTTGAAAGCTTCTTAAAAATTGGATGGAAAACCACATTATAAAGCACAAATAGCATGTCGCTGAATATACCAAGATGGGATATTCATAGACACTGCATGTCGCTGAATATACCAAGCTATCTTAAAGTTAGATGGATAAGTATATCCGGCTAACTTTAGGACAGCCCTGAGCAGAGTTGGCTGGATAAGCTATCCGGCTAACTTGACTAATCTTCAATCTTCCCATTCTCCGCCCCGAGTTATCCGGCTAAAAACTTAGCTGGATAAGTCACTAAGTGGCAATTGAATGAGAAGGAAATGTTTCAATCACAAACAGAAGGTGCCTTCATAGGACTCAGATGCAGGTCCTAGTATAGCCACACCTCTTCTTATTAGAAATGTGTTATTTTAACATGATTTGGAAACATCCAAAAGGACACGAAATACAAACCTTTCATTTCGCTTTAGCACACTTGATAGTTTTATTGTGTGCTACACCAAAGCTATGAAACAATATTAAATAAAAAGAACAAAATCTAACACACAAAACATTTTTATCCATGCACACACCAGCAGTCTCACCTGCGGGCCGATACAGTAAGGACGCATAAGAAAGAGTGCGGCAGTGCCGGGCGCACCCTCGTTTGCCGCGCGCATATTTTGGTTCACATACCGCTCGATTCAGTATTCAAATTAGATGCAAATCCAAGTGGAGTCCAAAGCGCGTCAATGAAGCGATAGGCGTGCACAATCCATCTTACTGTATACAACGGCATACAGCGCCTATACAGTATCCAGGGTGCGCTGGTACCTGTCATTTCAAATGTCACTTGAAATGTCATTCCACCAGGTAAGTGGATGGTTCTTTCCTACAGACCCCGCTGCCTTGAGCGCCCGGCTGGACATCCAAGCTGGACGTCCGAGGTCACGACTTGGATGTCCAGCCGCGCGCTCAAGGCAGCGGGAAGGTCCATGAACGTTTGTCCGCACTGAAGCAAGTACCACACACTAGTTACTCACCGAAATACTCTTCATGTGCAGCTTCAGCTCCTTCTCCAGTTCCAGGGCCAAGGCTTCCAAATTCGTCTCCACCTGGCTGGATCCGCTCTCCTTGCATGGAGTCACCTGGTAGGTGAGCTGGAACTTGTGCAGCATGGCCGATCCTCGGTCGGGATGAGGGGCGGCGGCGGCTGCACCGGCCGGGGTGGCGACTTGTGCCAGCATGCATCCCCGAAGTCGGGTGGGACGGGCTCCTCCGGCAACCCGGAGCCCTGCTGGACGTCCAAGCCGTGACGTCCGGCTTGGACGTCCAGCCGGGCGCTCAGGTTGTGGCGTCCATTCATGGGCCTTCCCGCTGCCTTGAGCGCCCGGCTGGACGTCCAAGCCGGACGTCCAAGGTAGTGGGAAGGTCCATGAAGTCTGGGTGGGTCCGCTCTCCCTGCACGGAGTCACCTGGTAGGGGAGCTAGAACTTATGCAGCGAGGCCGATCCTCGGTCGGGATGGGGGGCGGCGGCGGCGGCTGCTCCGGCCGGGGCGGTGACTTGTGCCGGCACGTGTCCCGAGGTTGGGCGGGACAGGTTCCTCTGGCAACCCGGAGCCCAGCAGGGAGGCGCGGGGCGAGGACAGCAGCAGCTCCAGTTATGCGCTCAGGGAGCCCCTGGAGCTGCGGCTGGAAATGCTGGCTCAGCACGCAGGGGTTGCCGGACATCAGAGGTCGCGGCTTGGAAGTACAGCCGGGCGCTCAAGGCAGTGGGAAGCTGACTGAACACCACACTAACGCCAGGGTCAGGGTAGGCGGTAAATATGCAGGTTAAAGACACGGCAAATAAGCTGGTTAAAAAGGTGATAATCTGGGTGCACGTTACTGTATCGGAGGGAATAGCTAAATCGATCATTAACATATCATATACATGCAGCGGGCGGAGACAGATACACATCCATTTCAGCAAGCAGTAAGGACTCGTAAAACTGGATACTGAACCGCGGGTTCGCCTTACGCGTCCAAATTATGCGTCCAAAGCGGGTTAGAAACAGGGTAACCATGGCCGCGCTTTGCTGTATCGGCCCGCTTGTCTGTTAAAGGGTTGCACAGAATAGTTAAGAAAACATTTTCCCCCCTTTAGAACACAATATGAATTTTGAATCCAGCAATAAGGGCAGAATATGCGCCTCAGTTCTGTGCATTACCTGACAAATAATCACTAGAAACCAGCAGGCCTTTCCAGTTTCTGGATTACAGCCTTCATCACAATGAAGTCCACCACTGTGCTTTACACACTTGTATGCACATAAGTCTATCTTCCTACCGTAAGTGTCATGTTTTCCACATACTTTTCTTGGCTTAGATCAATTAATTTTCCAGAAATGTAATGGTGCTATTGCCAGAGGATCCCTCCCCAATATAGCCAATTCCTTGGGCAAACTGTAGGAACCATAACTGAACTGTCTTTTCTACAATGAACTGATAACAAAGTCCCAAAAATTACAAGCAAGGAGGAGTCTGCATAAAAAGTGTTGCTGGTTAAGATCCAGATGGTTTGTATTGGATTTTGGGGAGTAGTGATAGGTGTGGTATATGTGCATGTTAAGTAGGTAGGTATATATGGTGTTGGATTGTGGGTGTTCAGGGAAGCAGAAGGGCCTTGAGTCAGGAGGTGGCATAGTAGTAGAGCATGGGAGATAATGTTGAAAGGATGGAAGGGGATGCCCATGGTTACCATAATACCATACATATTTAAAATCAGCAAAGACACGTGGGGAGCTGCACGGTTGTAAAGAGACTTACACTGCGATATGCAGTGTAAGTCTCTTTACAACTATGGCTGTAAATTTATTTCTTGTGTTTATATATGAGAATGGATTCTGATTGTTTTTCAAGTACTGGATTGTACATTGTATCCTGTTCACAGCAGTGGTATGTCTTGCTGAATAAATTTTCAGGGGGCTGGCTGTGGATGAGAAAGGGATATTAAGCCGTCCTGGTAAGAGACTGTGTGATTGAGACCTCAGCTGAATACCATCAAAAAGACCGCCAAGGAGTGGGAGGAGAAGCGAGAGAACTGTCTGAACACTTTGAGATGATGGTTGTCCTGTTGGAAGGAACTTGAATGAATATGAATGGAGCCGTGTGATATATTTATATTGAAAAATGGACCTTTAATACCTACAGCTCCTGATGAAGCAGTTTTCTGAGAAACATCGGCCAGTTGTCGAGCTGAGTTTGATCATTGAGAGTGTTGAAGAAATAGAAACATTTATATTTATTACCATGACCACATATCCAAAGAAAGAACAGTAGTTTCATATAAAAAAAAAAGACTGTGACCGGGCGGCCTCCTTTTGAATGTCAGGTGGGCATGCTGTCAGGCTGGATGATGCAGCAACAATCCAACAAAAAAATTTAAAAATTACAAATTTGACAAAGCTTGCAGATATACTCCTGATGAGTGGCACTTCAAGTTCAAAAATAGTCTATTTCCTTTTTGGATGTTAATGATAAAGATATCACTGGGCAACAATGAAAGTGTTACTGACCTAAAAAGGTCCTACTCTGTAGTATCTTGATGTGCTGAACATGAATATGACCATGAAAAGTTTTTATTGGCTCTCGTTTTGAAGATATTTAATATAGTTCACTTTCTATGTTTAGTCGTGTAAATTTATCCAGTAGGACTGTATCAACATCCTAAATCCAGTTTTGGCTCCTCCACTTGTTCTCTAAGGTTCATTCATCTAACCTTCTAGCCTTGAATTATTTTGTACAGTGACACCCTTATTTGCCTTTTGCTCCATGACAATAGTTTTGTGCATTCCATTTTTGTATCAACCCCTTCTTCTTCTGCTTCGTAGTTCAAGATCTTAGCCTCAGCTATCACGTGCGTATTATATTTTCCTCTTCGAAACACTGTTTCATTATAAATTTTAAAAAGTTTTAAATGTCATCTGCTTGTTCATTGGTTAATAATATATTATTCTGTTTGGAATCCAGAGTTCTCTGTAATTGTTCTCAATTGTTCTTTTTTGAAATTCTGTTAATGTTCATTGTAATTGCTTGCACTTTTGAAGCACTGTTTTTGTTCAATGTAAACCGAACTGATTTGTACCCCCTACAAGAATTTCGGTATATAAAACTGCTAAATAAAAATAAATAAATAAATAAATAAGCCTAGAATGATGTAATATTGCATAATACCATCATGCACACATCATCCAGACTTTATTATATCATTTTCTGATGCAATGCAGTTTTACTGCCATACTGCTGCTGAGTAAGCTGACGTCAGCAGTGTACTATATGAAGCCCAGTCAGAAAGGGTGAGCATTTGAAATATTCAAGCTGGCTGACTACTGCTGGACACTCCGCAGAGATGCTCCCGAACAGGTGTACAAGAGACAAGCAAAGAAATCCAAGACGTAGTCTATGACTTCATTTTTCAAACGGTATTAACCGTAGGTCTCCCACTATTGGCATACAATTCAAGATGTAATTATATTATTGCATATTACAAAACATCTAGAGCCAATTTTGCATTTTCACAGTCACATTCATGTTTAGCACATGGAAATTTATAAGAACTGACTAATTTCATTTCCGTAACATGACTTTTGTGAAAATTTGTTGCCCAGTGTATACCATCTATTTCTAAAATATATTATTTTACATCACGATCTAATAAAGGTACAGGTCTAGTTGAGGAAAACTCTATTGGCATATCAACTTTCTTAGAAGAATCAACAGACATTATAAATAATAGGACAACACTTTTTGTATTCTTTAACTTAGAGAGAGAAAGATTTATTATTGGAGAAGTTCTTTAGGAATAATGATCTCAAATTTTGTGGCCAAAGGGTGTTTATTTTTCCAGATGTCTCAAGACCTACGCAGGTTCGTAGGAGACAATGTCTGGCACTTAAAAAAATAGGACTCTGGAAATTGGTGCAACATTTTATTTGAAGTATCATAAGAACATAAGAAAATGCCATACTGGGTCAGACCAAGGGCCCATCAAGCCCAGCATCCTGTTTCCAACAGTGGCCAATCCGGGCCATAAGAACCTGGCAAGTACCCAGAAACTAAGTCTATGCCATGTTACCATTGCTAATGGCAGTGGCTATTCTATAAGTAAACTTAATAGCAGGTAATGGACTTCTCCTCCAAGAACTTATCCAATCCTTTTTTAAACACCGCTATACTAACTGCACTAACCACATCCTCTGGCAACAAATTCCAGAGTTTAATTGTGCGTTGAGTAAAAAAGAACTTTCTCCGATTAGTTTTAAATGTGCCCCATACTAACTTCATGGAGTGCCCCCTAGTCTTTCTAATATCCGAAAGAGTAAATAACCAATTCACATCTACCCGTTCTAGACCTCTCATAATTTTAAACATCTCTATCATATCCCCCCCTCAGCCGTCTCTTCTCCAAGCTGAAAAGTCCTAACCTCTTTAGTCTTTCCTCATAGGGGAGCTGTTCCATTCCCCTTATCGTTTTGGTAGCCCTTCTCTGTACCTTCTCCATCGCAATTATATCTTTTTTGAGATGCGGCGAACATAATTGTACACAGTATTCAAGGTGCGGTCTCACCATGGAGCGATACAGAGGCATTATGACATTTTCCGTTTTATTCACCATTCCCTTTCTAATAATTCCCAGCATTCTGTTTGCTTTTTTGACTGTCGCAGCACACTGAACCGACGATTTCAATGTGTTATCCACTATGATGCCTAGATCTCTTTCTTGGGTTGTAGCACCTAATATGGAACCCAACATTGTATACTTATAGCATGGGTTATTTTTCCCTATATGCATCACCTTGCACTTATCCACATTAAATTTCATCTGCCATTTGGATGCCCAATTTTCCAGTCTCACAAGTTCTTCCTGCAATGTATCACAATCTGCTTGTGATTTAACTACTCTGAACAATTTTGTATCATCTGCAAATTTGATTATCTCACTCATCGTATTTCTTTCCAGATCATTTATAAATATATTGAAAAGTAAGGGTCCCAATACAGATCCCTGAGGCACTCCACTGTCCATTCCCTTCCACTGAGAAAATTGTCCATTTAATCCTACTCTTTGTTTCCTGTCTTTTAGCCAGTTTGCAATCCATGAAAGGACATCGCCACCTATCCCAGGACTTTTTACTTTTCCTAGAAGCCTCTCATGAGTAACATTGTCAAATGCCTTCTGAAAATCCAAGTATACTACATCTACCGGTTCACCTTTATCCACATGTTTATTAACTCCTTCAAAAAAGTGAAGCAGATTTGTGAGGCAAGACTTGCCTTGGGTAAAGCCATGCTGACTTTGTTCCATTAAACCATGTCTTTCTATATGTTCTGTGATTTTGATGTTTAGAACACTTTCCACTATTTTTCCTGGCACTGAAGTCAGGCTAACTGGTCTGTAGTTTCTCGGATTGCCCCTGGAGCCCTTTTTAAATATTGGGGTTACATTTGCTATCCTCCAGTCTTCAGGTACAATGGATGATTTTAATGATAGGTTACAAATTTTTACTAATAGGTCTGAAATTTCATTTTTTAGTTCCTTCAGAACTCTGGGGTGTATACCATCCGGACCAGGTGATTTACTACTCTTCAGTTTGTCAAACAGGTCTACCACATCTTCTAGGTTCACTATGATTTGATTCAGTCCATCTGAATCATTACCCATGAAAACCTTCTCCATTACGGGTACCTCCCCAACATCCTCTTCAGTAAACACCGAAGCAAAGAAATCATTTAATCTTTCCGTGATGGCCTTATCTTCTCTAAGTGCCCCTTAACCCCTCGATCATCTAACGGTCCAACTGACTCCCTCACAGGCTTTCTGCTTCGGATATATTTTTAAAAGTTTTTACTGTGAGTTTTTGCCTCTACAGCCAACTTCTTTTCAAATTCTCTCTTAGCCTGTCTTATCAATGTCTTACATTTAACTTGCCAACGTTTATGCTTTATCCTATTTTCTTCTGTTGGTTCCTTCTTCCAATTTTTGAATGAAGATCTTTTGGCTAAAATAGCTTCTTTCACCTCCCCTTTTAACCATGCCAGTAATCGTTTTGCCTTCTTTCCACCTTTCTTAATGTGTGGAATACATCTAGACTGTGCTTCTAGAATGGTATTTTTTAACAATGACCACGCCTCTTGGACATTTTTTACTTTTGTAGCTGCTCCTTTCAGTTTTTTTCTAACAATTTTCTCATTTTATCAAAAGTTTCCCTTTTGAAAGTTTAGCACGAGAGCCTTGGATTTGCACACTGTTCCTCTTCCAGTCATTAAATCAAATTTGATCATATTATGATCACTATTGCCAAGCGAAATGTTTTATTAACTACCAGGGTAAAAAGTTTATTTTTACTGAGCAACTTCATTTGGATAATTTCCTAAAGGATAAATTGAGCCCAATAGAAAGCCAGGTTATACCAACAGAAATGGCACTAGAGAAAGAGAAAAATTAGTGTCCCTTCTCAAAGTGATTTATTATGAAAATGTATTTGGATAATTTGAGCCCTCATCATTATTAGTTCTTAATAAGAAACGTTTGAGATTATATTATTTTTAGGATATTATTTGGAAGGAATATTATGTTATTTCTTATTAAGAACGCCTATATGTTGGAAAATATGATTTATGTTTGTAATATTTCAAAAGATTTAATAAAGAGATAATTGAAAAAAAATTATTTTCAAAAAAATAGATCTGCAGTACAGTGTTAAATGATCTTGTAACCTCTTATCGAATGTGATGTGATGGATGGATACTGTTCTTATTCATGGTGTATGGGATATCTGTTGATATTAAGGAGGGAAAATGAATCAAAATGTATATGTTGTTCAGTATCGTATGTGGTATGTGTAATAGTCACTGCATGCTAGATATTGATCTTTGTATTATCATTTTCTTTAACAAACAGTTTGAACATTTAAAAATGGCCATGGATTTGTTTTTATGATTTGTCAGTGCAATGTCCTAAGGGGCACATTGTCGCCTTTTCACTTTTCTGCACTGTTGTCCGATGCTTTTCACTATCAGATATTTCAATTTAGTTAGAATGTATGCATTGCTAATGAGAATATTTGAGAAAGCTTCCAAAGCGTTTTTCTCAGTATCTGTGGGATCAATATGGGGTGCATTTATTTGGTGTTTGCATTTTTAAAAACTGTGCACTTTATGCCAGTGAATGGTAACTGAATATAATCAGATGTTCTCCAAATATCTATTGTCATAAAAAGGGATATTTGAACATTAATTGGTGGGTTTTTTTCAAACTCTCATTTAAAAAATATTTAGAAGTGATGTTATCCCTGGGGATTTGTTTTCAATTGGAAATGGGAAAACAAGCATATAAAACAAAAGCAAAGGAAATGAACAAAAACAAAAAAAAAACAACCAAAAGTAGAGAAGAGAGATATCTTACCCTCTACAAAAGGTTCCCATTCATAGAAGCGCCCCATAAAAGGTTTGTTGTTGAATGAGGCACACTGTGCTTCCCTTGCAGCTCTAGCATTCTCAGGACATACCTGTTCAAGCAAACATGAAGAATATTACAGTGCAGAATAACTGTAGCATGAATACGTTTAGCATATATAATATTAAGTCATCACAGATGATCCTAAAAAGAAATGGTCAAATCCAATGTCATTAAACAAAAAAAAACGCAAATTAAACAGAGCTTCTGAACAAGTTTATCGCTTCACATTTACCTTTGTAGACAAAGTCCAAGTTTAAAAATGCATTTGCATATGTTCTCCACATTGTAGCCCAGGGGATTCTGAACCATTTGTACTTAGGTTGTGTGAAACCTGGTGAAAGTTCAATGTTTCTGCATTATTAAAGTTTGTCATTCTCCCCTGATATCTGAGCAATTTAGTTTGCCAGAACTCAAGAGGTAATCTAAATGTTGATATTCAGGCAAATCCACCTGACTTTTATGAATATTTATGAGCTGGCAAAAACTGCCACAATTCATTATACAAAAACTGCTTTTCAGGAGGAATGCTTTGCCAGGTTATACTCTCAAGAGAGAAGTGGGGCTCCCAAGCAGATGAAAGTAACATCTGAGGTGCAGCTATGCTTGGAAAACTGGCGATAACACCATTTATTGGATATTTTATTACTATTTTTACTACAATTTTTTCTCTTAGACTCTTAATATTGCTTGCAGTGGTACTCTTATCATTTATTACCATTTTATAATTGCCTGTCCCCTACTCCAGGCAATGTACAGAAGGAGAGCACAGAGAATCGAATACAAACAAAACAATTGCCAAAAACTAAATAAATGCACTGACAAGAATATCTAAAAAATGTTTGCAGTTGAGAAAATCTCAGCCCTAAAATGCCAAACCGCATAAATAAGGCTTCAAACCCTGTAAAGTCTTCCTATGTACTTAGAATAGAATAAAACTTTCCAAAGTCCTCTGAATTTCACATAAAGTTTACCCAGTCTTTGCTGTTTTAGAGTGCCATAGGACCGGAACAGCACACATCCAAGGCTGGGCTTTGGTTTTAACCAGCCTCTATTTGCTACAAGGATGCACAAAGAGTAAATTAAAAAAATCATTTTCTGACCTCTCATTGACAGCAAGGAATAGACCTTGAAAGTTTCCCCACAAGCAGGTCGATACTGTAACGTGCGGTTGAAGATTTCCCGTCTGTAACGTGCTGGGAGCGCACAATTCGGACGCGTAAGGCGATTCAGCGATACAGTCTCCAGTTTCACGCGTCCTTAGCGCTTCTTAAAACAGACACATAACCCTTTCCGCACGCAGCATGTATATGATATGTAAATGAACGAATTAGCTTTATAATGAAGGAATTAGCTATTCCCCTCCGATACTGTGATGCGCGCTCAGATTATCTCCTTTGTAACCCGCTATTTTGCCGCGTCCTTAACCTGTTAGTTTACTGCTACCCTCTACTTGGTGTTAGTGTGGTGTTCGAAAATTAAAACGGGAATAAAGTGTAAAAAATGGTGAAAAAAAAGTGTAAAAACATTGCTTACCTGCCCTGGCTCCATCCGGTCTCCGGTGCAGACCCAGTCCTGTCCCCTCCTCCCGAAGCAAAAAAAAAAAAAAAAACCCAAAAAGTAGCAAGGCTCGGGCCTGCTACGGTAGTCCCTTCTCCCTTCTCCTCTCCTCCCGGCTTCCTCTGCCTGGATGAATGCACGGCCGCCGCCGGCAGTGAATGAATGCCCGTGCGATTTCGGCGCTCAAGGCATGAGCACCGAAATCGCACGGGCATTCATTCACTGCCGGCGGGGGCCGTGCATTCATCCAGCGGCCCCCGCGGCAGCGAATGAATGCCCGTGCGATTTCGGCGCTCAAGGCAGTCACATGACGTGACGTCACGCCTTGAGCGCCGAAATCGCACGGGCATTCATTCGCTGCCGGCGGGGGCTGTGCATTCATCCAGGCAGAGGGAGCCGGAGGCCGCTTTCGCCGCCGGCTCCCTCTGCCTGGATGAATGCACGCCCACCCGGCCGCCTTGAGTGCCGAAATCGGGAGGAGAGGAGAAGGGAGAAGGGATTATCGTAGCAGGCCCGAGCCTTGCTACTTTTTCAGTTTTGTTTTGTTTTTTTTACTTCGAGAGGAGGAGACAGGACTGGGGCTGCACCGGAGACCGGACGGGGCCAGGGCAGGTGAGCGGGGGCTGAGGGATAGTTTGCCGAGCATCGGGGAACATAACTGTCCACTTCCTGGTACCTGTCATTTCAAATGTCATTTGAAATGACAGATACCAGCGCAGCCGTGAAGAGTTAGGCCCGCGAACCCAGGATACTGTATAGGCGCTCTATACAGTAAAATGGGTTGAGCGGGCCTAACGCTTGCCTAAGGCTTTGCAGCCGCGGCATGCATTTGCATGCAATTAGAAGAGAGTATAGAGCGGTAGGTGAAGAGAACTGTGCGTGCGGGGAACGAGGGTGCGCCTGACACTGCCGCATTGTTTCTACCGCGGCCTTAGAGTATCGACCCGAAGGTATGCTGGAGAATGATCATACAAAGCCTTAATGCCAAGGATTTTAAATTGGGATCTATGAGTGTGAATGGGACAAGGGTGAGGGGGGGGGGGCATGGCACCACAGGTCATCAGGGAATTTGTACACAGGATATGGGAGGGAGTGTGTACACTCTTACAGGGCCTCACAGTCCCTTTAAGACAGCAGCCCTGCTAGCTGTCAGGTACCTTAGCCTGGAAGATTATCCCGGAGATGCAGATGCTCTTGAGGTAATGCTAGCTTTTTTGTGGAAGCACAGATGTGAAGATTTATTTTTATAAGATGCACTACTTCATTACCAAAGTGATGAGCTGTTTTGCATACAATGCAGCTGATTTCATTTTTTACTTGCAATGCACCTCTTTTTTTGTTGAGCTTTAAAATCACCAATAACAAAAATATCAGCAAATACTGCATGTTAAAGGGGAAACAACATCTATTAGCCATTTCTGCGAGTTATATTACATTTTTTTTCAATTAAACAAAGCAAAAAATACAACTTTGCACATTAAGAATATATAGGGATTATCAAATGAAAAGTAAATAGCAAAAACAAATCAAATAGTATCGATCCCTAACTTTTCTAAACAATGGAAAGAGGCAGGATATCAATACAAAAAGAGAAAGGCAAAACATGGAAAGCCATCTTCACTAATAACTCAGCAAAGGTCTCAAATGGGGGCAACAGACACTAGTAGAGACTTTCTAGAATAAACAAAAAAAAGACAACTCAATTGTTCAGGTACAAAAAAGGCAAAGCATTTGTTACCATTCTTACACATTTATATGGGTAGCATAATTTAAAGGAAAATCCCAGGCAATAGCCTCCTGTCTCAAAGCGAGAAACCCCCTCCTCCTTTCTGGGGTTGTTTTGCAATATCAGGAAATACTCTTATTACTTGGCCATAAAAAAGGGAATTCAAATTCCTAAAATATAACTCCATGACCCTACCAAAGACTTGTTTCACAACAAATGAGACAAGAACAGCAGTGTGTTCCATAACCTCTGGTTCAGAGTTCTCCAAAAAATGTGTTAAATTAAACTCATAAGAAACGTAACCAGATTGAGCTTGTGATGATGTTGAATGAGACCCAGGTAAATTGAAGAACCTTGTTAACAGAAGGAAAAATTGGTCTGATTTAAGATGAAAAATTTCCAAGAAGTGATTCTTAAGAATCACATAAGGAATTTCACCCATTATCTTAGGAAAATTAACCAACTGAAGACTTAAATGTCTAGACTCATTCTTCAATGACTCAATCCATCTGGAGATGGAAGTTCTGTCCTTGACCACAGTGGCATTAAAACATTGAATGTTTTTAACATCAGCCTCACATCCAGAGATCTTATTTTGTGCCTCCACAATGAGTTCCTCATGCTTCTTAACAGAGGATTCTAGCTTAACAGCTAGCATGTCAAGTTTTGCAGTACATGTTTGAATGGCTCTCTCAAAACTAGCTGTTAACTCCCACAGGGAGTCCAGGGTGACCACCAGATGCCACCAGATGCCAACCAGTTTGGTTGGCATCCGGAGAGACTTGCCAGCAACAGCCAGTTGCTCCATGAGAGTTCAAAAACCAGAGAAAGAATCCGAGATGACCACAGTGCCTCCAACAACTGTCACCAGCAAATAAGACCACAAAGCATCGTTCAAATTCTCTCCTGCTTCAACAGGTGATGAGACAGCTTAGAGCGCTGATGCCAGACTCTCAGGGGACTCCCTCACTGCAGCTGCATTACCAGTGTCATCAGCCTGCGACTTGGCAAACCCTTGGAGCATACCCTCTCTCTCTCAACCAGTGCTGGACACTGTCTGGGGGGGGGGGGGGCTGAGAGAAGCTTCATCCCCAGGCAATGCAGGCACTCCTCCATCCCAAATCACTATGGGGATTATTTTCCCCGATTGTCAGTGGCTCAGGGGACCTGACCCAAAAGGTATGTAGGATCTGGGGAAAGATCTTAACCTTCCCCTTTCTTTTAGGCGGCATATTGAAGAAGCAACAGGAAGGAAAAACTGGAAGCAGGTTAAGCACGTCCTCACTCGTGTCGCCATCTTGCCTCCATTTCTGCAAGTTATAGTGATTTTTCTGCTTACTATATAGGACCCATAATCTCCAACTTTTAACAGAATCAGTTATAGAGCAATGAGAGGCATCACATTCCAAGAAAGGGATAATGCTAGAAAACAATTGATTGGATAGTTATACTAGGATTTTCCCTATGGTGAAAAGCAGCCACATGTCATTCCACCATTCTCTTTTTAGCCTGCAAAACAAAAGATTACTTATCCAGCAGAAAAGCATCTCTACAAACTGTCAGGTCAATACAGTAAAGTGCGGCCGCGTTTACCCCGCTCCTAAACCACTTTCTACTCACTTTCCGGCCGCGTTAGCCCTTCCTGCGATCCACAATCCCCTTTAACCTACTCTTACCGCGTCCTTAAATCCCCGGGTAACCCCTTCCGCACGCGGCATGTATATTAAATGTAAACGATCGAATTAGCTATTCCCTACCATCCAGTAACGCGCTCCCCGACTATCGCTTTTTTACCATGCCGTTTTGCCGCGTGTTTAACCTGCTAACTTACCGCCTACCCTTACCCCTGCGTTAGAGGCAGGGGTAAGGGTAGGTGGCAAACTTTCCCCCAGCCCCCGCTCACCTGCCCTGGCCGTGTCAATGGATGCTGGTCTCCGGGGCAGCCCCAGTCCTCTCCCCCCCCCCCTCCTCCCGAAGCAACAAAAGCGGAAAAAAAAAAAAAAAAAAGTAGCAACGAAGTGGATGGTTGGGATTGTCAGTCCTCTCTCCCCTCCTCCCAAAGCAAGGCTGCTTTACTTTACTGGATTGACCTGACACGCTTTGAAGCTTTCCCGTATTTTTTCTTCCCCTTCCTCCACTTTCTTCCAGCACTTTGCCTGTTTTCTTTTGGGGGACTCTCGTTTTCACCACATCAATTCCCTGCTCCCCTCAGCAGCTAAGGCCTCCTCCCTCCTCACAGTCCCATGTGTAAAGCAACGACTAACTTTTTTTTTCGCAGCCGCTCGAGATTGCCAGTCCTCTCTCCCCTCCTCCCAGAGCAAGGCGCGAAAAGCAGCCTTGCTTCGGGAGGAGGGGAGACAGGACTGGCAGTGTAAAGCAACGACTTACTTTTTTGCAGCCCTCCTCCGAAGATGGACAGCGGCTCCCCTGCCTCCCGGAGGCGAAGATGGATGCCTGCATGGGCGAAAGCGGCCCCTGTGCGTGCAATTGGGCCGCTCAAGGCGTGACGTCATGACGTTTGGCGTCACGGAATGTGACGTCACGTCTTGAGTGGCCCAATTGCACGCACAGGGGCCGCTTTCGCCTGTGCAGGCATCCATCTTCACCTCCGGGAGGCAGGGGAGCTGCGGTCCATCTCCGCCGATGTCCGTCTTCGGAGGAGGGCTGCGAAAAAGTAAGTCGTTGCTTTACACTGCCAGTCCTGTCTCCCCTCCTCCCGAAGCAAGGCTGCTTTTCGCGCCTTGCTCCGGGAGGAGGGGAGAGAGGACTGGCAATCTCGAGCGGCTGTGAAAAAAAAAGTTAGTCGTTGCTTTACACATGGGACTGTGAGGAGGGAGGAGGCCTTAGCTGCTGGGGGGAGCAGGGAATTGATGTGGTGAAAACGAGAGTCCCCAAAAGAAAACAGGCAAAGTGCTGGAAGAAAGTGGAGGGAGGGGAAGAAAAAATACAGGAAAGCTTCAAAGCGTGTCAGGTCAATCCAGTAAAGTAAAGCAGCCTTGCTTTGGGAAGAGAGGAGAGAGGACTAACAATCCCGACCGTCCACTTCGTTGCCTTTTTTTTTTTGCTTTTCGATTTTTCGATTTTTTTCCGCTTTCGTTGCTTCGGGAGGAGTGGGGGAGAGGACTGGGGCTGCCCCGGAGACCAGCATCCATTGACGCGGCCAGGGCAGGTGAGCGGAGGAGAACCGTCCACTTCCTGGTACCTGTCATTTCAAATGTCATTTCAAATGACATATACCAGCGTGTCCGTGAAGCGTTAGGCCCGTGCACCCAGGTTACTGTATAGGCGCTGTATAGCGCTCTATACAGTAAAATGGGTTGCGCGGGCCTAACACTTCACGGACGCTTCTTAGACGCAGCTTGCATTTGCAAGCTATTTACATACAGGATCGAGCGGTAGGTGAGCTGGACTGTGCATGCGGCAAACGCGGGTGCACCGGGCACTAACGCAGCTCTTCCTACCACTCGTTACTGGATTGACCTGTAGATGACTCAGCCCGTCTTGCTCCACCCTGGATTTATGCCACAGGTGTTCAGAGTGCTGATTTCCTGCTTTAGCAATCACAGTCTTCATCAAACCAGGAAGAGCATTAGTCAGTAGCCCCTTCCTCAATCAATCCCAACCAAGTTTAGTTCTTCCCAATCATGGCCTCACATGTGGATAAAGGTGAACCGGTAGATGTAGTATATTTGGATTTTCAGAAGGCGTTTGACAAGGTCCCTCATGAGAGGCTTCTAAGAAAACTAAAAAGTCATGGGATAGGAGGCATTGTCCTTTCATGGATTACAAACTGGTTAAAAGACAGGAAACAGAGAGTAGGATTAAATGGTCAATTTTCTCAGTGGAAAAGGGTAAACAGTGGAGTGCATCAGGGATCTGTACTTTGTCCGGTGCTTTTCAATATATATAAAAGATCTGGAAAGGAATACTATGAGTGATGTTATCAAATTTGCGGATCATACAAAATTATTCAGAGTAGTTAAATTACAAGCGGATTGTGATGCATTACAGGAGGACCTTGCAAGACTGGAAGATTGGGCATCCAAATGGCAGATGAAATTTAATGTGGACAGGTGTAAGGTGTTGCATATTTATTTATTTTAGATTTTTATATACCGGCATTCGAGACAGCAGTCACATCATGCTGGTTCACATAAAACAGGGGTGCAAAGTAAACATAACAATAACAATGGTGCTGAAAAGGCAGTTACATATAACACGGTGATAAGAACTTGGCTTAGAGGAAGAGAAAGGACAGGTTATTAATTTACACAAGTAAACGATAGGAGATAAGGTCGACCATGGTGTAGATGGAGATTAGGGGTGGCTTGGAAGTATTAGATCAATTAGATCAAGGAAAAATAACCCTTGCTGTAGTTACACGATGTTAGGTTCCATATTAGGAGCTACCACCCAGGAAAAAGATCTAGGCATCATAGTGGATAATACTTTAAAATCGTCTGCTCAGTGTGATGCAGCAGTCAGAAAAGCAAACAGAATGTTAGGAAGGGAATGGTTAATAAAACAGAAAATGTCATAATGCCTCTATACTGCTCCATATTGAGACTGCACCTTGAATACTGTGTACAATTCTGGTCGCCGCATCTCAAAAAACATATAGTTGCGATAGAGAAGGGCAACCAAAATGATAAAGGGGATGGAACAGCTCTCCCCAATGAAGAAAGGCTGAAGAGATTAGGGCTCTTCAGCTTGGAGAAGAGACGGCTGAGGGGGGATATGATAGAGATGTCTAAAATCATGAGAGGTCTAGAATGGGTAGATGTGAATCAGTTATTTACACTTTCGAATAATAGGAGGACTAGGGGCATTCAATGAAGTTAGCAAGTAGCACATTTAAGACTAATCGGAGAAAATTCTTTTTCACTCAACGCACAATAATGCTCTGGAATTTGTTGCCAGAGGATGTGATTAGTGCAGTTAGTGTAGCTGGATTCAAAAAAGGTTTGGATAAGTTCTTGGAGGAGAAGCCCATTAACGGCTATTAATCAAGTTTACTTAGGGAATAGCCACTGCAATTAATTGCATCAGTAGCATGGGATCTTCTTAGTGTTTGGGTAATTGCCAGGTTCTTGTGGCCTGGTTTGGCCTCTGTTGGAAACAGGATGCTGTGTTGCGATCCCCCCTGTTGCTGCGCTACAGGAGGCATCTTACCTTCCTCCAGAGGCCGCTCTGAAGCCAGGGCCTCGCCTACGCACCGTCCGGGACTTGCTCCAGGGCCTGAGAGGCCTAGCTGTTCCTGTGGCTTCGTGCCTGTGTTTGGACTTCCTGGTTTCCAGCCACGCCCGTTTCTCTAGGGGCTGGCCCACAGCTCTCTACCCCAGTTATAGGACCAGCGGTGGGCGGTCCTGGTAAGCTCCTCCCAGGGAGTTGCCTTCTACCTCCAGTATTTAAGGACTTTCTGTTCACTTGCAAGAGGCCGGCGGATCAAGCTCTACAGTTGTCTGTAACCTTGCCTGATCCAGGTCTACCGTGGTCTGTCTTGCTTAGATGGTACCTTGTCTCGATGTCTGTTTCTGACCTTGCCTAGATGTCTGTTCCTGTTCCTGCCAGCCGTAAGGGCTTCGGATGTCAGTATCCCAGCATCGGAGTTCCTGTTCGCCTGGGTCTTCCCCGCACCCTCCTTTCCTCAGCGTGGTCCGCGACCAGCCTTCCTGGGCTGTGTAGGGCGCGTCTGGGACGGGGTGGTCCGTGACCAGTCTAGCTGTGCTGGCTGAGTAGGGCGCCCTGATGGACAGTGCCATGTTTCCATCCAGCCTTGTCTACAGTGTCTTGCTTCAGCCCTTGCCCGGATGTCTTCGTGTCTCTGCCTTGACCTACGTCCTCGTCTGGTTCCTGAGCCTTCTGTCCTGTTGGGCCCTGGAGTGGCCAACAGGAGGGATTCGTCCCACGGGCTCTTGAGCTTCTGCCAGCCGAAGGGGCTTCGGATGTCAGTATCCCAGCATCGGAGTTCCCGCTCGCCTGGATCTTTTCTATGTCTCGCTTCAGCCCTTGCCCTGATGTCTCCAACGTCTTGCTTCAGCCTCTCTTGGATGTCTGCTTCAGCCCTCGTCTCACGTCCTCAGTGTAAGGACTCTGTCTGCCCTCACCTCTGTCCGGCCTGCTGCCCATTGCCGTACCCAGCGGCAGGTCCAAAAGGGCCGGGAACAGTCGGAGGACCGTTCATTAGTCAACTTCCCCGTGTTGGCTACCATGGGCATGCAGGTCCGGCTGAGGGTCGGGCTCCCTGCTTCTGTTCCTGCCTGCCTGGCTCACCATGCCTGCTCAGCTCACCTCCCACGGTGTGGCTTGGGGCTCCTCCTTGAGTCTTGCCGTGGCCCAAGGGCTCACCACCCGCTTACGACGACCGCGCCCGCGCGCGCTCGTAACATGCTGGGCTTGATGGCCCCTCAGTCTGACCCAGGATGGCAATTTCTTATATTCTTATGTTAATTCACAACCTCTTAGTTGTTCCATTGTCTGGGTATCCTGTCTATCTGGACTACATTGTAAGCTGAAAGGAGCAGAGACAATATACTATGTGTTTCTATACAGCACTGCAATCATCTGATATGCAGCATACAAATCAAACAATAATAATGATAATTAAAAACGTGCCCTTCATTACCTTTTAGAATTCTTCTATTTACCCTTTCCCAGTACAACTAGAACTGGCACACACAAAATCTGACTCAATAACTCCTAGTATTATTATGTATTGTGTATAAGGAGAGTAGTTGCATAATAGTTCTCAGACTTTAGCCCAAAAGCAGACAGAAAATCTCAAAGGTCTGCTCAGAAAACCTGTGGGTGTCCCAGACACTGCGCCCAAGCCAGTGTCACTGTGTATGCACATTTACAGATATACTTTTGAAAATAGAAGTAATGTGCAGAAATCCATTCCCTGCTCCAACTCTGCCCCCTGGAATGCCTCTTCCTACTGTGGGTATGAGTACATGTAAAAGTGCATTTTGATAGTACTTTTATCCTCATCTAGAGCACTATGAAAATCAAATACATAAAAGGACAATTAACAGGTATTTCCATAGTTATCCTGCTACATTTACAGTTTCATTTCATTTAATAAAATTTATTAAACGCCCAACACAAAAAGGCCTGGGCGATATACATAGAAACATACATAGTGATAAAAAACAAACATTACACTTATAAATATCAGGTTCCATAGGAACCATACCAAATTATACCAAACAAGCATACGGAGGTTATCCCTATACACTAAATACAATATCACAATAAGACAATCAGAGTGATAAACAATTCACACTTCCATGGGTTCACAATAGTATTGTAAAGCAGACACATTGTCTTTATACAGTATTAAACACACGAGTCAACAAATAACTCTTAAATGCCTTCTTAAATTTTTTAACATCTTCCAGCTCCCGAATTTCAAAAGGGATAAGATTCCATTGAACTGGAGCCGCGATGGAAAAAGAAGTTTCTCTAGTATTAGCAAGTCGAGCCTGTCTAACTGTAGGAATTTCTAATAAATTAAATTGTGATGATCTTAAGGATCTAACAGGCTTATGAATACGTAAAAGAGCATTAAATCAAACAGATGACTCAGAATCACGTAGTTTATACACTATCATGCCTAACTTAAATATAATACGCTCATGAACAGGCAGCCAATTAAGTTTGGCTAAAACGGGTGAAATCCTATCAGAATGTTTAGAGGCAGAAACGGCTCTAGCAGCTGAATTCAAAATTAATTGAATCGAGTGGATTACAGTCTTAGACAGACCAATATATAGTCCGTTACAATAGTCAATGTGTGGAAATATTATAGCTCACACTACCACAGTGCTAAAAAGTGTCCCCTTTGCTGAGCAACTAACAGGCTGTTATGATATTGAGGTGTTTGGTGGATTCTCAGGGGCAACAGTGATGTTATCTCCTACGGGGAGGAGCCCTGTAGGGAGACTGTTACACCAGGCTAGACTCAATAGCCCAGACACAGAGATAGTTTCTTTTATTGTACAGCTAGGATGACCAGAGGTGGCAGTAGAGAACAGGTTAGCTGGTAGCAGTCTGTCATCCTTGGCAAGGGAGACCCATCCCACAATGGTGGTATAAGGCCCTGATGCAAATGTCCAATAAGGCACTGTAGGAAAGAAAGTCTGGCAGATGTTAAACACACGCCCGTAGCTGAATAGAGAGAATCCCAATGAGCAGTAGAGAGGATATGTGCTAGCAGTCCATGGTCCTCGGCAGAGAAGACCCGTTCCACAATGGTGGTGTAGGCCCGATGCAGAGAGGTAGCGAGGAACTGATGAGAGACAGACTGGTAGAAGTTGTACTCACTCTCTGTAGCTGATAGATGGATTTCCAGCAGGTTGAAGAATGGAGCAGGCACCAGGAAAGACACACAGGCCCTCGCAGAGCGAGTATCTGTAAGAGGATAGGCACCTGTAAATAAGCAGAGGGCCCCCTGAGGACTGGGTACCCAGGTTAGAGAACCCCAAAGGATGAAGATAGGTTTCAGTGGATAAAAGTGGCAGAGTAGCTTCAGACCGGGGCATACCGATCCTTGCTAACTCGGCGAGAGTCAGCAAATGGGCAACCTTAAATATGTGGAAGCAGTGATGTCACTCAAGGGGGACGCCCTCGAGGTTCACGCCAACACTGCAACAAAAGTAGGGACGCGTGCGTGCGCCCTAGGAGACCTTTGGTCAAGATGGCCAAACGCCGCACCAGAGCCACTCCAGGGAAGCTGGTGGGTGTGGCAAGGAGACGCCATGGACGCCATTCTCCCGAGGCATGTCGTCAAAGTCGTCTGAGCCTGACGGATGCAACACAGGCCAATGCAATATCAGCACATAACATATGCGACTAAATTGGGCGCACTCACGTCCACCTGTCCTAGTCAATCAATGCAATAGGCAAATGAGCTGGTGTGCTAAAAGGGACATGCAATGGGTAATTTGCACGTGCCTAGCACTCTGCATCGGATGCCCAGGAAAAGTGACTGTGCGTCTACAACAGCCTGGCCAGAGCTCCGTCCCCACCACTGGCAGGGCTGTTCCTGAATGGTCCATTTCATTGACACTTGTCAGGAAGGACAACCTTCTGAAAGGGGATTGGTCCTTTCACTGACATGTGACAATGAATGGACTAATTGGCAGGAAGTGAAGGAGTGAATACATTAATATCATCTGCCCAACATTCATTTCCCACCTTTACTCACTGCCAGCATGGGTTCTGATTGGGCCAGACCTTGGGGATGCTGCTTTGTGGTTCCCCCTACTTAGTATTGCCAGGATACTAATAGGAGGAATCATAGAAAGCAGGATTTTGTGTTTATTTTATTTTTTTTTTGTCAGCCCTTGAGCGCCTATGCTTTAATGCCTGCTCCTGGGCAGGTGTTAAATTTGCACCATTAAAATGGATGCCGTGGCCACACAGCAATTTTTTTGCATTGGGGGTAATAGCTAATATGAATTTACAAGTGATGAGCACTATTAGCTGTGCATTGGTTTGACACATGTTTCGGACGCGCTAATCCCCTTATTGTAT